>NW_005842176.1:1422977-1427252 GCF_000455745.1 Alligator sinensis
AGAGCTCACCCCAGCGCGGGCGGGGCGGGGCCGTGCTGAGGGGGCGTGGCTTTCTCAGCGGTTGGCGCGCACCCTGGACCGCGGAAGGTGCCCCCTCACCCATGCGGTGCACGCCGGGAGCTGTAGTCCTTCAGGGAGGCAGTGACGTAGGGGGGAAATTCGCCCAGTGAATTCTGGGAATGACGGTTGTGGGTCGGAAGCCGCCTCGCGCGCAGGGCATGACGGGAGCAGCAGGTCCCACGAGGGTCTCTTGGGCGCCGCGGGCGCTCGGTTGCCACGGCAACGCGCCGCCGCCCGGGGCATGCCGGGAAGGGAGGCTGTGCTCGGCGGGATTCGCGGCCTGGCAGGCGGAACGGATCCACTGGCCCCACAGGGTACTGGCTGTCAGTGGCAGCTCCCCGCTGCGCCTCGGGGCGGGTCCCCCCAAACACATTCGCAGACGGAAGTGGTCGGCGCGGCCCTGCCGCGGGGCCTGCTGGGAGGACCAGAGCGAGAGGGACCGTCCCCCTGTCCCCCTCGTGGGCCTGGCACACGCGCCGGAAGCAGAACCCCGTGACCCGGAAGAAGAAACCGGAGCCAGAGCGAGGCGGGCTCGGGATCAGCCGTCGCCGCCGCCATGGCCCTGATCTGCTCGAGTGAGTGCGGCGCGGCGCGAGGGAGCGAGCGCGTCCCAGTTCCCTGCGCGCTCCGGCCGGAGGCGCTGCCCCCTTTCCCGCGCTGGAGGCTGCGGTGCGCGGAGCCCCGCGGGGCGGGGTGGGGAGCGGGGCCGCCCCGCAGCCAGCGGCCCGCTTCTGGGCACCGCTGTCAGCAGGTCCCGGGGGCGGCTGCGCCCCGAGCAGGGGGAGGTGAAGCCCCTGCAGCCCGTGTCAGGCCAGAGCCGGGGGAACGGGTCTTCCCGAGCCCAGATGTGGGGATGGTCTGACCCTGAGCGCGGGGCCATGGCCCCCCCGGCCAGGAGCCTCCGGGCTTGGTCCCAGCAGGCGCACTGACACAGCCCAAGCCTGGGACAACCCAGAGAGTTCAAATACAAATCTGTAGTGTACTTCTAGGGAGTTGAACCAAATCCCGCCCTTAATGTCCCCCCCACTCCTCCACCAGCCCCCTGGGGGTCAGCCAGAGAGAATGCAGTGAAGGGCAGTGAAAACCCGTGGCAGGGCTGGGGCATGTGACTTGTGAGGAGCTGAGAGAACTGGGCTTATTTCATCTAGAGAAGAGGAGACTAAGAGGGGATTTAATAGCAGCCTTTAACTACCTGAAGGAGGGTTCGAAAGAGGATGGAGCTAGGCTGTTCTCAGTGTTGGCAGATGACAGAACAAGGAGCAATGGTTTCGAGTTGCAGCAAAGGAAGTTTAGTTTAGGTACTAGGAAGGTAGTAAAGCACTGGAACAGGTTACCCAGAGATGTGGTGGAAGCCCCATCCTTGTAGGTTTTTAAGACCTGGCTAAAGAAAGCCTTGGCTGGGATGATCTAGTTGGGGATGGTCCTGCTTTGAGTAGAGGTTGGACGAGATGACCTCCTGACGTCCCTTCCAACACTCACTTTCTGTGATTCTGTCATTTTGCCCTAGGGTGAAGGTTCAGCTCATTGACCGCTCCTTTGATGTGGAAACAGTCGGGGTTGAAGTTTGGGATGTGTGGCAGTTTCCACCCTAGTTCTTTGTTCAGCTTCAGACACCCTCCCCAGATGTTCCCTCCCTTGGCCTAACATTTTTCAGCATTAGCTTGAGGTCAAAAGTTAATTTTTAAGCAATACGTGATCAATATTGTCTTAGCTCAGGTATGGAACTGCCAGAAAAACAGCTTACTTAGGGCCCTCCTACACATTCCAATTAAAGCTGGAAAGAAATCAGCTATAGAGTTGTTATAACTTTTCAAGCACTTTATGGCTGGTCTAAATGGGTTGTGCGATTAAACAGTTAATTGTGTAAATATATGTAACGTAGCAGGGGCTACAGGAATCTGATACATTTTCCATCTTACTATGACTTTTCCCACTGATGGGGTAGGAGAATGTCTCTGGGCATGCAGACGAGCCTCTGAACTAGTGGCTCGTGTGCATTTGTATTGTGCAGTGATTCTCATTTAGGGTGCTGTGCAACCCTGGGTTACCTTGAGATCCTTTCAAGGATACCATGGGTGCCACACAGTATTAGCACTGTTAGGTGTGCAAACGTGATTCGCAAGATAGATAAACCTAGAGATTTTAAATAAGGTTTCACTGTGTTTAAAAGCATTCAGCCCTGTTGTGGTTTTTCTGAGTCTTTTGCAACAGAAGAATTGTTCTGTTTTGTTTTGTTTTTTAATTGTAGTCGCAAAAAAAATGAAAGCAAAAACCTGGCATTTTTTGAGGGGGGGGGCCCAAACGCTCTTGAGGGGTACCATGAGTCATTGGTGTAGTGTGTTACCACTGGGGATGTGGTTTATGATTAGGGCCCCTAGGTGTGTCAGTAGTATCAATAATGATGAGGGGGTTGACATACACATCTGCCATTTGGCAAGGCACTTGCAGTCCTTCCTGGCTGGGCAGGAACAGTGTGTGTAAGTGCTGATAAAGGTACCACAGTTCGCCTGTGGTGTGTGCAGACTCCAAGGGCTCCATTGGCAGGATATTGAGGGCAAAGTGATGTACATTGCTGAGCCCAAGAGGTTACTTGTTAATTATGTAAATATGTATGTATACACATGCATGTATGTACCTACACACATCTTCCCCCCCCCCCCCCATATTTTTCCATAGTGAAGCTCCAAGCTCAGCAGACAGACCCCTTCTCTCTCATAGAGATGCACTAAGGGTAGGAGAAAGAGATGCTCAGCTCTTATATGATACCTGTCAGTGGATCTTGCATAGTTTTACACAGAAGGGCAGTACTGTTATCCCTCTCTTACTGGTGGCGGAGTCTGAGGCACCAAGAGAGGAATGATTTGTACAGGGTCACTCGGCAGTGGCCTGTAGAAGAGCTCGGATTATGACCAGCTCTTTGAAAGAGTGCTAGTTAGTGCTAGGCCATACTGCCTTCCTGGTCAGGCTCAGAAACGCAGGATTGTCTTTGCCAGACCTGTGACTAGGTAGAATCCCAGGTACTTTGCTAGCCCCAGGACTCAGAATTGAAACCAGGTCGTCATGGAAAGCTGCTCCTACCAGTCCTTGAGGCTGGACAGAATTTCAGAAAACTTCCCCAATAGCTCTTCCTGTTCTAACCCTGAGTGCTGTACTGAAGGTTTCTTGAATACTAGATAAGTCCTTTTTTTTTGTACCACATTAAGTAAACCATTTACCACTATCCTGGGCACATCTCTTAGTAATATTAGTAGGACAGGCAAACTGCTGTTGCGATCTATGGTACAGACAACACAGCAGCAGAGATCAATAGGTGTGGCATTTTAGGCTCAGTTGAATTAGCTTCAGCATTAACTGTCTCACCCTCTAAAGAAAGCCAAGCTGGTGGTTTGAAAGAAAACGAAGAGGCCAGCGTTTCTCTAACTGGGAGATATGAGAGGAAGGAACAGGACAGTGTCAGGAAGGAAAGGGGAAATAGAGAAAAAAGATGAAAATATGAACTCATCAGTTTCTCTTAGGGTGTTGGAGAGGTAACGATGTGGTGAGAGTGATACAGTGTTGTCTAGTATAGAATCATGATACCCAGCACTATAAGAAACTTAAAATAAGGTATGCGATACAATTAAGTTTGAGAACAACTGGAGCTGTGAGCACTGCTAGACTGCAGGTGTTGGGGGAAGGTTTTGATTATAGAAAAATAAAGTGGAAAAGGTCCACAGGATGTTCCCAACTCCAGCCTGCTGCTCAAGGCAGCATCATACTTTTCTAAACCAGAAGACAGGTTTAGAAAGCAAATGTTCATCTAACCTACTCAAACTTCCCAGGATGGAGATGCAGAGGTCAGTGAAGATAAACTTGAGTAAGGATCACAGTAGCAACATGCAAAAAGATGTATGTTGCTCTGTGTGTTATGAGGCTATGGGAAAACTTAACTGATCTCTTGTGCAATCCTGGGAGGCTGAGAGACTGGTTGTTTTATTTATCCTCCCAGGGCTCCCATGTTGCTGAACTGCCCCAGGATGTGGGAGGGGATTCATGCTGCCCAGAATTCCCCTTCCTGCTTTAATGCCACTCGTGTCTTGTCTGTCTCTGTCCCTTTGCAGTTTCGAATGAGGTGCCTGAGCACCCCTGCGTGTCTCCAGTGTCAAATCATGTCTATGAGCGCCGGCTGATTGAAAAGTATATCGCTGAGAATGGCACTGACCCTGTGAACAACCA
>NW_005842176.1:1427283-1431539 GCF_000455745.1 Alligator sinensis
GGTACCAAGGGCAAAGGAGAAGGGGGGGCAAACCAAGGGGACAACGTTTGAGCCCCTGAGCTGGTACAGTGCTTTGGTCACTTTGCTCTGTCTGGTGCTGGACTTCTAGCCTGATAAGCAAGTAAGACACCAGCCCAGATGCTTCAACACAGCATAATAAATCCCCTGTATAGATCCACAGTCCACCTGCTACTGCACTAATCACAAAATGACAAATATGTTGAGGGTGTGGCTGGATCTGGATTAATGGAATGGGAGCAGAGGTGCAGGTGGATGAAAGAGGTGCCTTTAAGGAGAGGAAGAGATGGATAATCAGGTTCATCCTGTCTGTTGGCATTAATGTCCCCCTGTGTTTCTCCTTCACAGTTGCCCACCCCATACGACCCAAGCCACCCTCTGCTACCAGCATCCCGGCCATTTTGAAGGCCCTCCAAGATGAGTGGGTAAGTGCCTGACTCCTTCTTGCCATACAAACTATGTTGGGGAGGCAGCCCTCACTGCTGCTCTGAAGTGAGGTCACAGGATCCCCTGTCTGGAGTAGGCAAAAGGAACTTGGTGAGCTGGCTCTGATTCCCCTCATGCTGTGGTTCCTTGTGCAGGATGCTGTTATGCTGCATAGCTTCACGCTTCGCCAGCAGCTGCAAACCACCCGCCAGGAGCTGTCACATGCGCTGTACCAGCATGATGCCGCCTGTCGTGTCATTGCCCGTCTCACCAAAGAGGTCACCGCTGCCAGAGAAGGTAACACCAAGGGGGGCAGGGGGCGGCTGACCTGCTGAGGGCTCTGTGCCTGAGCAATGGGGGCGGGGGGGGTGAAGGGCATTTAGACTCTGGAGGCTGGTGGGAGTGAGGAGAAGGAAGGGTTTAGCACTATGGAGCAGTGAGATGCTGGTACAGATGATGCAGGGGAAGCAATGCTGTGATGATACTATTGTTCTGTTCCTCTGAGCCCCCAGACGGTTCTGTTTCAACCCCTTGAATCTGTGTTTCTCTCTTTGCAGCCTTGGCCACTCTGAAACCCCAGGCTGGCCTCATCGTTCCCCAAACTGTGCCATCTGCACAGCCTAACGCTGCGGTGAGTCCACCGTGCATGGATCCATCTCCACATCTCTTTTTTTCTGTTTCCTCCCCTGGATTTATTGGCCTCTTCTTTCTCCCATTTAGGGTGCTGGCGAGCCAATGGACCTGGGAGAGCTAGTGGGCATGACCCCCGAGATAATCCAGAAGGTAAGGATCTGTTCTCCATCTCTGATTTCATGTGCACCTCATCCTTCCCAGGGGTGGAAGAGAGAATTGCTCCTGTCTTTCTTCAGTCTTGGTCCTTGGGTGGGACAGGGCAGTCAGACAGCTGCTCCACTTGCTAGTCTCTGATTGGCTGGCTTTATAGTTCTTGAACCAAGTTCATTAAACCTCTCTCACCTTGCAGCTTCAAGACAAAGCCACGGTACTGACTACGGAGCGTAAGAAGGTGAGTGCCTGCTTCCCAGAGCATTTTGCTTCCCTGCAGATCTGGAGGTACTAAGGGTTGTGGGGTACAGGAGCAGGGAGGTAGGATGGGTGTTTGGGGAATGTGCTGTGGGGATGGTGTGACTGCTTCTGGGATAGGGTGGTGAGCATTGAAGCAAGGCCTCAGGAGAACAGCTGTTTTCCCTCCCACCCTGCAGAGAGGCAAAACGGTTCCAGAGGAGTTGGTGAAGCCAGAGGAGCTCAGCAAATACCGCCAGGTGGCCTCGCATGTGGTGAGTGCAGAGATGCAGGAACCAGTGGTTAACGTGGGCTGCAAACCTCATTGGTGGTTGGAAATAGCCAGGCAGGCCTTACCCAGATGGAGTGGCCCAGCTTGCCACCAGGGGGCGATTGTTGTGTCCTTTAAAGTGTGGGCTTGATTCCTACCCCAGTGTGACACTAGAGGGTGCTGTGCTGCCAGGGTTGCTGCCCTGTATCCTCTAGTCCAGTGCTTCTCAATTTTATTTGTACCAATACCCATTTGTAAACATCAGTGGCCAGTCCTGACCCAGCGCCCCTCACTCCTGACCTGCTTTCCCCCTCCCCCAGGCCCCAGCCTCCCACTGTGTGGGGCAGGGGGTGTGTGGGGAAAGGGGGAGGGCCAAGCAGCCCCTTGCATGTTGGAACTTTGACAGCCTGCAAGGGAAAAGCCACAGTTTCCCACATTTTTCTTCTTTAAAGGAGAATCCATTTTTAAAGTTTGTTCTCAACCCTTTCATATGTTCTTGTGACCCACTTTTGGGTCATGACCCATGGGTTGAAAAACGCTGCTCTAGTCATGCTGAGTCTCCTAGTTGTGTCGTGTGTGTGTCGTCGTCGTCCCCCCGCCCCCCTTCCCCCTCTCCAGCCTGGCATTTGGCAGTGCTGTGCTGCTGGGGAGGTGATGCTCTTGTCTGGTCTTATCTGGCTGGCTCGTGGTTACTGTTCCTTTTGGCCTCTGGATTCAGAGCCATGTCTTCCTTTGCTCTGCTTCCTTTTCTCCTTAATAACTCTCTGGAGCGTGACCAGAGCTGGTACATTTGCTGCTGGAGCTGTACTAAGCAGGGGATTAGGTCTCCCTTCTCCCACAGGCCCTGCTCTAGAGAAATCCCAGGTAGAGCCCAGTTAATGGAGTCCCATACCTAATGCTCCAGATGAGGGTTCCTCCCTGCCTTGAGGGACTGTGTTTCTCTTCCAGCTTGGCTATGGAGCAGTTTGATGCCCTCTTTCTTTTGCCCAGGGGCTGCATAGTGCCAGCATCCCAGGGATCCTCGCTCTGGACCTCTGTCCATCTGACACCAACAAGATCCTCACTGGTAAGGGAACTGCTTCTACCCAAGCCTGCTTGACCAGACTGATAGGGCTTTGTCTCCCTTTTGGTTCCAATCTAATGATACGTTGAAGGGCTCAGATACAGGTCACTTGTTTCACTGCTTCCTGGGAACCCAGCCTTTCAGGCTGTGTACCAATTGGGGTAGCAAGGATTTCTCTCCCCAAGGCTGGTTGTGAAGGTTATTCAGGAGTCCCCCTCATTCTTGATGTTGAGTATTTGTGGGGGAGGGGAGGATGAATCTCTGTGGATCTGGGCCTCGTATTTCACAGTCCCTATCCATGTTTCAGGTGGAGCAGATAAAAATGTCATTGTCTTCGACAAGAGCTCAGAGCAGATCCTGGCGACTCTCAAGGGACATACCAAGAAGGTCACTGGCGTAGTGTTTCACCCCTCTCAGGTAAGGGTTGCGGCAAACTGCTTCTTTTCGTATGGCTTCCAGCCCATCTCAGGGGCTGCCTTCTATGAAGGCTGCATCTGCAGCAGTCCGGTCTCTTCCTACAACGCGCTTTTGGGGCTCTTGGATGAGAGGTGGAAATGTCTCCCTCTGATGTGGTTGGACTCCCCCACTGAACCTGGTGGTTGTTAACCCTCAGGTGCATTTTTGCTTTCCCTCCCATTCTAGGAGTTAGTGTTCTCTGCTTCTCCCGACGCCACTATCCGCATCTGGTCTGTCCCAAATGCTTCGTGTGTACAGGTTGTCCGTGCCCATGAGAGCTCTGTGACGGGGCTGAGTCTCCACGCTACGGGTGACTACCTTCTCAGCTCCTCTGATGACCAGGTGAGAGACCGTGATCAGAGTTGCATGGGCACTCCCTTCTACTTCTGTCCCCTTGCTAGTTTCACCTATCAACTGGGGAGCAGGGGTGAGTGGGGTGTTGAGGAGGGCTGGTTACAGCACATGGTCATACACTGTTCCTCTCTTTCAGTACTGGGCTTTCTCAGATATCCAGACAGGCCGCGTTCTCACCAAGGTCACGGACGAGAGTTCTGGCTGTGGTAAGGGTTGTATATTTACTGTCCATCATGACCTCATGGACAAAGGGGACTGTGGGGGAAGGCTTATGTTCTATGCCTGTGTTACATGAGTCCTGGAGACCCCTGGCTGGAAGGGGGCTCCATGTTTTCTGGTGTTCTTTTGTGGCCCGCCCCCCCTCCCCCCCCAGGCTTGGCAGCATTCAGCTACCCATAAACTTCTCTCTTTGCATTTGTAGCTCTTACTTGTGCCCAGTTTCATCCTGATGGACTCATTTTTGGAACAGGAACAATGGACTCTCAGATCAAGATCTGGGACTTGAAGGTATGTCTGGCTTACTGCATGTAACCTCAGCTGGTTCAGAACTTGGTGGGGGAGTAAAGCAAGCTTGGGATTACATAATTATGGCAGAACAGACAAACCAAGTCCTGCTGCCAGTACTCCTCAAGCAGTCTGTTCAGGGCA
>NW_005842176.1:1431570-1438152 GCF_000455745.1 Alligator sinensis
TCTTGCTCTCTGAAATCCGTGGAAGAATTAAGTCTGCAGCTCTTGTGTTGGCTGTAGACAGAGGTGAGAGATTTACAAGAAATAAATTATTGGCATGAGATGCCATGGGGATCATGGGGTGAGGAAAAAGCTCTTTACCCCTCAAGAGAACCCTCTTTCTGCCCATGCCATTCTCCAGTTCGCCCTAGATTTGGTTCATTGCTCCCTGCCAGCAAGAGGTGACCTTCTGTCTGTCTTTCTCAGGAACGCACCAATGTGGCCAACTTCCCGGGCCACTCCGGCCCCATCACCAGCATCGCGTTCTCTGAGAATGGTTACTACCTGGCCACGGCCGCTGATGATTCTTCTGTGAAGCTCTGGGATCTGCGTAAACTCAAGAACTTCAAGACGCTGCAGCTGGACAATAACTTTGAGGTGCGCATGATTTGCCTGCTCCCCCACCCTCTCCTAGTGGCCATCCCCCAGCTGAGGAGGGTGTGACTTCTCTGTAACTCTTCACCTCCTTACCTTGTGCGGCCTCATTTGATTGAGTTACTCTGTGAGGTGGAGGGAGTTCCTGTATGGGGGTGTGTATGGACATGCAGGAGTAGTTCCCTCTCTGAAAGCCAGATGACTGGAACAGGTGTGTGAGGAGTGTCTTCCACCTCAGTCTCAAATACCTCTTCCCTGTAGGTGAAGTCCCTCATATTTGACCAGAGTGGCACATACTTGGCCCTGGGTGGCACCGATGTCCAGATCTACATCTGCAAGCAGTGGACGGAGATCCTCCATTTCACAGGTGAGGATCTCAGCTGGAAGAACCAGCAGGCTTGTGTCTCTGTCCCAGAGCGGGATCTATTTAGGTGAATGTAAGAAGCTGAGCTGTGAATTAACCATCTACTCTCTCATGTCGTCTTTCCTGCAGAGCACAGTGGCCTGACCACAGGTGTAGCCTTTGGCCACCATGCGAAATTCATCGCTTCAACAGGCATGGACAGGAGCCTTAAGTTCTACAGTCTGTAGCCTCTTCTCCCAGGATCTGGGGGATGGGGGCATGTCCTTTGTTGTAGTGTTGGGGTTAATGTGGGGGGAGGCTGGGGATCAGGATAGGGTGGGTGGACTCTGGGGGTGGAAAACACTTGGGGGGGTGGGGGGTGGGCAGGATGATCATTGCTTTCAGTGGGCTTTGGCCGCCTGCTTCATCAGCGGGAAGGGGCTTCATCCCCAGGCCATCACATCTCCTGCACTAAATGGATTTGTTTTCCCGGTTACGTGTTTTATCTTTCCAGCTTAGATTCCGTTCTGTGATTGTAACAAACAGAAAAAAAACCCATCCACTGACAGGCATCTGTGAATGAGAGTCCAGGGCAGGGGGGGAAGGGAAAGAAAGGGAAGAGGAGGGGGGTGGGTGGGAAGGAGAATGTGCATTTTTGTAAGCAGCTATCTAGTTTCATTAAAAAAATAAAGAGCTATTCATCTTAAAGGACTTGCTGTGGGGATTGTGTGCATGGAGGCTCTGGGGAACCGAAAGGCTAGAGATCCTGTTACTTCCTTTTGCTTCATTGCTCAAGTGCCGCGCGAGTCCTGCTGACGGGAAGATGTGATATGCTCCCTGCCCCTCTTGTCACCTGATCAGAGCACAGTTCTGGATAGGCCACAATAGAAGTTAATTTTTTCAACCAGCTCAGAAAGAGAGCAGTTGTTAGATTGGGTTTGCCCATAGCTTCATATAAAGAGACAAACTGAAATGTTTTGGAGACCCCTGGCTGAGAGACACTTGTAAAACAGTTGGGAATGTGCATCTTCACTATTCCTCTGTGAGATCGTAGAATCATAGAAAATTAGTGTTGGAAGGGACCTCAGGACAATAAGCTGAATATGAGCCAACTGTGTCCTTGTTGCGAAGAAGGCTAATGATTGGGCTGCATTAGTAAGAGTGTTGCCAGCGGATCAAGGTAGGTTATTATTATTCCCCTCTTCAGCACTGGTGAGGCCACTTTTGGAGCACTGTGTCCAGTTTTGGGCCCTCCACTACAGAAAGGATGTGGACAAATTGGCGAGAGTTCAGCAGAGAGCAACAAAAATGGTTAGGGTCCTGGGGCACAAGATGAGGGAACTGGGCTTATTTAGTCTGGAGAAAGGCTGACCCCCACCCCTCTCCACATGACTGGATGATGCACAATGCACTGGCTTTGGCCACTGGTTTGGAACCACCATCCAGCCTATGGTTGGACTAGGTATTGCCCACCACCTCCAAAGAGTGTTTCAGAGACCAACAAGAGCTCAGTAAGTCTGTTGCAGATCCAAACATGGAACAATTATTGGTGGCCTCTAAGAAGATGGAGGAAAACTGTAAGAGGCATAGTGCTTCCAGATGTACTGGTAGCAAGGTGCCACCCTGCAGAGGGACAGAAACCATCTTTAGGCTCAGGCACAGAACTGCCTGCCACCTTGGTAAGGCAGTTTCACCTGGAGTTCTTGGGTCTTCCTGAGAGTATCCAACGATGGACAGGTGGAGAGAAAAGCACCAGCACATTCTTAATGCTGCCTTCTAGGTTAAGGGAATGTGCTGTCACCCAGCAGTTGCTATGCAAGACCATACCTGAAATTCTTGGGTTGGAAGGAACCTTGAGGGTCTTCTAGGTCAACCCCCTGCAGGTTTCTTCTGTCTCTATACCACGCCAGACACAGCCTATCCAGCCCCTTGAAAACTTCCAGTGAAGGTGATTCCACAGTATCCACGTTCAGCTTGCTTCACTGTTTTGTGGTAGTTTTCATAAAGTTTTCCCTAAGATTTGATGTAAATCTGTTTTGTGCATCTTAACTTCATTGCCACTTGTTTGGCCCTCTGTGGATAGGGAGATTTCCCTGCCTTGCACCTGGTCAGGTAACTTCCAGTTTGGCTCTATGGGCAAGATAACTCACAATGCCAGTTGCATTGCACTAAAGTTACAGGAACAGCCAGCATGAAGGTCATGTACCTGTCAGAGGGCAGGCTGAGCTTGGATGAGACAGTTCATCTGGATGTATTATGCCCTCTACTGGTGTTTGGGTCCATAGAGATGGAGAGGATCATGCTGGAGCAGGTGGCTTGCTGCATCTTGCTTGCTGTGCGTCTGAAACTTCAGATTGTTTTCAATCAGCCCGTAGGTGGCAGGCTCGTGGTCCTGCAGGGTTACTGCTGGGAAGTGTGGCAGGCTGAGCTCTGGCAGAGATGCACCTGAAGCCCACAATTTAGATGGTAATTAGACACACTGATCAGGCCTGCTAGGTGTTATAAAGGAGTGACTTCACAGCCACAAGCCCAGCTCTTATGTAGTATGGTTGAGTGGGGAAGGGAAGGAGAATTAACCTGGGGCCTTTAACTGTAGGGTGAAAAAGCCAGGCCCTTAGCTCCGAGTTGCCTTCCACCATCAGGGCCTCCAAACGCCTTGTAGTCAATAGATCCATCCACTATAGCCCACCAGGCCTAGCACATTGGAATCAAGCAAGTTTGTTAGTCTATCTGGACTGCTCACAGGAGAATCCCTAGGTGATAGGAAGAAGTGGTCTATGGCTACAGAAAAGTAGGCACTATTCATTGATAAGTGGAAGAGTGTTCCTGCCAAAGTTGCCTGCTGAAGCTACCATGCTTCAGAACAACCATCTGCTTGGGCACCCCAGAGCCAAGTCAGTTTAAAAAGTATCATGAGAGTGAGGAAAGCTTGCTGAGAAGGATGTGGGTAGGTGAATAATTCATATAGATAGTTTATCTGTATCTTACTGCTGGGAAGCAAATGATCTTGTCAAAAGACAGTCTGTGGGATCAGGAGGGAGCTGATGGGGTTCTTTCAACCTCATCCTCCGGCCTGTGCCACCCTGCACTTGCACACCAGCAACCACCATGTGAACACAGACTCTGCCTAGCGCTTACTCAGAAGTAGCTCCCAGCCTGAGGGAACTGCAAGCCTGTGCTTGTAGTTAGGATTTCACCTGCTTGCTGCCTGGGAGGCAGCATCCCAAAGGCAAAGGTGGAGATGATAAAGTAATGGTGGTGATCAGGGCAGAGTAGCTTGGAGGGAGCAGATCCCATGGGCACTAGCTCAGTTCTCTCATCTGAGAATAGGCACCTCGATGTGCAAAGGCATAAGATTTAAGTCATTCCCTGAAACCCCCTTGATCCTTTAGAAAGCTCAGGTAAGTCCTTCACCCCTGCTACTTACCCCACCAAGTCATGAAGCTGCCCCAGTGCAGGTGCAGAACCCAAAACCAGGGATGGGTTTGTTCTCCATGGTGGGCCTCTAGCAGTCAGCCCTTCCCCATACTATTCCTTTGAGCAAGCTCTAACTGCAGGCTGTGAATGGTTGTAGGTATTCTCCCATACTCATACAGGCCCCTCAGCTTTCCATCCATTCTTATGCCTTACATGTTTCACTTCTGGTGGGTTGGGAGCTCCTCCATTAACCCCTCCTGTCTGCCAAATTTTTCCCAGTAGCAGGTGGCCAGACGTGGCCTACACCCTACTACCCATTTAGACCCCTGCCTGGGCTCTACAGAGAATCGTTTCTGTTTAGATATTGGTGTGCTCAGTGCTTGCTCCCCACAGATATTCAGGTAGTTACAACTGTCCTATCACAAAAGTCAGAGCTAGTCAGCATTCTGATGTCATGGTGTGACAGTAGCTAGACAACCTTATGATGTCATGTTATGATGGGAGCTGGTTAACTGCATGCCCTTCCCAGCATGTGGGCAGGCTCTGGATTCAGTGCTAGGGCAGCACACAAGTTGCATGTGTTGTGAGGCAGTGCAGTTTTTTATGGATCCGTGCTAAGGTCAGCTAGAGGATCCTTGGTCTTTCTGCTGCTGCCAGCAAGATTTAGGTGCTCCAAGAACCTCACCGTGGTGCTGTATTCTGTCAAATTCATACCAATAGCTGTGGATGGAGCATCTTTATGGAAAGTCCCAGACTCCTGTGGGGACAGTCACACGTGTTGTAGGTAGAGGAGAGGTACAGCACCTGAGGAAGATGAGCCAGAAGGAAGAGGAGAGCAATGGTCTGAGTTTCTGCCACCTGGGTACCAGCCACATGGAGCCAGCTCTTCTCCATGTCCTTTCAGGAGGGTTGCAGGCCTTGGAGCTTGAGGATGGCAGGACTATTGTGCCAGCATGCCAGGGGCTGGTAAGAGCAGGAGATTTGGCTCCAACACAGCATTAGACCCAAGTTTTTTTCAGGGGGCAGGAAGCACTTCCTTTCTTTGAAGACCTGGAAAGAAGGTCTTGAATGCAAATCCCTGGTCATGAAGATATACTACAAGAGCAGCTTGGGGGAAGAGGTTTCCTTTGACTCCCTCTAAAAGGAAAGCTCAGAAGGAGCCCACTTTATTGATTAGCTGTTGTTTGCAGTTTTAAAGGGGATGGTGCAGCTCCAGCTGGGAAGGACCATCAGATGAATCCCATAGTCCCTGCCAGCATACCTGTGCTGCAACACCAAGGAACTGACCCTAAGGAAGACATCCTGCCTTGGGCATATCCCCAGGGACAAGGGCACCCCTGTCCTATAGCTGAAGAAGCCTTATTCAGCCACTGCTTCCTATCATTCTGGAGTGCCAGGACTGGGGCCTTGTAAGGTCAGTGGTACTGGGGTTGGGTGGGGCTGGGGTGTGACCCAGGTGCTCTGAGGGGCCATGTCCAAAGTGCAAAGCTTCAGGTAAAAGGGAACTATAAGCATTGTATCCTTCAGCCCTAAATCCCTCCTATCAAACCTTCCTGTTACTGTCCCCTTGCTGATCTGCCTGCCTTCTTTCCCCCTCTCTCGCTTACTAATTCTCTCTGTTTGTCATGCTGTCTCTGGCCCTTGTTCTCTTGCTGATGTCAGGTTGTTCCTGGGAGAAGTGAAACTCTTCCAAAGGCAACTTTTCGTTGGGCTTGGCAAGAAGTGAAGGGAAACTGCTCCTGAAAATGAGGAACTGAGAGCTCAGCTGCATCCAAGTTCCTGCTCTGAATCAGTCTCTCCTGTTGGAACTGCGCTACTTTCAAGAGGCAAGGCTCAGCAGGCTGTCAGGTCCCCTTAGGTCTTATACCCCTCATTCCCCATTGCCCTTATCTCCCACTGTGCAATGAGGTTCTGCCCATCTCAGTGCTGTGTAGCCTTGATGCCTCTGTGAAATTAGATTGCCGTCCAGCACAAGGCTATGCCATTCTCATGGTGGTGGTCTTTTATCCTGCTACTGTGCCATGGTAATCTTCAGAAAATTCCATGGCGCAACGGCAGGATAAAAGACCACCACCAAAATGCCAGGAAAGGTATTGTGACTGCTTTACCCTTCTGTGGAGCACCGCATTGTGTAATTTCTAGTGTGCATATGTGCAGGGGCTTAACATCCTTGTTCTTTCCTGTGTGTGAACATCTCAGGCTGAACTACACTTTCCATGATCCTGGGCACTTCACCCTCTGACAGAGTGGCCGGGCACCTCCTGAGACCTGTGGAGTTTCTTCAGGTTCATGGTTTTGATGATTCCCAGGACACAACTGCATCCTTCCTCAAACTTCCCATAGAGCAAGTCCTGGAGCTGTCATGTCATAAGTAGAGAGGGTTTGCATGTCTTGGCTGAGGGCTCGAGGCT
>NW_005842176.1:1438244-1464327 GCF_000455745.1 Alligator sinensis
TTCCCTACCATTTCTGTAACCACATTTGCCCATCTTTAGTTCAGTTATTTTTCCCAAAGCTGTTTGCCCATTATTCTTTATGAGGCTTCAGCAGCTGGTGTTTTGCTGGGTTTTATGTGTGGAACAAATCTGAGCCACCAGAATGAGTGTTTAAATTTGCCACATAAGGTAATGTTGTATGCACACTGGACTGCGGAGGTTTGGAACCTAACACATTTGAAGGAGCCTGAGTTTTCTTCCTAGACCTCTGAGAATCAGGAGAGAACTGTCTGACTGGCTTTGCCCCACTCTAGCCTGCTCCTTACCTGCTCCATACCCATTCATATCCTGTCTGTGCAGGGGAAGTACCACTGTGCTGTGTTAGAGGAGGGTAGGGAGCTGGCAGAACAACACCTGAGCACTACAATGGAGACTGTTTCACTCTCCCTGTTACTCACACCTACCCACCCCAACACCCTACAGCCCAAACTTACTAGGATATCATGGATTTTTATCCTAGATTTTAAGCTAGAAGGATTTGTCAGTAAGGCTCGGAAACCTGGTCATCATCTAGGCTTTTTCTCCCGGGCATATTGCTGAGGGAAGCCGTAGTCATCAGAAAGAGTGCAGATAGAAGCCCAGGGTCTGTACCAGAAACAGGATTTGCAGTGAAGAGAGGAACTTAAGACAGATACTTTGTTTTTTGGGGGGTGGGGGCAGTTGGGGGCGGTATGTAGAAGTATGTAACTGCATAGAAAGCTA
The DNA here is from genome assembly GCF_000455745.1 of Alligator sinensis. Lineage (NCBI taxonomy): Eukaryota > Metazoa > Chordata > Crocodylia > Alligatoridae > Alligator > Alligator sinensis. Next base: position 1,438,986 of record NW_005842176.1, read on the forward strand.
CAGAGCACTCTTGCTCCTAGGGCAGTTTATCTTTAGCATTAGATAAGTGCATTGGCCAATTTAAAGCTGTACCTGCTCCATTCAGCTTCTCCTAAGCATTGGTATTTTCACCAGCCATTTTCTCCCCAAAGACGGCAAGTTCTTTGCCAACATCAGTCAATGCAGGAGTTTCCTCAGGGCAGACTCCATCCAGCACAAGTGAGTACTGAGCCACAGCCCTGGCATGACAGGCCGAGCAGGTTTGCACATCAGCTTCAAGGGGCTACTTTGAAGCCATCAATTCTGTTTTGCTTTTTCCTTCTGGATAGTGACCATTCCTCACTCCCCAGCCAAAGGGGGACTAGAGGGATATTTGCCTACTTGTGAGTGGACATGTCTACATATGTGCTTTAATGCACAATAGCCTGTTCTAGTGCACATTAAAGCGGCATATAAGAAATGGTGCTAATACTCTAATGTGCAATAGAGGCTACTGCACATTAAGCATCACCTGAAAAGCATGCGCTTTTACTACTGTGCATTTATTTAGTACCTCATATTGGAGGTACTAAATTTAATGTGCATTTTGAAAAGTGCACTAATGCACATGTAGACATACCCAGTCACTTCTAATATGGCTACAGTCATCATAAGCCAACATGGGATCACTTCTTCCTCAGCTGTATGCAACCCCTTATACTGACTCTGGAGACAGTGCTGAACTTGCCAGTCCCAGTACCCCATGAGACTGGAGCAGCCTCATTCTCCTAAACTTGCTGTCAGTGTGATTGAGGGCTCTCTGGGAAGATCACACTTCTCTGAGAACTTACCAGGGCTAAGATCTCTTCTGTCCCCTTCTTGAGATCCAGGGACCATCAGCCTAATGACGGATGCAAAAGTGAGTCAGGGATTTGGGAAGGCCCAACAGGTGCAGTGGAGGATGCATCATACAAAGAGACAGAGGCCATTGTGAACCCACCTGGCCAGCACAGTGACTCCCTGTTTGGTAAGACTAGAGCAGTCCATATGAACAGATCATGGGGAGGTTGGGGATCTAGTGAGAAGACAGGAAGGCTCAAGAAGACCCACAGATACCAGCAATACCCTCTAGGGATCCCATTGTCCCATGAATTGTTCTGTGCCACCTTACCACAGCATAGTCTATATCTGTGCAACAGAATCTACAACTTAGGTTTCTTTCCCCACAGATGCTCGCTATAACCATTCCACACAATGTTCTTGTTCCCTTCCTGTGTCAAACTAACATCTCTACATTTTGGTGCACTGCAGCTGGTGCATTGCATCTGTAATTGGGCTGCACGTGAGAAGGTGGGTGAAGCCAACTTGAGCCATCTTTGCAAGATGTTGTGGAAGCATATTCTTATCTGGAGAAGATCATCAGCTGCATCCAATAATATTCACAATCATATCCCTGCTTTAAGATTGATCATGAGGTTATCACTCTTCCCATAGGCTAGGTCCTGGGACAAGAGCAGCCCTGCCCCATAGCTTCATCCACGGCTAACACAGAAACCCTACTTAGCAGACCATTTTCATGGCTAGTGAGTGTGTGGGATTGCCACTTTATGTTATTGATGGAGGAAAGAGGTAGGGCATTAACTACAGACAGAGCTCTGAGGGGCTGGGTCCAAAGTAAATTGTTCTAGGTCAAAAGAAAATGCAATCATTGACTCCCCCAAACATAAATCCATCCTATAGACTCTGATCGTTGTTTTCCCCTTCATACCCCTGTCCTCATCTCCCTCTTACCATTCTCTCTCTCACTCTCTGTGGCTTCTGCACTATCCCCTGAGCTATTGCTTACATTCTGGGTCAGTGATTTGAGGGGATGGAGTAGGGGGAAGTGAAACTTGTTCAAAGATACTGGTTCTTGGTGGTGGTCAAGGGAGAGGATAAACTGTTTTTGAAAATGGGGAATCAACACTTCTTCTCTGAGCTTGGCCCAGTGCCATGTGAGCTCCGCACAGAGTGCTGCCAGTGGCCTTCAGATATGAACCAGTGGGACTCCTGTTCTCAGAGGCTCAGGCTTCTACTGTTCTGCAAAATCTAATCACTCACAACCTGAACACCTCTATGGTCCTACTTATCTTTCTCACTTGTAGTTTTTACACCCCCTGCTTCGGTGACAAAGGGCTGGAACTCCATGACCTTCAGAACCAAAAGCCAGAGCCACTACTAGCTGAGATGGACTATAGCTGGCCCCTTTGTTACATTTCTGCACCATCCCCTACAGGTGATGGTCCTTTGTTGGGATGACATGATCCCCACAAATGGGTGTTGTCCTAAACAATAGTCACCTACGTGTTCACAACAGCATTTTGGACCATCACAATCAAGTACTGCCACTATGTCCCCATAAAGGAACCCAACTGAGGGCAGGATGCCAACTTGACCTCACATAATTGAAGGCAGGTCAGACTGGGTTTAGCATGTGGGTGGTGGATCTGCAGGAAGTGGTGGTGTACATGTAATTTGGGTCACTGTGCCCTCTGAGCTGTGTTCTGGCACAAGGCCAGGGCCTGTGGTTGCTGCTGTTGTTATGAGACCTTGGTCATAAATTGTTGTAGTGGGCTCAGTCTAGACTGCATGGTCCACTAGATACAGTACTAGAAAAGGGAAGCTGGCATCTGGCTCTGGCCCTGCTGTAATTTCTGCTTCTCCTCCTATCATTTGCTGCTCTTTCCTACTTAGTATCTAAGCTCTGAAGGGCAGAGACTGTCTTGTATTGTGTGCATGTATAGTATCTAGCACCATGGAGTTCTGCTCTTCACAGAAGCCTACAGGGGCTTTAATAATGTTAATCATATCAGGGGTGATGACCCTGGCTAGATTCTAACTCTGAGGCGGAAATGCCCCAAAATGGGTATTATTGGTTCTCCCTCTATTTCTCTCATTTCCACAAAGCAAAGGTGGAGGAGCATATATTAACTGCATGCACATACGCACATGCACACACGCACGTGCACACACACATACATACATACACACACACACACACATGCATGTAAGTGGGGCAGGAAGAAGGGGACTGCATATGTGATGTGGAAGAGCTTTGACATTTCCCATTGTTGTTCTGTTAATCAGGTTCCTTACCATCCCTAGAGACCAAATGTTCTAAGAGGCATTTTGTATAAAATGAACTCTGGATTTATAAAGTGCATTGCAACTTAACTCTCCCCACATACAGAGAACTAAGCTACAGTGTTTCCTAACCTATCCTGTCCTGAAAAATAATGAATAGGGGTGGTGAGGAACAAGCGGATGGGGCTTACTATGGGGCGCCATGGGCCTAGTTATGGGAAGGCAGTGGTGTAGTGGAGGTGCTCATAGATGCTTTCCCGTCCCAGTTCCCCACACTTTGCCCTAATGCATGGTTCTGTAATGAGGGCAACATGAAGGACACACATTGACAATCAATTATCTTCCATGAGATGGCTTCTGTCACCCCATTTAGGAACAAGTGAAAGGTTGACCTGGGCCTCATGATACACGCAGCAGTTTCTGTGGCCAACAGCACACAAAAGAGGGCTGCCATCATGCCTGACTGCAACTGACCTCATGGTCTGAATAACTGGTCACTCATTTATAGCAGATTAAGGAGAAGCCTTTGCTGTGAATTTGGATGAAGGCTTGAACAGACATCCATGGAGCCAGAGCAAGATCCCCATAACCACTCTGCCACTGCTTCTGGCCCTCCCTCATTTGGAAGCCGTCTTCTTTATGTGCTCTCCTGTGCAACCAGGTTTTCTATTTTTGAGGCGTGAGTTAGAGAAGTGATTCTCAAATAGGGTGCCACAGCACCCTGGGGTGCTGTGACAGCCTTTGAAAGGTGCCACCTAGATAGAAGAGATAAGTGCAGGTTCTTCCCTGACAGCTGCTCCTCCTTCTTGCTGGCCTGTCTTCAAGCAGGTAAGCACTGTAATGAACGAATTAGCTTTTGAAATGGGGTGCCACTCAATGCAGAAATGTTATGGAGGCGTGCCTCAAATCTGAAAAGGTTGAGAACCACTGAGTTAGAGGATGACTCCACAACCTGATGGGGCCAGGGCCTTTTTCTGGAGGGGTGAGAAACTGAAGGTCAAATTCCTGCTCTGAATCAATGTCTCCTGTTGGTGTGGCAATATGTGGTGTAAGCACTGCAGTTATCTCCTACAGGAAGAAGGACAGAAGATCACAAGAAGCCTTTCTGACCTTGCAAACTGCAACTCCTGTGTGTCCTTACTACTCTTATCTCCCCCCAGTAAAATTGCAGGTGGGGTCTGTCCTCCTCTGTGTCCTGCCAGCTTTAGGGTTTCTAGCACATTAAGGAAACAATCTGCAAAGAGAGACATTGAAGCAGTTGTACTGGTTGGTATGTAGTGTGTTTTTGACTGGCCATTTAAACACCTGCCCTTTGCCCAACTTGGGCGCAATTTCTCTTTCTAACGCCATTTTCCCTGCATTATGTGGCTCATGGGATGAGGAGTTAGGGCTTCTACTTGAGTGCAGAGAAAGGAACCTCCCCAGAGGGATATCACAGAAGTAGGTGGTGAGGGGAGAGGGGATGTTGCTTTATCAGGAGTGACTGTGAAGGGAAGTTAATTTTTAGCAGCAGGAGGGCCACTGCTGGAGGGCCCAGTGGAGAGGGAGGAGAATTATGGGAATGGAGAGGGAAAGGCAGATTTCAGGAATATTCAGAGGAAGAAGGGGAGAGCCTAGGAATGAAAAAAAAGGCAAATGTAAACCCAAAGGCAGAAGGAAAGTAGTCAAGAAAGGAGTTAGGTGTAAGGCCTTGCTGTGGGTAGCTGAGAGGAAGCTGTGGGACACCCATAGAGAGATGTGGTATGAAGGAAGCAGACCAGGCAATACTGTACAGTTATTGAAGAGGTCATGGGACTGGCTCTAGGCAGCCAGCAACAGAGAGGCGAAGGGTCTGCCAGGGTAAGAGATACCACATAGCAGAATGAGGATAGGACTAAGTCACAGCAACCCTGCAGAGAGAAGGTCTCAGGGAGAAGCTAATTATTGATTACATCGGATACAGAGAGAATGTAGAGCTTAAACACGCTTCAGATAGAAGGCACAGGAGCCCCAGGAGAGATCACTGCAAGGGGGCCGGAAGGGGCCTGAAGGTTGAGTCAAGGTTGGCAATCTAACACGGACAGACTCTGTGACATGTGACTGAGTTAGAAAGAGAAGATACTTTGATATTAAGCCACTCACAAAAGATCTGGAAGTCTCAGTTTCTCCAGGATGGAATCACTGTTGAGCCTCAGATGCTGGTAAGACGTTTCTGGTGATGAAGGCTCTGGTAGAAGCTGACAAGCCTGGGAACCAGATGTTCTGGTCTGGGCCCTGCTGTCTTGGTTCATGTGGCAAGCACTAGCAGTTCTGGTGACCTCCCCAGCTGACCTGGACTTCAAATATATCCTCAACTTGGGGTAGGAATTTCCTTCCTAGATCCTTTGTAAACATGTGGAAGCTGTCCAGCTAGCTTTGCCAAAACACCTGCTCCAGTCCGATCCCTCACAGCTCCTTCTACTTGTTTCCTATCCCTGTAGGTGCTTTTCTCCTGCTGTTATGAAAGGATAGGGCACTGGCTGAGCTACTTGCACCCCAGCTGCTGCTCCCTCCATTCTTTTCACCCCACAGAAAATGGCACCACAGGCTGCTAGTGTAGTCCACAGATTTTATTTCTTCCTCTTATGTTCCAGTGATTGCCCATGAAGGCTTTGGGGCCGGTCATCCAGCCCCTTCCTCTACAGAGCAGGGCCATCACCAAGAGGGAGGGCACAGCCAGGAGCACAGAACTAGGCTGAAGACAGGGTCTGTGGATGAGAAGAGGTTGAGATAATACCATTTTGGGAGGGTGGGGTAGTGGTGGAGAATGCTTCAATTGCCCAGATGACTATTGTGTACGCCTCTGCCTAATTGTGACCTCCAATAGTGATAGGTTGGTCTTCACGACACCCATTTCAGGCCACACCATATCGGTTTAGCTTTCCCAATAAGCATCTATATCTAAAATGCTCCCTATCTCTTCCCAAAGGCAGTGACTCCTATTTTTTTGCAGGCTCTAATCACCACAGAAGGCAGATTCCATTTAGCAGTGCTTGCCCTTTGGTACCTGCCCCAGAATACACCCAGCCGATAAGATTTGATGGAATACAAATTACTTAAGATAACTCAAATCCCAATGGATCTACTTTGCTTTTAGGCACTCTTACTGTTGGGTCGGATGTCATTGCAGCCCTCCCGTAAAATATTTGTCACCTTGAGAAACACTCAAAGCAGGGCATTGGTCTGAGGTAATCATCACCCCTTACCTGTTTTTCATGTTTGGAGCAGCATTTGCATTAGGGTCAGTGTTAAGACTTGCTTGATTCCAGGCTATAACACCAAACACCCATTGTGCCTTAGACTGTGGTAGAACAACTCACCATCGTTCTCCATCTCACTCTCTGGATGTCCCAGGGCTCCCCCTGAGGATCACACGTCCATGAGAATTCACCAGATTCGGGTGCTTTTCTTTCTCCTTGTTGGTGCGCAGGGACCTGCGGGCTCCTGGGAGAGGGAAAGGGAGTCAGGGATTTGTCTCTGGAGGGCTTTGCAACGCTGTTGAAGGTGGGGTGGAGGGTGCATCATGTGAGGAGGCAGAGGACACTGAGACCTCACTGCTCATTAAAAGGTTTTCATTTAGGTATGACCAGAGTGGGCCACCTGAGCAGAGTGTTTTATGTTTTAGGATGAGATGGGAAGAGAGGAAGTTCCAGCAGGAATAAATTGATATCAGAAGTCTTGTCTGGGGAGGAACCCAACGGCCGGGTGTGATATCAGAAGTCTTCGCTGGGGGGTCCCACAAAGCCAGGTTGCAGTCACAGAGCAGGCCACTGTCCCATTTGGTTGGGTTACTTGTGTCCTCACCCAACCTGCCCCTAGCCGGACATGCCACACACCGGCGATCATATGGAGAAGATCAGGCTGAGCTCTTATTGCTTTGTATGTAAAGCAGGACAGGTACTACCTTGCACACAGTAGGAGGTCCCCTAGCAGTTGGGTGCTGGACATGACCCACCTGGATGCAACCCTCCTACCACAGGTGAAGGCATTATTAAGACTTACTTGCTGTAGCTCCTGATTGGCATGTGGGCCTGCAGGGCTCTGGCTGGGAGAGATGGCAGATGGATGCACTGCAGAAAATATAAACCTAAAACCCAACCCAGTTAGAACAGAGTTAGTGAGTGACTGGCAAGAGGGGAGCAGGCCATGGAGCCTTAGCTACCAGTTCATATATGTAGCATCAATGGAGTAAAATCAGGCTCTTCAGCCCCAGACAGCCACACCCAACCACTTATCTTAAAGGTGTGTCCCTCAGCCACAGCAAGGCTTGTGCCTCCTTGGCTGGGCACTGGTCAATGGAGAGGTGTTTGATCAGAACAGGATCCACACAACAGAGACACCCACAGCACGTGACAAGGCCTGACAGTTCTGTTGGTCATAAACCCCATGAGGCCCCAGAGAACACATGCAATCAGGGTACCAGACCTGTGCCTAGCCACATGGCATTTCTATGGCAAATGATGCTGGGGGGCAGGGTGCCCTCTTCAATGCAAAAGGCAAACCCTGCAGTCATATCATTTAGTCAGCAGAAGGTAAGATGTTAGTCTTGGAATCAGATACTGGGTCATCCTCTGGTCACTGATGAGGCATATGATCCCTGTTCATGGAGTTCAGAGGACAGGGTACGGTACCCAAAGCAGATAGCTGTATTGCGTGGGCCATAGCAAGATACCCAGGTAGGATGGTTTGAGTTCAATGAGGCAAAGAAAACTAACTCAATAAAACATAGTGCTGTGGGACGGTGGGAGAAGTTACAGGTTCCTACACATACCCTTCCCCATGCTCTCCCACCTGGCCTGGGCATCCTGTGCTGGAAAGCTTCACAAGGGGAAAAGGCAGAAACTAGATAATCTGTAGGTCCTGTCCTGACTGAGAGAGGAACTATTCCCCGCCACACCTAGCCTAATCCAGGCCACTTCTTACTTCTCCTTTGAGGGCTGCATAGGAGGCAGTGTCCACAAATGTAAAGGTGGAAATGATGAAACGCTGGTAGTGATTAGGGAAGGGTAGTTCAGCAGTGGCAGATCCCATGGGCACCAGCTGGGTTCTGTAGTTGTCTCCTGAGAACGGGCACCTGCAGGCAGGGAGAATCCTCCATTCATTGTGGTCCAAACACCCTTCACATACCTTCTTTCCATAGCCTCAGTGGTCACGTGGACACCTGTGCTTCACTCACCCATCCACCAGAATGGGCCACTGTGGATGCTCCATGGGGTTGGTGGTTGGGGTAGCCCAGCACTGGTGCAGAGCCAGAACCAGGGATGGGTCTGTTCTCTGCAGGATGCGAACCTCCACGTAGATAGGGTCCCTAAGTACCTTCACCACAGGGTACTCTCTATCCACATAGTAGCCACTGTAGGTCTCATCTGTGGGAGACAGGAGCAAAGCTGACACCTAGGGGTCCCTCACCAGATAGGATCCTTGCACTGGTGCGAAAGAGACCTCTTACCTGTGGCAATGCGCAGCTGAAGTCGGAGGGGCCCAAACTGAGCAACTGAAGCTTGTGTTGGGGGCATAAGGACTTCAACTTGGAGGGGCAGGAAGTCACTGGCATTGTAGATGCAGCGTGCATGGAGGCTGTGCAGGACAGAGGAGAGTTAGAGTACAGGGGATGATGCTTAGGCAATTTCAATGTTTTATACCTAGCAGGCCTGATCAGTGCTTGGGGATGGGAATCAGCGGTGCAAGTCTGAGCAGATGTTCTTGACACCATAACAGGAGCAGAGTATCAGTGCCTCAGCATGGCCCTACAGGCCTCCAAGGGCCTTCAAAGGTGTGACAGAGGGACTTGTAATCATGGGTTTTCTCCGGACACTCGGCATCAAACCAAGTCAGATATTAGCTGGGAACATGGGTGTCTCTTGCATTCTGAGACTACGACTACCTGCCCATCCCTACTATTCCCATTCTACGCCATGGTCCTCTCCCTCCTCAAGATGAGGGAGGCTGTAGAAATAGGGAAATGAGGTATTGCAGACTCCAGTTCATCATTGGAAGAGCATATTCCTTCCCTCTTCTGATATGAGAAGGCTGAAGTCTGTTCTATCAACACCTGCCCTCTGGTATGGGGACCAAGCCACCTTACATGTAAGTGCTGTCCCGGGTAATGGAGCCACGTGGCCCGGTCCGGACCTCAATGCTAGAGATCAGCTGGTTCTCATAGACCAGTTTGTCACCAATCACCTGGGAAATTAAGGAGAGGGCAGGTTATTCCTTCCTTGAGACTGAGGAGAGCACTCTCCCTGGCTTTCAGAGGATGCATTCTTACCTGGACTGTGGTGCCACATTGCGTGAAGGGGAACTGGAACATCACAAAAGCCTCTGTCATTCGTATGGGGTCACATCCTGCTTGGGCGTAGGCTATCCGGACACTGTCCAGGTTGATGGGGTACTCAGACATGTGCCTGGAGATGACCAGAATGAACTGGCCATCCATGAGGCACTGAACTGTGGCTGCAACGCAAGGGAAAAGGAGTAAGTACAGGGTATGACAATGAATGGATTTGCAACATGATGGGACAAGAGGTCTGGATGCCATACCATGTTCTCATCTTGGTTTATAGTGGCATGTTGATTCAATATGAAGTATCCTTTGTAGGCCAGAGTTTAGGGGAGGAGCATGTTTACCTGATCATCTATCAAAAGGAGGCAATGCTCAGGGAAGGAGGCTTCTGGCTCATAGTTAGAGGCAATGAAACCCCAGGGAGCCAGAAGGCTGAATTCTGTTTGCAGGCCAGCTAGAAGCAGAACCCATGCTGTGTGGGGTGCTCTGGCCCAAAGTCTATGTTTCTCACCAATGGATTTGGGGGTGCCAGCCTCTGCTGCCTCACCATGCCTCCTCTGACTCTGCTCCTCTGAGTTTTGTTTAGAAGAGGTGCCATGAGCCTGCCCAGACAGAGGAGAGAGGCCTTGGTGTGGGAGCAGCAATCAGGCTGCCCTCCGAGAGTGCCCACTGCAGTCACAAGGAAGCAGTCCATGGAAATTGTTCCTGCTGGAGATGAGGCTTCTATAGCGGGAGCTGAATCCACATCTCATTCCATGAAGAAACAGGCAGTGACCAAACTCATCTGAGAAGGATGGGTGATGCTCATGACAGACAGCACCATAGTTCACAAGCTGATGTGTGAGCAATTCTCCTCTTACCTGTATTGCCATAGTAGCAGGGTGTCATTCGGTCCATCTCATCATAGCAGCAGCCAGCCTGCAAGCAAGCAGCTCGGCCGGGGGTAGTTCCACAGGGGATCTTGCCAGCTGCCACTCGACACTGCTCCCATGTGAGCTGGGCTCCTGGAAGAGCAGACCAGTGAGAGGTGGTGTTCTTCACAGGGGCCACACTGTACCCTCCACAGTGCCCCTGTCAGAGGACATCAAGTATCTGCATAGGAGCTGTTCACAAGCATCCAATTAGTTGAGCGGGTTTTATAAATGCTGCTTGTCTCACACTGCTGAGCGCTCCCCCAGTTTCCCTCTAGCTCAGATACCAAATAGTCCAACAACTGTAGGCCACCTACTGCCCCATACAGCCATGGACCCACATCCCTCAACCCATGCCTCCAAACGCCACCAGTCATGACCTGTCTCCTTTTGGCATACTAGACAAGGAACAAAGATAAAATTGCACAGGTGAATTCATGTCCCAGGCCTACTGCTTTGCTCCAGAAGGCCCCATTGTCTGAAGCCCACAGCGGCACAACCATTGTCAGTTCTACCATGGCAGCCCCAAGGAGGAGACAGGGTGCAGGTCTGATGAAGACCTGATGCACAAGATGGCCATGTGGCCTCCCATGAGAGGGGCCCAGGTGCACTGACTGAGGGGCTGGACGTACCTGCTTGTGTGGAAGTGTAGAAGAGCGGCACAGGGCGCACCAGGCTGGGATGTGGCTGTGGTTGCAGCATGGGGTGCACGAAGCCATGCTGGGGCTGTGGGATAGGGTGCACCAACCCAGGCAAGGGCTGGGGCCGGGGCACAGGGCGCAGAAGGCCAGGAATAGGCTGGTCCAGGCCTGGCTGAGGTTGAACTATGGGGCGTATCCGGCTGGGGGGCTGGGGCTGGGGCTGGTTTTGAGGAATGGGGTGGGCCAGGCCAGGCTGTGGTTGTGGTTGCGGCTGAGGGACAGGATGCATCAGGCCAGGCTGAGTTTGGGGAGCAGGATACACCAGGCCAGGCTGGGGCTGGAGTTGAGAGTTAAGGTGTACCAAGCCTGGCTGAGGTTGGTAAGCAGAGTACACCAAGCCAGGCTGGGGCTGGGGTTGGGGCACAGGGTACACTAGACCAGGCAGGGGCTGGGGCCGGGGATGATGGACAGGATGCACCAGACCAGGCTGGGGCAGGGATTGGGGTATGGGGTGCACCAGACCAGGAAGGGGCTGGGGCTGGGGTCGAGGGACAGGACGGACCAGGCCAGGCTGGTATTGGAGCACAGGGTGCACCAGACCAGGCAGGGGCTGGGGCTGGGGCTGGGGTTGGGGTTGTAGGGCAGGACGCACCACGCCAGGGTGGGGCTGAGGTTGAAGGACAGGACGCACCACACCAGGGTGGGGTTGGGGCACAGAGTGCACCAAACCAGGCAGGGGCTGGGGCAGGGGCTGGGGCTGAGGGACAGGACGCAGCAGGCCAGGTTGAGGTTGGGGAACAGGGTATGCAAGACCAGGCTGGGGTTGGGGCATTGGGCGCATCAGGCCAGGCTGGGGCTGAGGGACAAGGTGCACCAGGCTGGGTGGAGACACAGAGCGCAGATTGTCCTCCAAGGTGGAGTCATATTCTATCAGTTTAGGACAGGTCATGTTCACATCATAGGAGGCCATGATGATGCCAGTGCTCAGCAATTCCTCGACACGGACCCTGAGGTGGTGACGGCCATCCTACAGTGAAACAGAAGTGAGGAGTCAGAACTGCAGTGCAATGGACTACCTGTATCATTGTCAGTGTAATGGACTTCCTGCCCTTTGCTAGGTGGAGGGTGGGGTTGTTTAGATTATACATTACATCAGGCATGCAAGCTGCTGTCGTCTCACATGAGGCATGAGGCAGTGCTATTTCTACAGACCAATTCAGAGGGTCATTTCAATATAGCCAATTCCAAGTTAAAGAGCCCCATAGGTATGACACTGACACTGCTGAGTTTCAGATGCATGGAGGACCTCACCTTCTTCAGCACACGACAACCATCATAGCCAGCTGAGAAGATTACAGCCCCTCCCTCGCCTGAGCTGATCCAGTGGCGGCAGATGGAGCAATTTGAAACTTCAAAGGGTGTCCCAAACTCATCTGTGAGGACAAGCACAGATATCACAGGGAGAGAAGAGTGCAAGCATGGGAGCTTAAGAAGAGCTATGGGATGCAGAGCAGGGACAACAGTCTTTTACCTCTAGCCATATAGCAGTCCCAATTTATCAAGGATTGCTTTTATCGATTGTTGAAAGTTGGCCAAGCCTGAATCCTGGGGGGTTAGAGGTGCTATTTTGCTCTGGCACTCTACAGTGCCACAGTCAGGTAGGAAATTGCATTATAAAAGCAGAGTTATAGAGACACTCCTTATCAGAAGGTTGGGAATGTGAAAGTGGAGGGAATGTAGCTCCACTCCAGCAAGCACTGTGAGATACTGTCAGGAGACAAGCCCCCCAGAGTAGGAGATTCCTACTACTGCAGGGAATCCAGAAACTCCAAAAATCATGGCAACAACTAAGTCATGACTTGGAACTTGGAAGCCCCATCCCATGCCTTGTAATTAAGGCATTTCCCTCCTGCCCTTTTGACAGTAAAACTAATCAGAATTGCTCTTAACGTTCTTAAGCAGCCAGGGACCCACTTACCTAGAACTTTAAATTGGATGGTGTGGCCCCAGCTTGGAAAGACCAGCAGCTGCATCGTATAGTCTCCACAGTCATACTTGTACTGTAAGAATGAGTGCGTGACCCGGTGGAAGTCCAGCTGCCCATGGGTTCTTCCCAGGGAGATGATCAGTACCAAGGCTATAAAGCATCTGCAGCCCAGCCACATGGCTGAAATAGCTGGACAATAAAAAACAGAAGCCTGGTTTTGCAGCCACTACTCAGAATGAATGAGGATCTGGGGCTGGGGCTTTATAGGGCTCATGGTGATGGTGGTGAAAGATGTGGGTGAATCAGGTGATCAGAAGGGCTGGACTTGGAAAGCTGCCTTCTGCTCTGAAGGGCTGTGTCAACAACATCAGAAACTCGGGGTGAGGGGGAGGTGGAACTGTCAGATCCCTCGATCAGAAAAACCCCATCTCCTTGGATCTTACAGTCACTCTCACTTTTCTTATTTCCCTGCTTCATTTCCATCTCCTTCATCTTTCCTATATCCACCCTTGTATCCACTGACTTTCTCCTTTTCCCAGGACTGACACTGGGTTGATAGAGGAAGGAAGTGAAATTAATTCAGGCGCGTCTTGCTTTCTTTGCCAAAGGCAAGGAGCCAGAAGAAACTGTTCCTGAAAATGGGGAATCAGAGACTGCTGCTCTGAGCCTGGCCTAGTGCCATGTAATGCCAGTGTCTTCCAAATGTGACCCATGGGATCTGCTGCATATCTGGACTTGGGCTTTCTCCTCTCTGCAAAATCTGCTCATACCCCTCTGGCCCTGTACGTCTGTGCCTGGCTTCAAAGTTTAACAACCCCTTCTCAAGCCAACAGCAGCATTGGTATGCGGTCATCTCCAGCATCAAAACCCTGAGACTCTACTGCTTGAGCTGAAGGGCTATGCCCCTAGGTGACCTCTGTATCACACTTGTATCACATGTTAACCATTTTTGTGAGCCAGCCCCTGGAGGTGATGGAGCCCCACATTCCCCTAGTGAGGGTAACATAATCACACCTGGGCAGGTGTAGTCATACACACTAGTCACACTGTTGCTTAGCACAGCACTATGGAGCAGCATTTCTCAACCCATGGGTCCTGACCCAAAAGTGGGTTGCAAGAATAGATGAGAGGGTCCCAAACAAAATTTTAAAATGGATTCTCCTTTAAAGGAGAAAAACATGGGAAACTGTGGCTTTTCCCTTGCAGGCTGGCAGAGTTCCAACCTGCCAGGGGCTGCTTGCCCCTTTCCCCCCATTACCTACACACTGGGGGACAACCTGGGGGTAGGGGACAGTGGGTCGGGAGTGAGGGGCACTGGGTTGGGGCTGGCCATCTATGTTTACAGTTGGGTCCTGGTACAAAAAAAGTTGAGAACCACTGCTCTACAACTTTTTCAACCAATGGGCAACCATGAAGTCTCAAGATTTCTCATGGACAAATGGGCACCTTTATATCAAGCTTTTAATGGGAAATGCTATGAAAGCACATGGGCTCTGGTGTGATCAGTGGATAAGTTACCATCCCCTCATAAATTATCAGTGACCTGTAGGCCACAACTTGGACACTGTGGGATGACACTATGCAGGGAAAGCTTACCAGGAAACCAGCTTACCAGGAAGCCCAGCTAAAGCTAAGATGCTAACAGGACTTCCCAAACCAGAAGAGGGTCAGGCTGGATCAGCACTTGGGTGGTGGATCTGTGGGAAAAGGTGGTATGGATGCTCTGTGGGTCACCCCGTTCTCTCCAGGTCAGGGTTAAATATGTGCTCCAGCATGGTGCCAGGATCTGCATAGGTATCATGGTTATGAAGCCTGGGACTTGAATGGTCCCAACAGTCTCTGGGAAAAGTTGTCTGGTCTGCTGGTGAGAGTAATGCAACAGAAATGCTAGGGTTCAGCCCAGTGTCTACTATGTCTCTGCCTCCCTTCCCATCCTTTGTCTCTCTCTTGCTTAGCTTGTAAGAGATGGAGGGCAGGGACTGTCTCTTACTGCATGCATGTACAGCACCTAGCACCAGGGAGATCTGATCTCCATGGAGACCTCTAGGTGCTCCCCTAATTCAGCTAATGGATGAAGTTAACAAGAGCAGGGGTGTTAACCCGGATGGCCTGGCTCAGTTCCAACTCTGGAATGAGCTAAACAGGGATATTTAATTGGTTAAATACCTTATGACAAATCTTGTAGGTGTCTTACTGGGAAAGCTCCTGGGTCTACGCCTGTTCAGGAATGTGGCTTCACTTGGCCATGGCCCACAGGTGGCAAACCTGTGGCCTGTGCACCACAAAAGCAGCATGGGCACCTTCTGTGTTGCATGCACCACTGACCAGGGAGGGGGCAGGCAGCCCAGGGGCAGACAGGGCAAGCAGCAAAAAACAAAGCAACAGATCAGGCAGGAAACGCAGGGTAGAAAGCAGAAAGCAGGGACACAGATGGGGCAGGGAAAGAGGGTTGGAATGACACCTGGGAAGGGTATAGGGCTAATTTATGGTATGCCTGCCAAAAACGTTGGTCCCCACTGCTCAGATCCATCTGAAGCCTCAAGATGGAGGCAAGGGCAATATCAGCAGCTTTGGAGGGACACAGCCAAGTATTACCAAAACACTGCAGGCTTAGTTAGGTGAGAGTTTTGCATGCATTATGTGCAGCACCTGGAATTGGATCTGCTTGAGGTCCTGCCAGCCAGTGCAGCCCTGGACACTGAGGACCCAACTCTGCAAGGCAGCCCTTGTAGGAAGCAGAAAGCAGAGATAGGATGGCTCCTTGTGGTGAGACCCTCTAACTTCCACAGGCTTCGTGTATTGGCAAGGGTCTGCCCAGGCCTCCTTACAGAATCAAGGCCCTAAAATCTATCTGGTTGGCTTTGAAGGACCATTGTAAAATATTGTGTAGGAAGCAGGCAACTTCTGTCTAACATTGTTGCCTTGTTCATTCCTTGCAAAGCCCCTCACCTTCACAAAGCCAATCAACTATGAATGTCAAATGAGGGAGGGAGAAGGGAGCTGCAAATATTGTGTGCTGCAACTTCCAGACCACTTCGCCACCCCACTGCTGCTGGTTTGCCACCGAGAAAAAAAAACCCCAAAAGAAACCCAAATAGCCTTTGTTCTCTCTCACTTGTCTGCCTTGTCTAACTGAAAGAGGGGAAACATGCCAGAATACACACCAGTCTGAAGCTCTCCAAGAAAACATACTTTTTAGTACAGTCTTCTTTGAACCATGCAATCACAAGTAACACATGGATGTACAGTTAGATACCATTCCTTTCTCTTGCCTGTTGGTGCATTACCATTTCAATCCACTTTCCACGTTCCTTGACTGCCTGTCAATCTTGAGTGAAGCTAAACACAGCCAGCATGAATTCTTGCAGCACTGACCAAGTCTGTGTCTGACCCTCTCTGGCCTCCCTACCTTTGGCCTCAAGGGAAATCTATCTAACACCTTTAAAAGGCAAACTTGGGAACAAAAATACATAAGCTGCTCAGACACAAAGAACCAAGAATTAAACACTGATATTGGGCTTAAGGCACATTATATTTTATTCAACTCCTGAATCCTTTCCACATTAACATAAGAAGAAAGGTGAGAACAGCACTCCTCCCTTTTGATATGCCTTGATTTTCCAGTATCAGCTTTTCTTCTCCTAATTGCATAGGCAACTGGTAAGGGGTGCACGGGGGTGCACGTGCCCCCCGCGATGGCCGACACTGATGCTGTCAGTAGGGCTGGTGCCCCCCCGACAGAGTCGGCGGCTTCTGCAGGGGCTGCAGGTGCCCTCCCAGATTCAGGAGGCACCCACTAGTCACTCTGCCTAATTGTGTGTCTGCTGGTGTATCAGGGGACACTGGTGTGTGGGCAGCCCAGTATCTCCATATACACTGCCCAGACTTTTGTGTCCTGGTTCACTTTATTTTCAAGCGAGGTTTACGTTCAGCAAGCTGATGTCTCACTCAGCATAGTTCTATTGTCTCATGAGACAGACATGCCTAGTGCTGGTGTGTGTCTACTATCTCTAAGATTTTTCTCTCTCTGTCCCCTCTGCTGTTTTTTTTCGCTATGCTGTGCCTGGCCTCCCGTGATCAGAGACCTGACAAAGAAGGCCTTGCATTTGAAAGTTTGCCTAATTTAATCCCAGCTACATAGTTGGTCCAGTAGAAGATATCAATCTAAGAAATCCTTTCCTCTCACATACCTTCTGGACCATCGCGGCTACAACATCACTTTTACACTACTGTCAATCTTCCAAGTTAATCTGGAAGCGAAGCTATGCCTTGATTAAGGGGATACTGAATAGAGAATATATACAATCATTGCCTAGTCCTCCCACGCTATTTATCACATCCTTGTTACACTCCCAGGAGGGGTCTGACAATGGAACAAGCTGGATAGTTTATGCACTTTTGATTCCGTTTACAAGATGCAGCCCTACCCTGCCTTCTGCCAAGCAATCTCAAGGCAGCTAAAAGCATGCAGTTGCCATGACATCCCTCTTTTCTAGCTCTGCTCATCAGGTTCCTCACCATCCTCAAGAGATCAAATCATTTTTGTGCAGTGAGAGAATGAGAGAGATTAAACCACCCCTCAATGGATCTGAAAGGTGAACTGAAATTAAATTTCCATGTATAGATTGCTAAAATACCAACTATCCCATCACAGCACGCCAATCTGAAAGATTCTAGAAGGGATAGTAGGAAAGCAGACATTTTCTCTGCAGTAAATGCTACCAGGAAAATCACCATTTTAAAATGTTTTCCCTCAAACAGTTTTGGGTGTTTTTGCAAGAACTATCATTTCCCCCACTTTTTACTATATTCCATCATTTTTCCAGGGAAAGAAATCAAAGGAATAAAGTATAAAGGAGGGAGAAGGAAAGGAATAGACCCCAAATTAAAAAATGACAACATTTTCATTTTCAAAATCACAATCTATGAATAATTCAAAACAAAATGGGGGGAGGGAGGAATCACTTCAAATCAGTATTTAGAAGCAATAAATAATTCATTTAGTTTCAGATTGACACTTTGAAATGTAAGGCTTATTTTGCATTTCTGGATGGAAAAAAATTTTCCAAGCTGACAAAATGATATTTTCCAGTAATTGTTTTGTAGTTTAAAAAAATTCAGTGAGCTGTAGCACAAAATACATGTAAGCTTGTATATCTGTTCTCTTATTTTTCCCTCCTACAGCTCATTTCTCATGATCTAGGTCAGGGGTTGGCTACCTACAGCCTGTGGGCCAGATTTAACTCAAGGAACCTTTGGATCTGACCTATGGATGTGGGGCTTTGGTGGCATTTGGCAGCAGGGGGACCTTCTGTGGGTGCTCTCTCCATGCTACCATGGGGAGAAGTGCCAGCTGTGGGTGCTTTCCCTGTGCTGCCAGGGAGACAAGTGGCACTGGAGGCAGAGTCCTAACACCTGCCTGTTCAGCTCCAACCCAGGGTAGGTCATTCCAGCAGGCAGCTACAAAAGGTTTCCTACCCCTGATATAGATTGTCTCCTAGATGCATTCCAGTCCAAGTTCTCCACTTCTGTCCTGGTGTTTGGCTACACAGAAAGCCACAAGGGCAGTATGAAAATAACAAATTCTCTTTGAAGGGATGGGTTATAGGTCCCTATTTTGTAGCCGTCCTGTTTATTTCCAGCCATGGCTTTGCATTTGTGAGGCTTTGAAGACCAACTCTATAGTCTGATGATCAGAGCACTCCCCTAGGATGTGGGGCTCATATCCAAGGTCCAGCTTTGAGTGAACCACTTCGTACTGCTCCACTTGTATTATAAACAATTACATCTGGCAGGAGGAAAGACAAGATCTTGTGTTCTTCTGGCCTCATAATCTACAACTCCTCAACCACCCTTATCTCTCTCAGGTGCTTTGCAATTTGGTGGTAACTTCTTCTATGTCCCGTCAGCCTTGAGGTCTCGAGGACATTCCACCTTGGCTCTACCTTATGCCAAGAAAAACACTAAAAAGAAATATATGAAGCAGGCAAAATAAAACTACTAGATAGTAAGTTTAACACTAATAAAAGGAAGTATTTTCACACAGTGGCTGTGTCTACATGTCGCCTTATGACGACATAGCAATGTGCTACGTTGCTTTATGGCACGCTACAGGAACATAGTAGTGTGCTCCTCAGCTACAGTGTGCTGCTATAGCGACAAAGTCGGTGAATCTAAGTGTGCGTCGCCTGTACACCACAGTATGGGCGGTTACTGTGCCATGTTTAGTACTTCTGCACAGCAAGTACTAAAACATGGTACAGTAACAATGTCACTGTATGGCAACATGTAGATATGCCCAGTGTGTAATTTAAGCATGAAACTCCTTGCCACCAGCTGTTGTAGAAGCTGACAGTTTAGCCAGATTCAAAAAGGGACTGGACAAATTAGTGGAGGAGAGAGGCATTGGTAGCTATTGAGCATGGGAGTTAGGGGTACAGCCCCTGAATTAGAACTGCCTAGACCTTAAATGATGGAGGCTGCCAGTGAGAGAAACAGGGGAAAAACCCCTGGTAATCCCCAGTTCACTCTCCCTTTCATCATCCACTCTCTGCCATAGCCTATTTGATATGCCAAGGGTCATGGGCTTTGGCCCATCGTGAAAAACTATAAGCCTCCCTTAAGATGGGAGGCCGCTGGTGACATATCAACTGAATACTTGGGACAATAAAAAAGAAAACAGGAATGGGAGAGAGGTCACAGGTTGATAACAAGGGACTTGGAAGGGGACACTGAGCAGAGCACACCAGCCAGTGCCCACTGCCCGTTGAACAAGTCGAGGGAGCCTATGGATGCCAACCAGTGAAACTCTGCCCAGAGACATGAGTAGAGGAGTGCCCTGTGACACAGTATCCAGTGTGACAGGCATTTTCATTAGATCGGCTCTCTGGAAACTGGTAATAAAAACACCCCCAACCCCACCCCTGAGCACCTCTATAGGCACTTGTTAGTTTTTAGGGATATTTACAGTTTTAACTTTATGTGATGTTTTACAAAGCTCAAGACACATGTCATTCCTACCAAGAAGACCTTGCATCTTCTAAATGTAAGTAACAAAGAGATTTAAAAAAAAGGCAGGAAACCTGCCACCTCCCTGCACAGCCCCAAGGGCAAGCCAGCCTATTTCCAGGCAGCCCCAGCTGCCCTGCCAGTTGCAGGAGCCTGCTGAAGGCAGAAGTGGTGAGAGTTGGTTTATTTTTTGGTGGAGCCTGCCCGCCTCTCCTGTGGCCAGGGGGTGAGCTGCCGATGGGCTGAATGGCCCTTGAGCTATGGGTGGCCCAAGTCTTTCCTTCCATGGCAGCAGCACCTCCTACGGCTGCCCAGAAAGGCTGCTAGTGGCCTGGGTGCTGCCCCAGCTTGGGGTCAGGAACAGTTGGATCGAGCCAGATGCTCTCTGAACTAGGGCAGCACCCAGCCCGCTAGCATCCCAGCTGGGTGGCCCCAGGGGACACCGCTGCCATGGAGGGAAGGACCAGGGTCCCATGCAGTTCAGGGACTGCTCAGCCCACCGGCAGCTTGCCCTCCCCCCGGCAATGGACAAAACAAAAACTAAAACAAAACAATAGGATCAGGCCCCTCACCGTAATGTGATGGAAACATTGAAATTATGGGTTCCAATTAAAACCCACTTCTTCAATTTAGGGAGCAAAGAATAAAACCCTGAGGACTAACTGCCCCCCATCATGTGACAGAGTAAGTCCTCCTGGAAACATGGAGTGTCCAGAAAGTGTGACATCCTAGGGTACGGTCTGGTGAAGCAACAGAAAGTTGCTGGTATGGCAGGACAGCAACAAGACCCTTGCAAAGGCAGTAGCAAGACTGTTACTTCTTCATTGTAAATAGATCTTTATATATGTTCTGATAAAGCATTTTTCCCACACCACAACCTTCATTAAGATACTACATGCAGCAGCTCGATTGCTGCTTCAGGTGCAAGCTGCAGTGCATAGCCAATAGCTACTGCAAAACCATTAGTGGCTGTGAAAGGGTTAACACAGGATTCTTCCCCTTCTGCTTGCTGGGGCCAGAGGAGTGGCAGCATCTTGACCTCCCTAATACACTACTAGCTTCCAAAAACCATTAGTGACCATGTGTCTGCTTCTATTCCTCCCTGTTTCTATTCCAGGGGAAAAAACAGTGTCCCCCACATAAAATACTCACCCCAATTTAGGAAGGCTGATTCTGGGGGAAAGGGTGCATGTGGTATGCGAGTTAATACAGTAATAGATGCTGCCAAAAAACAATGCAGGGCTAGGCCTGTGGGAGGAGGGGTTAGGGTATTTGCTTGCATATAGAGAATAACAAAGCTTCCCAGAGGGATATCACAGGGAGGAACATGTTGCTATGCTAGGAGTGATGCAAGGAGAATCTCATTTTAGCAGCTTGATATTGGGTAGATGGAGTACCTCCTGGAGAAGAGTTGAGATAGAGGTTGTCAGTGTTCAGCTGAGAGGGAGAGAAGTGGATCAGGGGAAGGGAAGGGACAAGATTTCAGAAGAACCTGTTGGTGATTAGAGGACGCAAAAGTAAACTCAAGGGGGCAAGGCTGAGTGACAGGAGGAGAGTGGCATTACTGACAACAGTTACAACAGGCCTTTTCCCTACTTCTGCATGATAGTGGAGCAAAGACTTGGCCATGGGTAGCTGATAAGACACTGGAAGGGATGGAGTGATATACATTATATTAGTCAGTCTAGTCAGCGGGGATTGTGAAGCCTGAGTTTTTGTTGGTTGCATGACAAGAACAGTGTTGGACTTCCCCTGTGTGGTACAGTACTAGCTTCTGAAAATCAGTCTGTACTTGAGCATGACAACAGAAGCAGGAGCTTCCAAGACTAGGAAGCAGGTTTAATGTTCTGTCCTCTCCAGCAACTTGGCAAGCACCAGCTATTTTGTCTGTACGCGCTGCTGAACTGAATCCTCAAACAGGATATGGACCCAAGACTTCTGATGGGACTGGCAGTTTCCTCCCTGAATCCTGAGGCAGAGGATAAAGTTGCCCTATATGTTTTGGGGCTCCTTCTAGCTGCTCCTTTGCTGCCCTGCCCACCCCAACCCACTCTAGAACCGGTCTGTGAAAGGAAAGGTACTGCAAAGATCAGCTTTTCTCCTTGTTGAAAGCTGGTAGAACAATGCTTGAGCACTGAGCTGTAGACCACCCCTGACAATACCTCCAAATGCTACCACAGGTCATTAATGGCATTGGCATCATTTTTTTACCCTTATCTTACAGTGATCTTCACCCAGCTCATTTCTTCTCCAGGGAAGGAGTACAGCAGTGAGGGAGGCTCCAGCCACCTGTGAGAGCATAGCTGGAAGCTCAGGGATCACGTCTGCACTGGAGACTGGGACTAAGGTGGGGAAGAAACTGATTTTTGTGATATACAAACGCAAAGATGACAACTAAATATTCTTGTCTTAATGGTGCTTTCCACCAACTATTAGTGATGGGTTAGTGCTTATCGCATTTAAGGATATCCCATCCCAACTCGGTTCCCTCAGAAATCACTGTCCCTCTCTTCCCAGCTGCTGTGACTTCTATTCTTTACAAGTTTCTATTACTAGAGAAATTTTACATGAGCAGATTCCATCCAACAGCAGATGATCCAATTCTCAATCCCATGAGTTATAAACCAAGGAGCTTTGAAGATTTGTGTGTCACCATGGAGAGTCTTGCCATCTTCAACATGTGACAGCTGTCATTAACTGACTGAGAGCACAGCCTCTTTCTCACCCAAGATGATCCAGCAGAAGCAGACAGAGCAATCTGAAACTTGAAAGTGCATCTCAAACTCATCTGTGGGGACAGGCACCCATATCACAAGGATGGAATCTCCATCCTTAGAAGTTATTAAGAGCAGGTTAGACAGGCTCTTGACCGGGATGGTTTAGTTAGGGATGAGCCTTCCTTGAGCTGGAGATTGAACTAGATTTGACCTCCAAATGTCCTTCCCAGCCTTACTGTTCTGTGATCATGGGTAGAGAAGAGGTTCATTAACTGTGCTGAAAAGCTTTGGTTGTAGAGAAGGAATGGTTGATGTAGAAAAGGTGTGGAGTGTCGCAGAGTCCTGATCCTCCACGCTTACTAGAGAGGACTAGAAGGGAATGCTATGGGGGCAATAACAGAGGTTGGACAACCCTTGGCTAAATTACAACCCACATCATCTCCATGTTCCCCTCATATCACAATTTGTAACTTTGTTGGAATCATATTGGGAGTGAGATATACCCATCTCAAAACATGCCATAGATCTCACTAAGTAGGTTTTGCATACATGCCCTGTTGAAAGCCAGACGGTTCTAAATGCTGGATGTGCCAATATCATGCACTGTTATTGTCCAGTCCTAAAGGAGCCATGTCTGGAGAACTGCAAGACTTAAGGGAGTTTTGTTCTGGCACAGCAGCAGGCCTGAGATTTCCATTGTTCTTATCCATGGCAAATGCAGGTTTCTCCCGAGGGGACATAGGAATTTAAGGATTGTGGATAACAGTCAAACCACTAAAAGTCACTAGAGTGGGGCTCAGGGAAGAGTGTCCAACCACCTGCCATATCATGAGTATATCTTCTTTCTGCATGTAAGAGAGGAAAGCTCAGCAAGATTGTCACTGCATTTATTAATAGGCAGCCAGGTTGCCATTAGCCACAGCTTTAAAGCAAATGGTGCAACCCTGGCTAGGAAGGAGGAGAAGCTGCTGTCTGCAGTGTCCACAGTCACCT
The DNA here is from genome assembly GCF_000455745.1 of Alligator sinensis. Taxonomy (NCBI): domain Eukaryota; kingdom Metazoa; phylum Chordata; order Crocodylia; family Alligatoridae; genus Alligator; species Alligator sinensis. The sequence goes on from NW_005842176.1 coordinate 1,462,625, forward strand.
ATGGTGCAAGTGAAAGCTGACCCTGGGTGAACACCTCTGCCCAAAGGATGGCACCAGGGACAAGAGTAGAAGTGACCCCACAAAATAGGCGCAGCCCTATCCCATGGATAAAACATCTAAGAAAGAATCCTTGCTTAGCAATGACTTCTCATCGCTAGTAACACTAGGGGTCTGGAGCTTTACAGGGCAAATGAGGACTGATTGTGGGGTGAATGAGGCAAGCAGAGAGACTGAGCCTCCATGAAAGCCGATTCCTGCTCTGGGGAACCAGTGTCAGGAGAAACTCAGGGCGAAAGAAAACCATGACCATCAGATCCTTTCATCAGAACCCCTCCCACTGAGCATTACTGCCAGTTTCCTCCTTCAGGTCACCGTGACCCTGTCCCCATCTCCCTTCTTCCTGTTGTCTCACTTTCTAGGTCTGCTGTTGACACTCTGGGTCACTGATGGAGAGAAGTGAAACTTATTCAAAAGACACTTGGTTCTTGCTGGGTGTGAGGGGAGAGGGGAAACTTCCTGAAAATGGGGAATTGACACTTCTGCTCTGAGCTTGGCCCAATGCCATGTGAGCTCCCCACAGAGAGTGCTGCCAGTGTCCTTCAGATGTGACCCAGAGAGACTCCTGCTCATCCTGGCTTGTGCGTCCACAGCTCTGCAAAATCTACTCGGCCACAACCTGCCCACCCCTCTGACCCTACTTATCTACCTACCTTTGCTTTGTAGCTTTAACTACCCCTGCTTGGGCTGGCATTGGGGGAGAACTATAATCTTCAGCACTAACAGCCAGAGTGTCTGTTACTTGGGCTGCAGGACCAAACCCCTTAGATGGCCTCTGTATCCCACTTGTTATCCTCTTCTTTGAATCAGCCCTGCAGGTGATGGAGCTCCACTTTCCCTTCCAGCTCTTTGGGATATCCCAGCAGACAACTGCTTTGTCAGTGCCCTAAAAAGGATGTACAGTGACTTTTGCAGAAAGCACTTGCGTTGCTATGTCACCATCTTAATTTTACAGTATCCTCTAGGGTTGCTAGTGTACTAGCATCTCTAGTTTGATATTAGAAAGAAAGGGGGGGTGGGAAAGAGGTTAACTCCTGCCTGGAAGCTTAGGAGCAATAAATCATCTAATTTTCTAGAAGTGATTGCAGTTGGTGGCAGCTGTTTCAAGGCAGCAAAAGAATATTGGCCCAAGAAGAAATATACTGGCTGTGCAGCTGAGACTGAACAAAACACATGGATAGTATGTGAATGAGTGGACAAATGAGAAAGCTACACAATGCTTGGCACCACAGCCTTGTTACTCCATGCAGTGTTTGAACAATCACACAATCCATTATACAACTCTTTTGGGAGAAAGTTCACTGTGGTTCAGGCACAACTACCAATGTTCTCATCTACAAAGATAATAGGATCCTCTTACTGGCAAGTTTACAGAAAATAATACTGGAGTATGTTCACACTAACAGAAGCAGCAGGGATCTGCGATACAGAAGGAAACCAAAATGGGCATCCAACAGTTATAGTTTTAGCTATAAAACTATGGACCGGAGTTACCATTACAGCTATGGACTGAATTACCATCTTCTCTCCTTTAAAAACTCCCAGGGTTTACCAGACTGAGGCAGCTGCTCCAGAGGAGGCTTTTCTCTTATCGATGGCCAAAGGAAGTACAAATACCCAGTATATCAAAGAAAAAAAAAAAAATC
>NW_005842176.1:1464337-1476118 GCF_000455745.1 Alligator sinensis
GAGAACAGACAATTTTGGTTGCACCGATGAAAACCTATGGTGTTGCTATCTGTCTCTGTAGTGACCAGCAGAAGAAATGAGGGACAACAGACAAACTTCATGTTTATAGAAGTTTTCAACAAGTCAAGGCAAGCAGTGGTGCCTACCTTGGTGACTTCTGAAAGAAAACTGCTCCACTAGTTCCAGGCTTAGAGCATTTGTCAGTGAGGACCCACAGGACTAAGACACAAAAACACTTTTGATCATTTTCTTGTAGAGTCTGGCTTTCTCCTTGTGGGGAAGAAGCTTCTCACTCTACTGTTTATCCAATCCAGTCCTTTTCCACTCCAGAGTTGTCATGTTAAACTCTGCTCTCTGTACTTTCTCTAAAACCACTTGTCAAAAGTCATGTTACCAAGAGCCCCATCATCTTGAATGGGTTTTGGATCAGGTCCCCTCTGTCAAAGTCTTCCTCACTTCATAGGCCTGCTTGAGCAAAGTGGGGCAGGGAAAAGGATGGAGGGCCCAGCATGTGGATACACCCAGGAAAGCCTACAGAGGCTTTAGAAATCTAATCTTATCCACAGCATGTAAGCCAGGGAACCTCACTTGCTTGGTATTAGAGTATTTCTATATCTACCTACACAGCCTCATGACTATGCTAGCGAGTGCTGTAGGGCAAATACCAGCATGTGTATACCATGCACACTGCATTGGTCCCAAGAGAAAAAGGTAGTAGAGCTGCCCATGTGCTAGGCTCAGTGCATACCAATAAGCAAAGCCAAGGCAGAGTGGGAACTTGTGACACATGCCTAGAGCCATGCCAAGGGCAACAAGCCTGGATCCTTCCAAAGTGTATCATATGTGGAGCACAGCATGTCTGCTGCACCATGGTTTTCCCTACTGCCAGAAGGTAGGGGCTCAGTTTTCCCAGCCATAGTTGGAGGCCATCTTGGTCTCCCCAAGCACAGCCATTCTCTGACCAAAGTCAAGAAGGCTTTTTGTGAACTGGACCATCTTGGTTCTGTCAAAAGGTTTAGCAAAATGAAATATATCTTCTTACTCAGTCAAATTACAATCCAACTCTGTCTGGTTCAAAGACTTGACTGAGAACTCTCCAATCTGGATAGCATTTTTTCTCCAGAACCCCAGCAAGTTGAGGGTGCTGTTGCTGTGCCCCATCCCTGCTGCAGGCTAACATCCCTCCTTTTCAGGTCCTATTTTAGTGCAGTGATAAACATTAGAAGTCTACAAAAAACTTTTTCCACCCCCTTGCAGTATAGAATATGCTCAGGTCAATACTGAAGTAGATTGTGCCCTACCAGCAGTTGCTGTTCCTTGCCTGCAGAGGGACAGGCCATTAGTACAATCCAGAGATTTTATTTCTGATCACTGTAAAATAGGAGAAAGTCTCAAAGACTCTGGGTCCTGGTCATCATCCCACCTCTTCTCCTGTAGAGTAGCAGTAGAGCTATGAGCAAAGTCACCACCAGTAGAGCAAGTGCACCCAGGAATACAGGGCTTGGGTGTGTTCTGGAGACCACATCTGGGGACAAGAAGAGGCAGAGCCAATACTGAGTAGAATGGTGTAAATGCAGGGATAATGAGATACACCTGCTTTAGTACTACCCTCCTTCTACCCATTAACAGGGATTGGTTGGCAATGCTCCAACCCAGGCCATCAGCAGCAGCACCTCTGGGAAGAGATGAAGTGGTAACTTCAGTCCCATTTGGAGGATCCAACTTTGAGATGCTCGACTAGAACAGAGATAGGCACTCCCGTGTATTACAAGCCAAGGAAATTGAGTTGTAAAGTCACTGTTCAGAATTTGTGAAGAGTTGCACAAGCTCGCTTCTTTTACCCTTTGAAGAGGCTGAGGAGCCATTTTTTCTTCCCCGCCCAAAGAGAAAAAGAAATTGTGTACACGTGGGAGAGCTCAGACAAGTAGCCAGTCTTTTTGTAAGGTCTCTTACAAAGAGACAGTCCCCTTTGCTCATATGTAGGCACATCTACATGTGATGCTATGTTGCCATAGCAACCTGCTACAGCGACGTAGCACCCATGGGCAAAAGCCTGCAATGCCACAGTTCCATCACCATAGTGACATGCTCCCTCAGTATAGCACATTACTATGGGTGATGTAGTGCCTAAAAATAGCTGTGCGGAGGCATGGTGCAGCATGGGCTGTTACTGTGCCATCTTTTAGTACTTCCAAAAGGAAGTACTAAAGTGATGATGCAGTAACAACAGCACCTTTGTGGCACATGTAGATGTGCCCCGTATCATAGAGAAGTAGGGCTGGAAAGAGGTCATCTAGTGCAAAGGTTCCCAACCACTGGGCTGCAGCCCAGTACCAGGCCATGAAGGGTTGGCTGCCAGGTTGTGGAACAAGCCACCCGATCAAATGCCCATCTGTCCACCTGGGCAAGTGGCTTCAACCACCAGCAGTCATGTGGGGTGAAAACTGGGCGGTGGGGCAGCCCCGGGAGGGAAGCAGCCAACTCCATGCACTCTGGCACGCTCCCATGCTGGTCCACAATATAAAAATAAATAGAGAGAGGTTGGGAACCATTGATCTACTGAAACTCCTCCACTCAAGGAAGGGTCATCTCTACCTAAAATTATCACCCCCCTCTCCCTTGAGGCTTCTTTCAAAATGTTGATTAAAACCTAAATTAGACAGTGTTGATGTGTTGTATTCCAAGCTATTGGAACACATTTGCTGTCTATTGGATCATGAAGGATAACTCACCCTCATTCTCATAGACTCTCTCTCTTCGTGGCTCATGGATCCCCTGGAAGATCACAGGTCCATGAGAACTCACCAGGTCCAAGGGCTTTTCTGTCCCATTGTTGGTATTCAGATACCGTCGGACTCCTGGAAGATGGATGGGAGAGTTTAGCAGCTGCAACTAGAGGACTCTTCAGTGATGTCTAGAGTGCAAAATGCCCTGCAGATTCATGATAGGGGAGTCTATCAAGCTGTTTTGTCCAACCCAATGGGACAGCTGTATTCAAATCAGAAGCAAGTCAGATTTTCAGGAATCAGTTTCTCAAGATTATAGGAGCAAGTGAATAGAGGGACAGGTTCAGCAGCAATACAAGGCATTACGATTCCCTTCTGGAGAGCCCAATGGCTATGGAATATTTCATGTATAACCACAATGTAATCATCCCTAGGCATACAGTTAAGCCAGCTACTTTACACCTGGAGCTTAGCAAGAACAGGAAGCCTGACTAAAGTTTCCACTGTGATGCATGTACTGGGACAGGTAGAGCTCTAACACAGCATCAGGTCCTCCACTTTGATAGGGAAGGGTTAGCACATAAAGAATAGAGCCTAGCCACCAGCAGATAGAGAAAGCCACTCCAACTTACTGTCCAGTTGGGGATTGCTGCATATGGGTCTGCAGGGCTCCAGCTGGGAAGGATGACAGGCAGAGGCACTACAGAAGAGGTAGACCTGAAACCCACACAAGTTGGAACAGAGGTAGTGAGTGATGGGCCAATCCTGCTGTGGGTCACAGGGGGCTATGGGCTTGTGGCCAATTCATCTGTCCGTATGTAGCACCCAGAAAAGAGAGAGAAGAGGTTGGGTCCTTCAGGCCCAACTGCTTCTTGCTGGAGAGCCCAATTAGCCAGACTAGGGCTTTTGTTTTCTTGGCCAGGTATTGGTAAAGGGGAAGTACTTGATCAGAACAGATTCCACAGAGTGGTGTCATGCACTGGGATGGATATAAAAGCTCATCCATGTAAGAACCCAAGGAACACACATGGGGAGGGTGGCAGACTTGTACCTAGCATTGCTATGCTGCTACACTGCTATGGGCAACTGCTGCTAAAAAAGGGGATGTCCTCTTTAGTGAGGAGCCAAACCCTACAGAGCTCTCTGCTTAGCTGGCAGAAGCTAGGACATTACTCTCCACATCTTTAGACACTGGGTCATCAGCAGGCCACTGATCAGGCATATGACAAAGGCCTATGGAATTCACAGGATGATGTACTCAAGGCAAATACTACCATCACTTTAAATCATATGGTGAAAGCAAAAGACAGAAGAGGCCAGTAATTACTTCTGGGTGGTGGCCAACAGGATCAAGATAATTAAGCTTGATCCTACTGTCCCCATGGAAACATCCATTCTATGCACTTCCACCCAAAAGTGCATTGGACACGTGTTCCATGCACGGGAGTAAGCTTTTTTTAAAAAGCAAAAAAGCAGAGGTGACAAGTGACCACTGGAATAAGAACTCTTATATGCTCCCCCTTCAATGACAGCCAGGCCTCCTCTTACTGGTCCACCAAGTGCCACTGTGGAGGCCGTGTCAACAAAGGCAAAGGTAGAGATGACAAAGCGCTGGTAGTGAGTAGGGAAGGGTAGCTCAGAGGAGGCAGATCCTGTGGGCACCAGCTGGGTTCTGTAGTTGTCTCCCATGAATGGGCACCTGAGAGCAAAACAGACAAATAAAACTATGATCCTAGAAACTGTGCCCCCCCGCCTCCTCCCAAATGTATGCTCCTTTCTTCACCACTTACCCATTCACCAGGATGGGCCACTGTGGCTGCTCCAAGGGGTTAGCACTTGGGGTGGCCCAACACTTCTCTAGAACTAGAACCAGGGATGGATCAGTTCTCTCCAGGGTGCGAACCTCCACATAAACAGGGTCCTTGAGCACTTTCACCACAGGGTACTCTCCATCCACGTAGTAGGTACTGTAGGTCTCATCTGTGAGAAATGTGGCCAGAGCTGAGACTCTTGTGGGCTCCTCAAAGAATGTAGATCTTGCAGGGTGTAGAAGGGAGGCATCCCCTACCTGTGGCAATACGCAGCTCAAGCAGCAGGGGCCCAGCCTCTGACACAGGAGGAAGCGAGGGAGGCAAGGAAACCTCAGCCTGGACTGGCAGGAAGTTACTGGTGTTGAAGATACAGCGAGCATGAAGACTGTGCAGGACAGAGAGAGAGTTAGGATACCCAGTAGGATGCTAGGTCAGTCCAGAATGACCCCAGAAGTGATCTTGTCCTGTCACTAGAGCAGGAGCCAGGATGTGGAGAAGCCGCATCCAGAGATGTTCCCTGGGCTACTATGTTAGTTTGGACAACACCTTGGAGTGGTGTTCCACCTGCCCCAGCCCCATTGAGTTAGAAGTGCCTCATTTCTCCTGAGATGGCCATCTCAGGAGAAATAAGAGGAGGTTGACTTACTTGAATTGGCTTTAAATTACAAATGCCATTTGAGATTGGCTAAGAGCAAAGGGTTTCCTCATTCAGGAAAACCTATTTAGTCAGTTAGATACTGTTCCCTCTGGATTAAGAGACACTTGCATTCCTGGTATGCAGAGAAGGTCTATATCATCACCAACTCCAGGATATTTATCTGGAGCCTGCAAAATTCTTGGGATGCACAGAGGATAGGATAGGCTGTAGGAGAGCCCAAAGCCTCAATCTGGGAGGCGAGTAGAAAAGAGGAAAGGGAAAAAAAGTCCTCCCACTCCCACCCCTGATCCAGGTGGGGCAAGTTGTAGGACTTCTCCCCACTCTCACATGGAAGCCAAGCAAGCTTACATAAAGATGCTGTCTCGGGTGATACCACCATATGGTCCATTCTTGACATCAATACTGGATATCAGCTGGTTCTCATAAATCAGTTTGCTTCTAGTCAACTGGTAAAAAGATAAAGATATAGGAGAAGATCATGCCCTTCTTGAGAGGGCAAGGAGAGCACTCTCCCTGGCTTTCAGGTGTTGTTACCTGGACTGTGGTGCCACATTGTGTGAAGGGGAATCGGAACATCACAAAAGCCTCCGTCACGTGGATGGGATTGCATTCTGCCTGGGCATAAGCTAATCGGACAGTATCCAGCTTGATGGGGTACTCAGACATCTCTCTGGAGACCACTAGAATGAAGTGGCCATCCATGAGGCACTGAACTGTGGCTGCAACACAAGGGAACATGAGTAAATACAGGAACTCCAGGCTAAGAGGGAGCTGGGACAAGGCAAGGCAAGGCAAAAAAAACGCATCCTGTTGCATGGACCGCACTTGATCAGGTTTATTAAAAAACCCCAACAAGCACCAACCAAGACAGTGTAGTTCTCATGCTGTAGGGTTTTGGGCAGCATTTCCCTCGGTCTCAGGAGAGGTCCATGCCATAAAAGCTTAAAATTAAGGTTCTAGGGCAGGAATGGGTATACTCCACCTGCCTTCTCAGACATGAAGATGAACTGTTGTCATAGGTGATAGATACTGGAGTTATCTACCAGTCAGATAAATGCCAACCTATACTAGTCAACTGTTCCTCCTCTTCCAACACACATTTGGCGTTTTATCTAGATATTTGTCATGAAGTGATCAACAGTGATGAGACAGACTGACCATGTTCTTGGAGGTAACTCCCCAACTCCCCAGGTCTGTGGTTGCTGCAGCCCCGAATAAGAGGTATGGTGGGAAGAGTGACCCCACTGGAGAAGAGAGTTCTATAGCAGTAGCTTAGGTCAAAGCTCCTTCAATCACACCGGTGGGTGGTAACCACAATGGGGAGAAAAGTCTGTCACCAGACTTCTGGGACAGACATAGCAACAGGCTCCAAGAGCTGATGTGAGGGCAGGTCTCCTCTTACCTGTGTTACCATAGTAGCAGGGAGTCACTCGGTCCATCTCATTATAGCAACAGCCAGCCTGCAAGCAAGCAGTTCGGCCTGGGGTATCTGCACATGGGATCTTGCCAGCTGGCACTTGGCACTGCTGCCATGTGAGGTGGGACCCTGGGAGAGTAGGTTGGAGACCAGTGAGCAAGAGTTCTTCACAGGGGCCACAGTGTGCTCTCCCCAATACTTTTGGGATCTCTGTGCAAGTCCCAAATTCCAGCACCCCTAAAGCTTTATACAGCCTCTTTGTAAGAATCCATAGCATGGCCAACTCCCAAGTTGTATGGGGACTCTTGTACTTTGCGGTCAATTTTAATGCCAGACTCATGACTCGAGAAAAGAGACTGACAACTCGTTAAGTTTTCCCTTACTTCAGGTGATGCCTTTCCCACCCCTCTCAATGATAACTAATGCTCTCAGAATGGCAGCTGTTTGCTTACAGCTTGTTTTGATGTGGAAGTGAGGCTGCTCTTAATAAAAGATGGCTGCCACCTCACATTTTGTGCAGTCACTTTAATATCTTTAGTGGGAAAACAAACCAGCCACCCCTCAATGGCTTCCACACTGTGGAAGCCAGGTACTATTAGGATACAAGGATGGTGAGAAATAGAGTTCTTATGGAAAGAGATGCATGGGGCACAGCAGTATGGGGCAGTTGAAGGGATAGATTTAGGAGCTCCCATATCCTAATAAAGATGGGACACCCCTCTGCTCAACCATTCAGAGGGGAATGCTTTTACTTGCCCCCGAGGCTGGGCGTGCCTTCTTAAAACAAAAACAAGAAACCTCACATGCTTTGGGGCAGAGGCTTCTCCCTAGAGCTTCAAAACCCTGAAGGTAGATGGCCCCCTCCACATACACTTTGAGATTAAGATGCATTTTGTCCTTCAGGTAACCAACATTTTAGAGTGTGGGTGTTGGGAGTATGGTCTGTACAATATGGGATGGTAGCCATGAGCATTAGATTGTCTGCAGGTCCCCTGTTCACCACCACATCATAAGACTCCCATACAACCGCTTACAAGATGCAGATCTACACACCCCACAGAAAAAAATCATGCCTACCTATATTGCTTGGCACCAGGCGCACCAATCCAGGTGGTGGTGCTGGGTGCTGGAGGCTGGGCCGAGGCAGAGAATGCACGTTTTCCTCAGAACTTGAGTCATGCTCAGTAGGTTTAGGGCAGATCATATTGACATTGAGGGTGGTAGCAATTTCCCCAGTGCTCTGCAGTTCCTCTACATGGACCCTCAGATAGTTACGACCATCCTGCAGAGAAAGCAAAAGGAGCATCATCATCTAGTGGGGTAAGTTCTGTCCCCAGTTGCAGAGGCTGCAAGGACAGCTACTGTAGTTGCTTGGATGTGTAGGGTTCGGGTGTGCCAGCCACCTCACCTTCTTCAGCACATGGCAGCCATCATAACCAGTGGAGAAGACCACAGCTCCATCCCAGCCTGTTGTGATCCAGTGGAGGCAGATGGAGCAGTTTGTAACCTCAAAAGACGTCCCAAACTCATCTGGGAAAAGAAAGTCACGTTCATTATAGTTAAGAGGAAAAGCTCTTCAGAAAGTGTCCTCCTCCGGCAATTATGCTTGGAGCGGGGACCGCAGTTTGTCACAACGTTCGAGGCAGCAGACTTGCAATCTGCTCAACACCTTCCCAAGACACAGGGAAGGGGCCCATTACCCAACCATCTTACAGCCATGGGCGACAGCCTCAAATAGCAGGCACAGCACTGCCTTCACATGTTGGCATATTACAACCTGGAGGTAAATGTGGCAGTGTCAGGTGTCCAGACTGCAGAAGGGCAACTTCCACCAAGAAAGAGATGCCAAGCCATGGTTTGAGGGGGATACTTTTACAGTCTCCTCAGGCCCTCAGTTCAGCATCAGCTCACAAAAGAGGCTATTGCAAGTCATTTTTACAGCTAACATTATTGTAGACAGACAGGCAACCCCAGGGTTTTCCCAAGGAGATAGAAACCTCAAAGTAGGAAGGCACATGTGTCTTAAGAAGCCTGAAGATTTACAGGCCAGCAAAAAGACTGGAGCAGGAACAAAGAGGGAAGGGAAAATTCCTTGCATATGATATTCTTAAGGGATTTCCACAGGTGGCTCAGAAAAAACCTTTATCATGCATGTGCACAAAGCCAAGCAGGCATCCTCTCAACTTACCCATAACTTTAAAGTGGATGGTGTAGCCCTGGCTGGGGTAGACCACCAGCTGCATCCCATAGTCACCACAGTCATACCTGTGCTGCAAGACTGAGAAGCTGATCCTGAGGAAGGCATCTTGACTCCGAGCTGTCCTCAGGAAGAACAGCACTAAGGCCACCAAACACCTATAGCCCAGCCTCATGGCTATACAGCCAACAGAGAAGCCCTACTGAGCAATTACTTTTTATAGAAAGGGAGGCTGTGGGGCTGGGGCTTTATAGACACAAAGCAGGGGCTGGAGTGTGACCCAGGTGAGCAGAGAGGGTGTAGCTCTGGGGCAGCTGCTTCCAGATCTCAGGGGTTGTGTCAAAAGTGTAAAGCTCTGGGTGAAAGCAAAGCTTAACCATTGAATCCCTCTCCCCTTTCAGGACTTTCACACTCCCCCTTTTGTAACTGCCCCCTTGCAAGACATCAGTTTGGGGCAGCTTCATTCCAAGAATCACTTTCTTTACTGGGTGTGGGGCAGGAGTTGCTGCGATTGAGTAATTGGAGGCGGGCCCTAAGCTTGGCATTGTGCTTACAGGTGTTATAGACCCCACTCTAGCTCTTCACCCTTCCACCCTGGGCATCCCTTACAGCCTCCAAGATAACTCCCCTGCAACCACTACTTAAGAAATCACTGCAGTTTTCTACAGCAAAGGTCCAGAACCCTGCCAGCGGTTTGCAGGGGTGGCAAGGGTTAGATGCTTGAGCACAGTTATGGGCTCAGAATAGGCTGAGCTTAGCTTTGCCACAGCTTTTCTGGGTGGCTGTAGCCAAGCCACTTTTTTACTACAGGTGCAGAGAAGTCCTTTCTCTTGAAGAGATGAATCTTCTAAGTGGTCTCCTATCAGCCTATTTGCTCCCAATAATGTCTTGAAATGAGCTGTACCTTGTGGGATAATGATCCAGACCTCAAGTCATGGTCAGAAAGGAGTGGCTGAGAAACAGCCCCCTGAAAAAGAAAAAAATAACAGCATTTCTTCAAATCAAGCCAAGAGAGAGGGGTTTAGGGTCTTGGCTGGGGAAGAGGAGAATTGGGAGAGGGGATGAAAGGGGTGGGTGATGGGATAGAAATGGGGGGAGGCCAGGAGGTGTCTCCAGTGATTGGAAGGGGCAGACATGAGGGTGTGTAGCAGGGTGAATGGGGGCATTAGGGACTGGCAGGGCTGTCAGATACGAATTCTCCCCTCCTATGGGTGTGTGCATGCCAGGAGCTGGGGAGGCCCTGCCCCTTTTGGGGGTGTCTGAGCCCCTCCTGTTTCTTCTATGTGTGAACCAGGCCCTGAGGGAGGTCCTGCCCCCTTTAATGGGGCCAAGCCCCCCTCCCTGAGCCTGTTTGTGTGTGCCTGGATCAGGAGCCTCAGCTGCTATAGGGTTCTGGATGCCTTGGGGTGCTGGGATCAGAAGTGGGGCTGCCTAAGGAGCATCTGAGTGTCATTTTAAATCACCTTTTAAGCTGAGGCCTGCCTCCTCCTGGGGGAGTGTAAGGACCTCTCAATGCCCCGTGAGAACCAGGATATGTGGGGAGCGGCACTGCCCCTCTGAGGAAGCCTGAGCCCCTCTCCTCTTCTTATGTTTGTGCCAGGATCTTAGGGTCCTTCTTTTTGTCCCTCTGTGTGTTGGGTCAGAGCCCTGCTTCTCTGGGTGGGCAGCTGAGAACAGGCATGCTTGGTGCATACCACAAGTTCTCAAGCACTGGCTGGGAGTTGTGAGAGGGCATGAGGACAGCCAAGGAGATGGATGGAGCACTCATTACTGTTGTCTCAGGCTGCAATCCTTTCCATGGGGTATTCTCCTTCAGCTGAGAGCATCTCATGGAGGCAAATGGGCCATCTCACACTTCTCAGCCTCCTGTGCAGCACAGGTGCACACAGGCCCTTACACTAGGTCTCCACTACCAAGTTTTGCCAGCCTAGGGATGTCAGCTAGGGGCATGAAAAGATCACACATATACCCCCAGCAGTGTAGCTATACCTCCATATCCCCAGTATGGATGCAGTTTGGCTGGCAGAACAGGGTTGGTGCGAGCTTAGCTCATGTCATTCAGGAGGAGGGTGTAGCAAAAACCTCTTCTCCCGCTATATACCATGTACTCCCAGGATGGACTCTGCCAACACAGCAGCACACTTCTAATCTGCATCTCCACTCTGCTACCTCCAGCTGGTACATTCCTCACACCACTACCATGGACCCTCAAACTTTTGAGGTGTATGGAGGGTCGAGGAGGAGGGTGGAGTAGGGACAGAAACATCTCTCCATGTCCCCTATCGATGCCCACTGTCTGGACACAGAGAGAGAGAGAGAGAGTCTAGACATATGTTCATTGGTTTTGGGAGTGCAAAGGGTTTAATGGAGGGAACTATCCATAGGTTCATAGTATCTGAAGGCATGCATGGACACTGGGGAGGGAGCGGAGTGCCACAGCAGCAGGAGGGGGTCAGGGCAGGTTGAGGGCCTTTGGGTGTGACATCAGGGAGGGACACCAGGTGCTTCTCCTTACATGATCACAGTGCTACTGAGCTGCTCCAGCTCATCCCTCCCCTACTCCATTACAGCCCAGCAAAAGTAGCTGGAGTACATGCATGGCCTAGAGCAATTGTTATGGGTGTGTGGATGTGGGCCTTATTCCTGCAGTTCTGAGTTGCCAGGCATTGAATTTGGAATGACTTTAGTTTCTTCCTTTCTTGGCATTCAGGACAGTTGAGTTTTGCTGGAAAGGCACAATATGCCTCCCGGCAGCCTGAGCTGTGTGTTATAATAAGATCAAAGAAAATTAAGGCTGGAAGGTGTGGCAGAAATGCCCCCGTCGGTGCCCCTCTCCAGAGATCTGTCTCAGCCAGCCTGAGAGGCTGCTGTTGAATCTCTCACAGCGGGGATCTCGCTCCTTGTCTGCAGACAAAAGCCTGGCGCCTGGGAGGCGATGCTCTGGTCACCTGGGCAGGGGGGGGGAAAGACCC
>NW_005842176.1:1482197-1540030 GCF_000455745.1 Alligator sinensis
AGAAGGGCAGCCATTATCCATGCGGTCATCCAGGTGAATCTGAACCTGGCTCTCTCCTCATCACCGCATGCTGCAAGAGTGCCCTGCCTCCAGAGGAAACAACAAGCACCTCTGGATGATGCGAGTGAGTAACCTACTCGAGATCCGATCAGATATTTAGCTTCAGTAACTCAGATGCGTGTTGAAACGGCTACCTCAGCCACCCTGGTTTGCTCTATGGGATTCCTTTGATATTCCTGTAAGATTTCTATGATATTGCTCTACCTTTTACCCTGTTTCCGCCCTACCCCTGTAATCAATAAAATTCTCCTTTGTGACCGGTGTGGGAGACTTATTGAGGGGTGGGTCTAAATTATGCCAAGGAGGCCCCTTAGGTCGGTGGACTAAGGGAGGCTTCCTAATCAGCCCCTGACTTGGGGAAGTGCCCCAAGTGCCTGTATTGGGTCTAGCACCCATTGGACGATCAGGCCTGTGTTTTCCAAGGTGCGCAGAGCCAGAAGTGAGTCCAGAGCCTTGGATGGTGGCAGCGGGAACCCCAGGCTAGCGGGTGTGCTCCAGGGAAGGGGTCGGCCGGACGGGAGGCACCCTAAGGGAGGCACTCGGAGCCCGGAAGGTGGTCGGGAGCAGGGAGGTGGGCGGCTCAACGCAGGAGCGCCCCCTACTGGCCCGCCACAGAAGGGACCTCAGGAGGTCATCTAGCCCAACCCCATGCTCAAAGAAGCACCAACCCCAACTATATAATCTCAGGCAAGGCTTTGTCTAGCCAAGTCTGAAAATCTTCCTAGGATTCCACCACCTCTCTGGGTAACCCGTTCAAGTGATTTACTTCCTTCCCAGTGAGAAAGTTTTCCCCTAATATCTAACCTAAACTTCTCTTGCTGCAGCTGGAGACCATTGCTCATTTTTCTGTTGTCTGTCACCACTGAGAGATTAATGAGGCATGCTCATGACTTTGTAGTAGGACAGCATCCCCTAGAGGCTCTGCTTGAGATCCAGGCTCCTTGTGCTGGGTACTGAACACAGGCAGTCATGTACATGGATAGGGACAGTCCCTGTTCACTGGGCTAATGGAGAAAGGAGCGGGGAAGAAGTTAGGTAAGCCTGTTTAGACTTCGGGAGTTGTGCTTAGTATCTCTGGTGGAAGCCCGTATGGCAAAGCACTGCATAAGGGCCTCCTGTCATGCCGCAACATATGCTGGTGGCAAAAAGAAGCAATGAACAGTAGGGATTAGATATTTGGCAGCCAGTGGTTTCTTAGCAGGGTAGGGAGACTGTGTCACCAGTGTTTTCTTCAGGGATGTCTTAGAGATTTGATCTAACTTCATCTCACCACAGCTGTCACAGGCTGGGTGGCCTGGTCCTGTACTGAAGGGCTGAGTGAGCTGGAAAAGAGATCACTCATTCAACAACTGCCTCAGGAAGGTGTTGACCTCCACTCAGAAGCTGGATGAGTCCCGGTCCTGCAGACTACTGCTGTTCTGACATTTCAGGTCAGGGACCAAAGAAGTGTGGGAATTAGCAATACAGGCAGTCCTCAGACTGACGGCACAATTGATTCCTGAAAGCCACGTCTTAAGTTGAAATGTAACTCAGAACCGATTTTCCCATAGGAACAATGTTATAAATGGGGGATTGGTTCCTGAACCAAGGCTTGATACCCTATTTTCACCAAAAATAACCCAGAATTTTGTACTCAATCAATTATAGGTGAGTAATATAGCTACATTAATGTATTTATATTGTAAGTAGCAATCATATTGATTTGAAAGGACTTTTTTGAGGTGACTTTGCTGGACTTTTTGAAGGGCTCTTGGTTGGACTATTTGAAGGGTTCTTGGCTGGAGTCTTCTCAGGAGCCTTGGCTGCAGGTTTTTTCTGGAGTCTTGTCTGCTTTCTTAAAGGAAGTGTCCAAGGAAGTTTGGACAGATGCTCTCCAGGGAGATGGGCAACGCAGTGAACTTGTTCGCTGGCATGGCTTTGTGTCGGATCAAGAGTCAGAAAGTCCAAACAGGGTGTCAATTTATAAACATTGTAAGTGCCATTCATTGTAACTGGAAAAGTCATACGTTGAGGACTGTGTATTGGATTTTTTTTTAAATTGACTGTTGGGGTTTTAAGCCTCTGGGATCTAAACACTGTCATAAAAATGCATCCTGCCCACTCACTCCTGCTGCTCAGGCTGTTGTCTGGGGCAGGTCCACCTCCACTTTCAGGCTGTACAGCATTGTTTAGGATTTAGTGACAGCAGAGCAGGAGAGGCACATTTTCATAGCAGCACTTCTTCCCACAGCTGGAGGTGGTAGAGAGCCACCTAGATAAAATAGGATGTTTGGAATGAAAAGAGTGTTAGCCTTAAAAAATTAGGCTCAGTTTCTCAAGTGGGGCTCCCTCTGACTTGAAGAAATCCACCCAGGCTCTTCAAGGCATTAGAGGAAGAAGCAGGCAACAACATGCCAGAGCAGGAAGCTGGAAGACAAGAAAGCTCGGTAGTAGCCTACTGGTGCAGCCCTACAGTGAAGGATTCTAGTGTTCTCTTCAGGGATATCTTGGAGGTGTTGCTGGGAGTGCCTCAGCCTTGCCTTTCATGTAGGATAGAGAAAAGGAGCTCCACTTCTCAGGTAGGCTTGGAAGGGACATGGGCAACAGGGTACAGATGTCCAAAGTACATTCTGGGGAATTATGCAATTATGTGCTTATGCAATTTTGCACATAAAAGGCATTGCCATGCATAATTGCACAATTTGGCATAATTTAACTGTGGCGGGCTCTGTGTTTCCACCTCCATGATGTGGAGACACAGAGCCATGCAACTGGACAGCTCAGCTGGTTAAGTGGAGAGGGGAGCTCCTTCTTCCAGGAGAGAAGTGGGTGTGGGGTTTGTGGGTAGGCATGGGGGTGCTTGTGGTGTGGGGTTTGTGGGTGGGTATGGGCCGTGAGCCATCAGGCCAGGCTGGCCAGCCAGCTCAGTGCCTCCATGTGGGGCTTCCAGCACTCCAACAGGAAGCTGCAGGTAGAAGCATCTGATGTTGTGCGACTCCATGCCACTATGTGCAGATTCTTGCTGGAGTGCTGGAAGCCCCAGATGGAGGGCCAGCCTGGCCTGATGGTGCATGGACCCGGGAGCTGCACATCATTGGGCCAGGTAGGAAGCTGCACATGGAAGCACAGAGTCGCATGTCATCAGGCCAAGTGGGCTCTGTGTGCCCACATGTAGCTTCCCGCTGGAATGCTGGAAGCCTCATGTGGAGGCACGGAGCCATAGGCGGAGGGAGAAATTTTTTTTTTGCAGGTGGAGGCTGAGTGTGCATGCCCCCTCTTCTCTCAGGCAGAAAAGTCTGCAGGGAAAGGGATGGGGGAGGGGAAAGGGCCATGGGGCAGGGAGGAAGTGGGACTGGGCAGGAATAGGGAGAGAGCAGAGCAGAATTAGGCCCAGGATCGGGGCCAGGGCCCGCTGTGCAGTCACCCATTCTCCCACACCCAGGGTCATTGCCAAGTGCTGGTGCCCCCCATGCCAACGAATCAGCTGCTCTCCAGTCCTGCACCGGCCCCGGCTGACTCCCTGCGCCAGCCCCAGTCCCAGCCCCAGCTGTGCACTGCCTGGGGAGCCCAGAGATGGGGTGTCAGAGCAGAGCCAGCCTTGGCTGCACCACTGGGCTGGACAGGACGGAGCCCCCAGGACCCCAGCGACCACCCCACCCTGCCCTGAGTCAGAAGAGCCCAGAGCAGCCCTGGCCCCAGCTCCAGCCTGCAGTGGCAGCCTGCTCTGCCTAGTACAGATGTGGGGGGATATGTCCCCATGCCTCCCAGGGTGCACATAGCATCAGGAGCCACACCCCCTGGATGAGCCACAAGCGGCTCAGTCCCATGTCCCTCTAGCTGTGTAGCACCTTCCCTTCCCCTAGCCCCAGCCCCACTCCCTCCCCACCTGTGCTACAGCTGCCAGAAGCCCCTGGCTGGGCTGCCTTTTTGCCCTACCACTGCCCTGCATTTGGGGTCTAAGCCCTGTTAGCCTGCCGTTTCCACTGCCTATGCACGGAGCCTGCCAGCCCAATGGCACATGGCTTCTGGTCCACATGCCATTGGGACTGGACAGTCAACTCCATGCCTTCACATGGGGCTTCTAGCAGTCCAGTGGGAAACTGCATATGGAGGCATGGATCCCACCTGGCCTGATGTCTTGTGGCTCCCGCCTGCAGTGCTGGTATGGAGCCAGCCCAGTCTGGTCTGAAGGTGCATGTCAACAGGCCAGGCCAACTCCATGTGCAGGCCCTGGGACTCAGTCAGAGGCACACACTGCTGGGGGCTCTGCCTGCTGCAGCCTTGAGAGCTCTGAGGGACCACTGCTTGGTGCCACTGAGCTGTTGTTATCAGGAGCTGTGCACCATGGGGGGAATGTGTAGTGGGGGGGTCCACATCCACCTACAAACCCCCCTGATGCACACCCACACCCCTTCACAAGCCCCCCACAAACCCCATACCCACCCACAAACCCCACATACTCTCATACCAACACCCCCCACAAACCCACACCCCTTCATACTCCTTCACAACCCCACCATAAGCTCCACACCTGCCCACAAACTGCACATATTCCCATCCCCATCCTCCCACAAACCCCCTACCCACATGCCTCACACCCCTTCACAACCCCCACAAACCCCACATCCCCCCACAAACCCCACACTCACCCACAAACCCCACATAGTCTCACACCCACACCCCCTCACAAGCCCCACATAATCCCATACCCCCCCAAAAATCCCCCCCCCCCTACCCCCAAACCCCCCACACACCCCAAACACCCCCCTACACACTCCACACACCCCCACCCCCACCCATACAAAGTACCTATATATATTTCTAAAGAAGGCTCACATCGTGTTATATTTAGTTTGATTTGTAAAAAAAAAAAAAAAGTAATTAAATTTTGCATAATTTTTTCTGCACATAATTCTCTGGGGTGTACCAAGAGGCCAACCTCAAGAATCCAAGCTGGGCAGACACCTTCTAAGAGTGCAGAAATGCTGGGGTGGCATCTGGTGCTCTTTGGCAAGTCTGCACTTACCATCTTGTTCTGGTTGGAATAGAAGGAAGAGCATCAACCTTGGTTTACCATCTATAACCTTGCTGCTACTGTCTTCCTCGCTACCAACTCATGGTGGAATACTGTCACCCAAAAGTGGGAGCTCCCAGCCCTTCACTCATGAAGGCAGAAAATAACCTTCCTGGTGTTTATAGCGCTGAAGGCCATGCTGAAGACACTTCTATGTTGTAGTCACAGTGTCACCATCAGAACTCAGCATGGACTGCAAGACCCACTACTGGACAGTGTCTGCTGAATGCTCCTTAGCTCAGTGGCAGACAAGGTTCTTTGAGTAAATGTGATATCTTTCATTAGACCAAATTAATAGTTGGAAAAATTGTTCTTTGCAAGCTTTTGGGTACGAACACCCTTCTTCAGTCACAGGGAGAGTCTGTTTTTCCAGGTATTTAGTTGGTTAATAAAATATATCACATTTACCCAAAGAACCTTGTCTGCCTATGTCCTTAAACTGACACAGCTACAACCAACCTTAGCTCAATGTGCACTGACTTCCGTAGTGCTGCACTAGGCTCCTACCAGTGCTTGATAGTTCTGCAAACTAGTTGGCTGGACAATGGAGACACATCTTAGTACTATAAGCTACCCTGCAAACAGGAGAGCAGTGAGCACAGGTCACTCTTATGATGCAACAAGATTTATCATTCCCAATCCCCTCTCTACAGCAATCCTCTTAAGGCTTTGGGTTGTGACCTCTGACATACAGCAGTCATAGTAGTGCTGCTGAGATCCCAGCCAAGGAGCACAAGGGCCAGGGGTGGTCTGGAGAGAAGGTCTGTAAGAAATCATAGAATCACAGAAAATTAAGGCTGGAAGGGACCTCAGGAGGTCATCTAGAACAACCCCCTGCTCAAAGCAGGACCATCCCCAATTATATCATCCCAGCCAAAGCTTTGTCTTGCCAGGTCTTAAAAACCTCCAAGGATGGAGCTTCTACCACCTCTCTGGGTAACCTGTTCCACTACCCTCCTAGTGAGAATATTTTTCCCAATATTTAACCTAAACTTCCCTGCTGCAACTTGAGACCATTGCTCCTTGTTCTGTCATCTGCCACAACTGAGAAGTCCTACTTCATCCTCTTTTGAATCCCACTTCAGGTAGTTGAAGGCTGCTATCAAATCCCACCTTGGTCTTCTCTTCTCTAGACTGGATAAGCCCAGTTCCCTTATTCTTTCCTCATAAGTCATGTCCCCCAGCCCCCTCACCATTTTCGTTGCCCTCTGCTGGACTCTCTCCAATTTGTCCACATCCTTTCTGTAGTGGGTGGGCCCAAAACTGAACATAGTACTCCAGATATGGCCTCACCAGTGCTGAATAGAGGGGAATAATCACTTCCCTTGACCTGCTGACAGCACTCTTACCAATGCAGCCCAGTATGCCATTAGCCTTCTTGGCAACAAGGGCACACTGCTGGCTCACATGCAGCTTATTGTCCACTGTGACCCCAAGGTCCTTTTCTGCAGAGCTGCTGTCCAGCCAGTCAGCACCCAGCCTATAGCAGTGCATGGGATTGTTCCGTCCTAAGCGCAGGACTTTGCACTTGTCCTTGTTGAACCTGAGATTCCTTTTGGCCCAATCCTCCAATTTTGGCAAAGTTTTGGCAAATGTTTTGGCAAAGGGCAATCATTTAAAAAACAATGTATTTTTTAAACTAAACCCAGCATGAAAAAGTGGACCGAGCAACAAGCACTGTGCTCCCACATAGTCTGGTGCCCTAGAAGTCCCTCAGAGACTCAGCTGGGGACAAAAACTTTGTGTTTGATTTAGTTGTATGCCAGAGATCCTCTTGCCTTATATGCCGGGGATCCCCCCTATCCATGCACTTATAAACGAGGAACAGTTGGGCAAGGTTTGTCACTCTCTGCAGCACCAAGGTCTGTGAGCTCCTGAGTCCCTGACAGCACAGAGATGGTCCCCAGCTCACCAAACTTCCCTTCCTGCTTGATCAGCTGCTTGATGTGATCAACTGTAACTGGAGGTCACTTTCCAGGTACAGCGTTCTCTGGCTATTGATGATGTATAGGGTCACTCTTGTTTTGGGTAGTGGTTCTGGGTAGGTGACAGGTGGCTCTTGCTAGTGAGCTTTGTGCAAGGAAGCCACAATCCTGCTCACAGGACACTGCTGTCAGCTTTCTGGTTAGCCTAATGTGCAGGGTGAAGAAAAGTAAAATCAATGGCAAGTCACCCCAAGAAGTCCTTGTGGCCACTTTGTTGGCTTAGGAATAATATTTAGAGATTTGCTTTTGAAAATTGGCTTATACGTAATATATATGTATTAGAATAATGGTTATAGCAGCAAGGATTAATGGATTTTTTAAAAGACTGGGTCTCATACACAGGTTTCCCAGCCTTCAGAAGCACACAGGGTGTCTAACCCAGGCAGGAAAACAGCAAGGCCATGCATCCTGGGTTACTGAAAACATCCAAACTTTATTTTCATAATAGAGATAGGCTGGGCTTCAGGGCCGTAGTGCATGCTTGCAAGAAACCTCAAGCTTTCTGGTTTTGCGGGGACAGACCAAATTAGGAGGACACAGGTAAAGCCCCAAATTAGAATGTGGGTATGTGATAGGTTTATGAAAATGGGGTTTTGGCTGACAACATAGGACATGGACTGTGTGACCAACCAGCAACAGCTACGGATCAAGAATCATCAGAAGTCACCAGGCGGAGAAAGCATACAAAAGGAAGAGTTTTCAAAACAGCAGGAAGGGAAACAGTTGGGATCAACTCCTGACCTCCAAGGCTGCTGACATTGGACGCTCAAGCAAAGAACCTCAAGGTGGCATTTATGTACCAGCCAGAAGGACCACTCACCTTGTGTATATTTTGGGACTGGGGAATTTGGGTAACGTATGTTGTGCTTGTTTTGCCTGCATTGCTTTTATTTCTTATCACTGTGTATCAATAAACTCGCCTATTATCAACTGGCAGGGGCTGTGGTCGATCTGAGGGTTGTGCTCACCTGGAGCAAAGGTATTGGGGTTGGGTTGTGAATCCAGTGCCAAAAATTGGCGACTCCACCAGGACTGAAGGGCAGTAACCTGACCGATCAGGGAGTTTGTTGATACAAAGTGCATCTCTCTAGAGGGGTCAGCCAAGATTCGTAGTGGAGTAAGGCTGTGGAACTGCCGGTGGAGACCTGTTGGTAAGGTAAAACTGTGTAGTAGTTCCAACCATGATATTAACCTAAGTGACTATGTCTGTGTTAGAGTCTTTTGTGCAGGAGGCTGGTGATGAGAAAGTTGTGGTCCTCTGACAAGCTTAAAGGTCTGAATGCATGGAGTGAGCTGCAGTCAGCTTGGAATATGCTTGATAGTGTAAAACCCAAGCTTGATAAGAACAAGTGTAAGGGAGTTGCACTGCATGGGCTTTTGCTGGTGTGTAAATTTTTGAATGAAGAGGTGTCCAGGCTGCAGGGAGAATTGGATGAGAAAAAGAGTATTAATGCCCCACTGAGTAAGGATGTGGAGAGGTGACAGGCACAGACTCAATCTATGGTGAGTCAGACTCTGGATAAGATGGTGGAGGTTCAGGCTGCTATGAGAAAAGTAGATGAGAAGGAGCTGGAATGTCGCCAGCTAAAGGAGGAGGTGCAGGCTTGGAAGGCCAGAACAGAGGAATCCAAGGCAGGGATACGACAGGTCCTTAAGGAGACTCAGGAGATAGCTCATTAACAGGAGAGTCACCTGAAGTGTTGCCAGGAAATAGGGAAACTCAGGAGGCAGTTGTTGGGAGCTCAGGGAATTGTGACTGCTGTGAAGGCTGGAGGATTCCCTGAAGATGATCCTGAGCTGTTTCCCCCACCCTATGATCTCTCCTCCTTAGGGTATTGGGACAACCTTGACCTAGACAGTAACTTGTGCTGTGATGCCAAGTGTGGGGTACGGAGAAATATGGCTCTCCTGTACAGGGATGCATTGATGGTGTACTTCCCAGACAAAAGCTTGCTAGCTAGGTTCCCCACAGAACACCAGTTAGCAGATGTTTGTCATCTTGTATCCCAGATTTTTGGGAAGTCAAGACAGGGAGGAAAGGTTGCAGCCATACTAAGTGGTCGTGGTAAAGGTCAGTGAGGAAAATCTCCAGGGAGATGGCCAGATGACCCTGAGAGGCTGGAAGTGTGGAGGTAGTTGTTGAAATATGAGAATAGGGATGACACTGATGGAAAGCCGACTGCTGAGTTGTTGCGTAGGCTGGCAGCTCACAGGGACAAGGAGAAAGAAGGGAGGGGAAGAGGAAGTGAAAAGCCCCCACCCTGGGGTTTCCCAATAGGGGTGCCCCCTTGCCCTGGTCTTGTACCCTGAAATTGTGGTGCCTTTTAGTGGGGATGGCCAGTGGTTACAATCTGGTGGGAAGATGGCAACGGGGCTATGAGGACTCAGCCAATGCTAGTGGATACAGGCGCTTCAGTATTGCTTTTGAGCTTGGAATTTGAAACACCAAAGCCAACCGCTGAATGCAGGATGTTGGAACACTTTAATGGGAAGAAGAGTATGACCCCTCCACCCCAGGATGGGTCAAATTGAATTTGGAGTTCAGTAGAGTCCCCTGTGTGGGAAAGAGAGATTTGATCTAGCAAGATTGAGTGGGGCAGGGATCCTAGGTACAGGTTTCCCTCGCTTTATGTGGGTTCTGTATGTGCAAAGTCACTATTATGCAATGACCCTTTTTATACCAAAAATTCGCTATATGCTAGGTAAATTCAATGGAAACCTGCAGTCAGCTGCTTTGTGAGGTGCATTGTGGGAGTGACATGCACCAAAATAAAGTTTCCTGTGTGGATCTGTGCTCCACACTTGTTGTCTGTGACACGTGTTTCTGTAGTTGCCATCTCTGTTGCAGTAACATTCACCACCACCCTGTGTTTGTGTGTACTGTCTGCTGTTTGGTGAGTGCCAAAATTGTCTTGTGAAAGTGGCAGAAGTGGGGTCTGGGGGTCAGTACAGCATATCCCTATTTGTTACATTATGAAGTGGGTTCCCTTTATGTGAATTCGAGTTATACACCATTTTCCAGGAACGTGTGTACAGCATAAAGCAAGGGAAACCTGTATTGCTACACTACAGAAGTTGTCTACGAGAACAGACATGGTTAACTGGGAGCTTAGGCAAGTGGAAAGCCCAGGCTCTGGTGCAGGATTAGTGATTGAAGCAGCATATCGGTGTGCTGCCCTGAAGGCAGTTGAGCCTCTGGAAGTGCCAGAGGACTGGATTTCTGCTGTACAGGATCTGGTATTGTGGTTCCAGTCAGCCTGGGCATGGAGTAAGAGTGAGTGTGGTAAGATTCAGGCATTGGAAAAGGTAGGAGGGGATTCAGTCCCTCAGCTGCAGTACAAGTTACCACTGACTGCTTCCTCTGGGATCAGGAAAGTTACTGATGACCTGGTGGAACAAGGAGTCCTATCTGACCAGTGCAGAAAAGTGATGGAAAAACCTAGTGGCCGACAGTGAACTATTTGGTTCTCAATAATGTGATACCACCCCGAGCACCTGTGGTAGCCAAGTTCCCAGAGATCATAGCATCCATCAGTGAAGGAGCAAAGTGGTTCTCAGTATTGGACTTGTCTAATGCATTCTTTGTAATCTCTCTGCACCCTGATTGTTGGATTAAATTTGCTTTTACCTTTCAAGGTACACATTGCACCTTCATTCAGGTTCCATAATGTCCCTGACATATGCCATCACCATGTGGTTAAGATGTGGACAAGGTTGACAGCTGAGGATCAGAGGTATGTGTTGTCCTATGTAGATGATATTCTGGTGCTTGGTAGGGAGGAGCAGGAGTGCTTGGACCGCACTGAGAGAGTGATGCAGATTATTCAAGAGACAGGGTTCAAGGTGAACTCCAGAAAGGCACAGCCGATGGTGACCTCCTGTAAATACTTGGGGATACAGCTAGGGGAAGAAGGATGGTCCCCTGACCAAGGTAGGGTCAAGCTAATTGTACAGTTGCCAAGACCTGCAGATGTTATCACTGAGATTTTTTCTAGGCTTGACTGTTTTTTCCAGAGAATTCAGCGAAGATTATGCTTCAAAGGCAGAGCCATTGCACCATCTGCTTTGAAAGGGGCAACCTTGGAGCCAGGGACCAGAGGAAGGCATGGCAGTAGCGGCACTGAAGAAGGCACTGGCCCAAGCCCCAGCTCTGGCATACCCTCAGTATGGCCACCTGTTTGTGCTCCAGTTGAGATCAACTTCCCAAGTCATAGAAGCAGTCTTCATGCCAGATCATGGTACAGGTTTGCAACCAGCAGCATATGCCTCCAGGATCCTCACCCCGGTGGAACAGGAATTCTTCTCCTGTGAGAGAGAAGTGCTCGCCCTGGTGTGGGCACTCCAGCATTGAGAGTATTTGGTTGGTATATCCCCGGTGGTTCTTAAAACAACACATACAATGGTGAAGTATGTGCTGTCTGGAAAGCAAATGAGAGAACAGTGTTATCCCCCTGGTTGGCTAAGTGGACTTTAGCACTACTGAATCACAACATGCAGGTGGAGAAAGCACCCAGCCTGTTCCCTGTGCCATATGCCTTGGTCACAGAGGCAGCTGAACACCTGTGCCCCCTCCCAGAGGAATATAGACCTGACAAGTTTCCTTTCAGAGTCATACCTCTCAAGAAAGTGAATCGAGAGCAACAGCAGGTGTGGGCTATTGATGGGTTGAGTTATTATGAAGGAGGGGAACCACAGACTGGATTTTTGGTGGTATGAGTGCCACCTGCTGGTCTAGATGCAGAACCTATTCAGGTTATAGGGAAGTGTCAGCCACATTCAGCACAGGCAGCAGAAGTTGTAGCAGTGGCACGGGCGCTGTTGTCAGTAATTGAGCACTCAATGGTAATTTTATCTAATTTGGATTGGGTTATCAGAGCGCTGTCAGATTGGTTGTCAGTCTGGGAAAAGAGAGGAATGAAAACAGTAGATGGTAAGCCTGTGGTGCATGCAGAGGTATTGAGGTACATCTGGGGAATGGCCCAGCAATGGGACACCCCAATATTGCTGGGAAAAAAGTGAAGGCACATGCTGTATGCAGAGTGGAACCAGATGGCGAATGTAGAAGCAAAGAGGGGGGTAGGTGAAGGCCAACTGTGGAAGCCAGAGAACCTAGAAATGTCAAGGGCCACACCTGTAGCCCGGTTAAACAAAAGGTGTTAATAGCTCTGCAGCAAGAAGATCCCTCTATTACAGAGCTGGTGCAGTGAACAGAATCCCAAGGCTGGAAGATCTGGAAACACCCAAATGGGCTAGTCCTGATCCAGAAGAAGAATGGTAAAGAGGCTCCCGTATGGGTGGTCCCTACAGGGATCTGAGACAAACTGATCCTTATGGTACATGACCAAGGACACCTGGGGATCGATAAAACACTGACGCAGGTACAGGCAGAAGGTTGGTGGCCCAAGATGTGAGAGAACATGGAGCAGTGTGTTAACAACTGCCTTCTCTGCGTTGCTTACAGTCTAGACACCAAGATTGTTAAGGGTCCTCTGGGTTATTGGCAACACGTAGGGGGTGCATGTGGGTGCACATGCACCCCCTGAGATTGGTTGTGAACCCGCTGGAAGCACCAGCTGCAAAACCGGAAGTGCCAGCGGAAGTGCACTTCCGGTTTTGCCAGTTTCACCGCTGGTGGTTCCACGCTCAGTGATCAGCGATCAGCCGCTGGGGGACCTCCCCCCCTCAGTCGGTGATTGGCCACTGGGGGACCCGCCCCCCATTTGGTGACCTGGTGCCCCCTCAGACTCAGGAGGCACCAGTTGCCCATGTAGTAGAGTGTGGGACTGCAGGGGTTGCAGACAGGTTGGATGGTCTTTTAGACTTCATCTCTAGCACATAGCTGCCTGTGGCAGTGAGGGACTGGACTTGATGAGTTAATGAGCAAATGAGGGAGGGAGCAGGGCACAGGTAGGAGCTGGGGTGAGTGGGGCCTCGGCTGGGCCAAATGGCCCCACTCACCCCAGCCCCTACTCCTGCCTGTGCCCCACTCCCTCCCTCACTGCTGGGACCTCGATCTGCACCTCCCAACAGCCCTTCCCCCTCCCCCCACCCCTTCCCCCACAGACTTACCTGCTGGAGGGGGTATGCATGCACGCATGTGCTCAGCACCCCCAAATAATTTTTGCTCCCTCCGCCTATGCTGACCACTATTTAAAGAGGCGGAGGTGCAGAGGGCTGAAGCACTTGTGATTGTAGTTACTGCACAGCACTTGATATGGTGTCCAGTGCCCTCCCTGCATTGTGCATGTTTTGACATCCTGCAAAGTTCAACTGAATTACCACACAGCTCCATTAA
Source organism: Alligator sinensis (assembly GCF_000455745.1). Classification (NCBI taxonomy): domain Eukaryota; kingdom Metazoa; phylum Chordata; order Crocodylia; family Alligatoridae; genus Alligator; species Alligator sinensis. Next base: position 1,495,591 of record NW_005842176.1, read on the forward strand.
ATCCTATGAACCAATATTTTGGTCAGACCTAGCAGAAAACAATGTATTTATGTATTAGGTTTATATCCCACCATATCCAAAAGGCTAATAATCAATAACCCACTGACTAGATTTCTCACACATAACCCCAAAATCCAAGAACTCTAGCTCTCTGCTCCTCCCCCCAACCACCATCTCCCTGCCCAAACCTCAACAAAAGCAAACACTCTTGCCAATTCCAATCATCACATCCAGTTATTAGAAACCTTTTCCCACTCCACAATGTGCAGCTGCCCTAGTCACACCTCTGGCAGCTGTTTCTGGAAACATCATTCCCAGAGCTGAGCTGCTAACCCCAGGGGTGGTTGCACATCTGTGGGTTGTATTTCAAGTCACAACCCACCCTGAAGCCAGGGCTAGAGAAATCTTACCCCAAGTGTTCAGCAATCCCCCAGCATTCTTCATGAGGCAGGTGCTTGATCTCTTTAGGGCTAGGGACAGACATTCAAAAAGCCTGAGCCTGAATTGATTCAATCTTTGCAGGTTAGTCTAACCTGGCTAGGCTAAATCAGTTTTGTAACTGAACAGACATCCCAGAAATGCAGGTACACACCTGCAGTGGCTCAAGCTAGAAGCTGAGGGGTGCTAGAACAGCCCTCCCTTCCTTCCACAGCATGGAGCTGAGGGGGGCATGGCCAGGCTCTGCAGGAGCTCTGATTAGTCCAGCAGGGAATTGATAACAGTGTTTATCACCCAATTAAGAAAACAAGAAGGGACATTACCATATACTTGTTGATTCTGCCTGTTGATTCAGCTAGACTGTAGCCAGCATGTGGTCTGCTAGCTAATACACAGACACCTCCTCAGCAAGGCAGAGGGGAGGGGGAAATTCCTGCTTAGCAAGGAGTGGGGGAGGGGCCAGCCCTGCTGTGGAGCAGAGAGCCCCACCCAGTCCAGAGAGCATGCCAGGATGCTGGGCATATCTGGTTTATCTTAAACCAGCAAGGGGTCTGGGACAGACATTGCATAAACCAATTTGAGCCAAATTAGTTAAGTCTAATACTACACTCAACCAGGTTTATCTCAAACTGGTTTCAGCCATTCTCAAACTGCTTTATGTGCACTGAACATATGTTCTGTTACAGGTTTAAATCAGTTTCTGATCACTTAAATTGCTTTATGTGTAATGTCTCTCCCTAGCCTAAAGGAACAGCATGTGATTATCGTGCCCACACAATAAAGGGTGGGAGGACCTTCTGGTAGATATTTTGTGAAGATGGGGAGGATGAGGGTGGAGAGGGAGAGAAAAATAAAGGGAGGACAGATGGGGATAAAGATAAAAGGGCAAAGGGAGGATAATGATGTGAAGAATGTTATTGGGAGAGGGGGTGGGAGACAGAGAAGGCATAGAGGAGAGTGGGAATGGGGGAGAAGAGCATTTGGAGAAGGTAAGCAAAGTTTCCTTCACAAAATCACACCCAGAAAGGGATGCTGGTGGCAGCAGCATGGGGCTGAATTTGGAGGTGAGGGCTAGAGCTAGACTTATAGTTTTCTTTGCCTCTGAACTGTGCACTTTTGACCCAGCCCCCCAGAGCAGCCTTTCTGCTCACCTGGTTCACCCCTCCAGTGAGGCTGCAACGACCTGGCCTTGCAGCCTCAGCACTCAGAAATGGTGTCTAAAGGGATGTGTTCTGCATGTTGATCACCTGAACCTCAAGCTCCTGTTAGCCCCAAAGCCTGCTGGAGCAGCTACCTTGGCTCTCTACATGAGGCAGGGGAGAAGAACTCATCGGGAAACCCAGTGCATAGAGAGGTCTTGAGCCCAAGACCATCATGGCAGGATAACTCCCCTCCACCACAGGGCTATCATTCCTCATTCTTGGGAAGTGTGCCACATACTGGTTTGGCTCTGTACCAGCTATGTGCTGAGGCATACATTCTAGTCCTTCCTACCCTCCTGCAGCTCCCAGCTTCAGTGCTTGGGTGCTTTGCCAACACAGCTCAGACCTCAGGACTGACATGGCCCAGCAGGCCCACTTCATAGCAGCGACTTGTGCAACACAGTGTGTTGCCCCTTCCTTTGACAGAGACCCAAGGGACAGCAGGCTTCCCATGTCTACTCCAGAAGATACAGACAAGGGGATGCTTAAAATTGAGGCTGCTGAAGGAAAAGAGGCCACAGTCCAGAGCAGCAGCTGGGGATGGCCAAGTTCTTCTAGTGGTGCCACACAGAGCCTGGGCTCAGACCCACTTCCCTCAAGCACCCCTGGCTGACCAAGAGGCAGAGTGGGAGAATAGCTATACACCTGGGAGGAGGCTGACCTACATTCAAGGATCTCCTACTGCACCTCACAGAGGGTAGAAGCACCTGCTTATCTTTCCAGAGGCACCAGCAACCAATGTGATGGCTGCGCTGGAGCCCTACTCTCCCCCACTCAACACAAGCATGCTTCAGACTGGCCATCCAGCCCTCCCCAGGTTGTCCCTGTCACCTACAATAGGGAGAGTGATGCCACAGTCTGACATCTCGGGGCAGGGCCCCAGACCTGGCCAGGTGGAAGGGTTCCCTCTTATTCCTGGCTGCAGAGGAGGAGGAAATGGTTTAGACCCCAGACCATCCCCTGTCTTAGGCAGGCACACCAAGCCCTGGTTTGGCTGTGACACAGCTATGGGCCAAGGAATGTGTTCATATCCTTCTTCTCCTGAGGTTCCCAGCTTCAGTGCTTGGCCTCTTTGGCAGCACAGATGGGACTGTCACAGCCCAGCAGGCTTGAGAGGACCTTTATATCAGGGACTTGCACAAGGAGTAGCTCTCCACGCTGGTGTCTTGCCTGCTCCCAGAGTGAAACTCAGAATCTGCTATGTGAGGGAGAAGCAGATGCCCTTCATACCACCTCTAGTGGCCCCTAGCAAGACCCATCTGACTTGAGTAGGGCATTAGCACAGGAAGAGCGCTTCTTTTTCCCCAGTACAGAGACTTCACCTCCAGAAGAACCGAGATGGCTATGACTCTGCTCTCTCACACAAGTGCTATAGATCCTGTCATGTGGATAGAGTACCCAGCAGTAAAGGTGCTCAGGGACCTTCTGGATGAAGCCTTGCAGGACCAAGTGCTCATCAAGGACTCAGCAATAGTATGCTTTCATCCTGGGCTGGGTCTGGCTGTAGAGTGTTCTTGGGGATATTGGGCAAGTCACAGTTCCCAACCACCTACATCCTATGATCCAGAAATGGAGTCTGAGTTCTTCCTCCAGCTCAGCTGCATGGCTTAGACACTGCAATCTCTCAGATAAATCTTCATGAAGCAGCTGAGTTGCCCTGATTTGTTGCATCTGGTAATGCATGACACAATGACCCAGCTACATGCTGGGTGTTTAAAGGTTGGAGGCAGAGAGGGATTTGGATGCACTGGCTGATCATTAGATGGCCATGAGCAACTAGCGTAATTCCAGAATGTATTAGACAAGGTACTTCTTAGAAGGGGGAGGGAAATATTGGTGCCACTATGCAAAGCATGGGTATGTATCTAAATGAAAGACTTCTTAAAATACACATTTACTACCCAGAGAATGATACTGATGACGCATTATAAACATTTCAATTTTTTTTAGCAGGAGTGAAAACAAGATCACCATCCAATTCAAGGAGGCACTGCTCTTTACTGGTGGATGAGCATGGGTGTTTGTTTGTTTGTTTCTTACTTTGTTTATTTATTCATTTGTTAAACTTAAATTATTACTGTTTTTGCTCTGTACAATATGGGTTTTTGTGTGCTTGTTAGAAATGAAAAAATGTGAAGAGAGGGAGAATGGAAGAGAATGGAAGAAAAGTTGGGGCGGTGAAATGGAAGCGGCTTGCTGGATCGGAGAAGCGGCAGCAGGGAAAAGGGGCATTGCCTGCTGGTGGCGATGGAAGGGAAAGGGGAGAAGATCCCTGAAATTCATGGCAGAGCCAGACAGCTGCAGCACTGGCCATGCCCACCTGGGCATGGTGTGAAAATTTGGGGTGGGAGGGCAGCAGCAAAGCAGGGCACATGAGGAGCAGCAGAAAAGTTGGGGCGCTGGAATGGAAGAGGCTTGCCAGCTCAGAGAAGCAGTAGTGGGGAAAAGAGGCATTGCCTGCCAGCAACAGAAAAGTTGGGGCAAAGTGCATGCTAATATGGGGAACAGTCCAAAAAAAATTGTATTTTTCATTTAAAATTTGTATTTTCATTAAAAAGTTATATTTTTCATTAACCTAAACCTTGAACTAAGTCACCAGTAAAGATTTGCAATAATCGCACCTGGTGTCTTGTTGCAGAATTGCAACAGAAATTCCATGGATTTCCAAGTGAACCCAAGCAGCACCTGGTCATGAAATCGTTGCTAGGCAGGGAAAATGCCATTTTCGTCTGTATGTCAGATACACGTTGAAAAAATAATATTATAAAATAATCCTTTTGGCAGAAATTCACCCGCTAAAAATAAGATGTGTCAGAGGTGGTTTAATTTACCACGATAAAAAATGACTAACATGATAAAATGAGGTGACAACATGGATCTTCAGATGCGATTAAGCTAGCAAAATGGTGATTTTTGTCACGTGGAAACAGGAAAGGTGCAACGTGTACAAGCGGCCCATAGTAATAGTGAGTGACTTTTGAGGTTTTCCTGGCAAATTCCTGTTTTGGGGAGTTGCCACCTGGTCAGGGAACATAAATGTGTTGTAGGTACCACAGGGCAGAGGGCACTATTGTCTGGTACATCACATGTGGTGACAGAGTAACAAGGAGTATATGGGCAGGTCTCGATTTAGTTGCAGGCAGCTGTATCACTGGGGATCCAGGGGATTTTCCCAACTGTCACATGTTGCGGCTCCTATTTTAGGCTTGTCTCCAGAAGGAAGGAGTGAACCTCTCTGGCCTAAGGTGGACGGTACGTCTCTTGACTGGGAAGGACCCAGCAGGGATCATAATTTTCAAAGTCACATCTGTGCCATATGAGTGACCATGGGGTAGTCACCCTGACCTTGGGGTGTGGGCAGAGGATCTCCATTCAGACACTACTCCTGGGTGCTGAGGCTGCAGGACAGGGCACTGTAGAGTCTCTGGAAAGGCCAAAGCAGTGTAAAACAGATGAGCAGAAAGGTTCCACATGAGCAGCTGCCAGTTCCACCCTCCCTCTCCTTATCTTTGCAGCCATCCATCAGAAGTTCCCTCACCCTTTATTGTGGGCACGCTGTAATTGCATGCTTTTTCTTTCAAGATACTGATGATCACCTCCCTCGTGGAGGGGGCTGGGGACATTCCCAGACTATTGCAGTAGAATTCTTCTTCCTGCCAGGGCTTCAGGATGGCACGTGGTTCCTTACTGAGTCTGGCACACCTCTGGGCCTGGCAGCTCAGCTCTGGAAATGGTGTTTCCAGGAATGGCTGCCACAGATGCCAGCGGGTGGGGAGGGGAGGGCACTGAGACACTGATTTCTTATGGGCCCTAACAAAATCTTGGTTCATAGGATTCAATGGAGCTGGGTGGCAGTGTGGTAGAACATACATGGAATCAAGTACCATAGTACCTCAACACACCACATGCCAAGCACTGTACAGCAGGTACAGTCATGAAGTCTCTGCCTCCTTAAATAGTGGTCAGGCAGCATTTTGTACCTTCATTTCATTTTCCAGTCACCAAAGCCTGTCCTGTAACCTTTGCACCCCCAAAATTTTAGTGAAACCAGGGGAAGATTTGGTTAAACGAAAAACTCAGGCTTAGTCCTTGCTTCCAAGGGAGGTGGTGCTGTCCCCTTCCTTGGAGGTATTTAAGAGGAGTTTGGACAAACACCTGGCTGGGGTCATTTGACCCCAGCACTCTTTCCTGCCCCGGACAGGAGGTTGGACTCAATGATCTAATAGGTCCCTTCCGACCCTAAAATCTATGAACACATGAAAGCTCCTGGGTGCCCCTTCAAGGCCAAGGGAGTCATACTCTGCCCTTCTCTAACTGATCCCCTCCAAGTGGTTTAAAGCTCAATTTATTCTTTGAAGCGTCACTATGCCTGCTCTAAGAGGGCTCAGTATTAATATGCCAATTACACAGATGGGGAAAACGAGGCAAGGAGTAGTGAAATGACTTGCCCATGACAGGTGTAAGTGCCAAGTCGCAGTTTAGACCCCAAATTGCCTTTTTACTGGGCTCAAAGTAGCTGTCCCTGATGCTCCTCTTTCAATACAAGGGGCTGAAAGTGTCCTCAGAGGATAACTTTCTTGTCATTGAATACAAGAAAGTGAAAGGAAGAAGCCGAAAGAAAGAAACCAAACCAAGGGGGAGATAGAAGAAGTGGGCTACATATTTTTATTATTTTATTTCTGTTTCCCTTCTGACATGGGTACTTTGCCCAAGAATGAGGTCCGAGCTTCAAAATGAAATCAAACACAGCATGGTGCTCCTGCACTGTTTGGTGCCTTAGAACTACCCGAGATACAAGGTTTGGGATAAGCACTTTGGGTTTGTTGCTGTCATATACCATTGATTCTCTCCTTCCATGCTAAGGCCTCTCTTTTCCTCCTCCCCCACCATCCAAGAACTCTTGGAAAATGAACAACTTGGAGAAGTTCTTCACCCCTTGCTGTGCCAGCGTCTCGGAGCCTTTCAGTGCCTGATCCTCAAACAACAGGCAGATGGACCCCACAACGCCAAACTTCCTCTCCTGCGTGATCCGCTGCTTGATCTGGTTGACTGTGTCCTGGAGGTCGGCTTCTAGGCTCAGGGTTCTCTGGCCACTGATGAGGTACAGGGTCACTTTGGTTTCGGTCGGTGGTTCTGGGCAGGTAACGGGTGGCTGCCGGTGGGAGGGTTTACCCAAGGAAGTATCCATTCTTCTCTTAGTCCAGTTCTGCTGGACAGATGAGGAGTCAGACTTCTGACGAATCTAGCGTGCAGAGGGAGGAAAAACAGAATCAGAAGCAACCTGCATAAGTCCAGGCTGTCAACCGCTGTTAACCTGTTCCAATTATAGCTTGGGTTTCCTTTCTTTCGACTCAAAGCTTTTCTCAGCAGGGGGTTGTGTTTAATGCAGTCTCAACCTTGCAACACTGAAGAAAAGCTGACTCTCTTTGGATCCAGAAATAATACTGCAGAAATAACTGTTCCTGAGAGCAATAGGATATGACTTGTAGCTGCCTACCTGGAGGCATCACAGAGCAGGAGATGGAGGAGCTAGTTCCTGTCTTTATATCACTAGGTCATTCAGTTCTGGCCACCTCACCACTAAAGGGTGCTGCTGCTATGCTGGGGGATATTATAAGAGAGATCAATAAAAAATGCAACGTTGCCAACTCTAATAAACTGAGGCCTATTTCTTAAAGCCCCAGCTGCAGGACTCACGTGATTAATTGGGGCTAAGTTTTCCTTAAGAACAACAGTAAGTTTCTATCCAGTGGCAGAGAAAACTTGCAAACACAAGCTCTAAAGACTCCATAACCCAAAGGCAAATAAAGATTCTAAATATTCTTTTTTTATATAGTTTTTGTGATTTTTGAGCCATTTCACTAGGTTTTAAAAGCCTGACTCATGGCTTCTCTTTTTTTGTGTGTGTGTACATGTGCACAGATCTGCAGCTTGCAGTCCAGGAAATAATGAGAGAGTGGGAAGGATCCATATTGGAGGCATACTGAGTGAATAATTAGCCATGTGAGAGTGATAGAGGCCTATCAGTTTTATTCGGTATATACTAAGAGCCCTCTCCTGTGGAAAGGGGGCATGCTACTGACAGAAATGTTTCAATGTCTAGATCATCCTGGGATTTCCAAGTGGGGAAAGGGAAGGAAGCCTGAGCATTTGCAAAATGAGGATGTTAAAGCGGTTCTGGTCACTCAGGGTCAGGACTGGTTTCGGAATAAAAGCTCAACTGTGTGTGAGAAAATGGAAGGTGGGGGGGAGAGAGAAAAAAAGTCTGAGTGAAAGGAAAGGAGAAAGGGATGCAAGGAAGACTGGTGAGCAGAAAAGGTGGGTTTTTACAGGTTTGCAAAATTACAGTCAAACCAAAACTCCTTTCCCCTCTCTTATGCACCCACACCCATAGCCCTTTGCCCTCCCCTATCTCAGGTGGCTCACATGACACAACTGATTACCCTACCGCTGCTGGTGGCTGCTCCATGACCACGGTTCCTTGTTTCCGTGCTTCTGAAACCCAGCTCTGCTATGCTTGCTTCTATGGCTCTGGGGACCTTCCTTTGGGCTCCTTTATCAGCACTGTGGAAAAACCCCGTTGCTGTAGTCTATAAAGTTCTTCAACTGTGCAGAAACTGAAAGCAAAAATGCTTTGAGGTTTTGCCTTCAGCTCTGTGACTCAGGGCTGTAGTTGTGACTTGGGAAAATTATCAAGATCCCAAGAAGAGAAAAGGGCTTGGAGGAAGTATACGGAAATGGATAAAAACATCACTGGAGGTGGGCCCCAACCAGTTCACCTCTGAATAATGGAAATGTGTTTGTGTCTATGCTTGTGTGTGTGAGTATACGTGCATGCATCTTTGAGAGCCTAAGTATTTCCTGATAACATGGGAACTTCTGGCTCCCCTCCCTTTACTGTGTGTAAGAAGTAGGTTTCCCCCCTTTAAATAATCTGTGAACCCCGCTGTGGTGCTCACTATGTTAGGTTAGGAACCAAGGACGGCAGCAACGTGTACATGGATAGGCCATGTTGTGTATATTTACATTAGTAATGGGCCTGTGCTTGTGTGGTTTCTTATCAGGGGGTTTCAGAGACTGGAGAGTGCACAACCACTCCTTGCTCACAGGGACATTCGAAGGCTGGGTCCTAGTGGTACAGGCAGTTGCTTGCTGGGAAATGGGGATGGGGATTACTGAGTGCTTTCACTCTTCCCCACAGCATGGAGGGTGCTCTGCCCGTCCAGATCCCTTTATTGTTATGATTCTATCTCTTTTCATGGGGTAAAATGGGGGAGACAAGGTATGCAGGATAAAAAAAATAGAATCTGATTAGGGAGTTGGCTTAGACGGTTTAGGTGGAAGAAGTCCAAGGGCTGGATAAGGGAAGGGATTTCCTTTCTCACATCCCCATGGCATTTGGGGAGTGCTTGTGGGCCAGGGGCAGGGCAGCAGTGCTGCAGGAGGATGTGTTGTTGAATTCACTGTTTCCCCATCCCTGTGGTGACACAATTTGGTGGCAGTGGGTGACAGGTACAGGGGGCTTGTGGCTATACCAGCACCTCCTCTCCTGCAACAGGGGGGCAAGAGGATGATGAGTGGACTGTGGCTTCCAGGAAGATTTGTACCCATAATGCAAATCTTACCAGTTCTACCTCTGATTATTATATCTAGGTAGAGGTCTTCCTAGGTGATACTAACAGCCCCCCATACTAGCATGGTTAATTCACTCCATATTCTATTGCTAGCAGCACTTAAGGGAGTGATGTAGTAGCATCACTTCTGGCCACATCTCATTCCACAATCTGAATGATCAGGTAACCATTATTTACACCTGGGTTGGGAGCAGCTTTTGGCCTCCGTGTAGAGCAAGACTTGAATTTACACTCCTACATCTGTGTAACTGTTCTGGCAGCACACCCCACACCCAGCAAATGCAGGTTCTTATTTTTCAAAGTCTTTTTCCCTTCAAACAATGGGCTATTTATAAACACACTTCTGTTTGGGAGGGAGGGGGAAGGAAATTGTTGATGTGACCAACAGTTTACTGCTATAAATACTGTGCTTTCCTCAGTCGCTTCTCCTCTCAAAATAGTTTGGTTGGAAAAGATGCTGACAATGGGGGCAGACAGATGTTAGGGCCTCGCTCCAACTCATGGCACTTTACATAAAGTGCCATGAGTTAGAGCACCCCCATCCCCTCCCCAACCCAAAAGACATTTCCTGACCAGCAGGTGGGGGACTCGGAGGACTGCCCTGGATCCCCCCAGTACCCCAGCAGGGATAAGGGGGCACATGAGGTGGGGGGGCCCTGTTCTCAGCCCCTTCCCCACAGCTGTGGCCATTCCGCAGCTGGAAGCTCCGTCTCCTTCCCCGTGACAGCCAGGTGGGGGGGTCGTGACTGGGCCCCATCCCCCTTGCAAAAAATTAACCTTGGAGGGAACACAAGTTCCCTAAGGTGCTCTGCTTTTGAGTGCCTTAAGGCTGAGTGTGATCAGCCATTTTAAAAGCACTCTGCAGTCATGCACGTGTATTATGACATGCCTGTAGAGCACTTTTAGAGTCTAGATTGCTTGAAAATTTTTACTTCTGCCTGCACTCAATGTTCATAAATTTCATAGACATTAGGACTAGAAGGGATCTTGGAAGATTGAGTCTAACCCCCTGACCTAGGGGCAGGAAGTCAGCTGGGGTCACAGGATCCCAGCAAGTTAGATGTTCAATTGACTCTTAAAGAAATCCAGAGTAGGTGGTTGTACCACCTCCGGTGGCAGTCTGTTCCAGGTCTTGGGGCCTGGGACTGTAAAGAAATTCTTCCGTATGTCCAGCCTGAAACGGTCTTGGAGAAGTTTGTGACCGTTTGACCTTGTCATCCCATGGGGTGCTCTGGTGAACAGCCATTCCCCCAGATCCTGATGTACACCCCTTACATGCTTAGGATCTGTTAGGATGTTAACAACCTCTGTTTTCATTTACCAAAATCCAGGTTTCTTTGTTAAAAGTAAGTTTTGTGTTTTTGAAAAAAAAATAGCTTTCTTTTTCAGTAAAAGACAATAGTTTATAACAATTGCAATAATGCTTTCATTAAAAAGTATGATGGTTTTCAAATCAGGGGAAGGGAGAAATCAAAAGAACCAAACTGGTTTATTTATGAATACTCTGGAGTAAAAAACAGTTTGAAATATTGAGCTATTATGTGAACTGAATATACAAAGATCAAGAACAACATTGGTAAGGGTGTCCAGTAACTAGGGGTAATTGGATGTCTAACTTGAGATACCTAGGACCTGTTTTTTTCTGAGGTGTTGAATGTCTGACACTACAGTTGTGAGCACTCAGGTGTCTTAAATGTAAATACTTGTTGAAATCTAAGACCACAGTTCAGTAGCCAGAGTGTCCAGTAGGCCTTTGATTATAAGTGAGTGATGGTTGACAGTCCAAACTGGAACAACAGCAGGGGCCACTGTGGAGCCTTGATATGAATCAGCAGAGCCATGGTATAGCCCAGTGTTGGGTTAGTCTCAGACCTGGGATTTGAGACCAGGAGTCCTGACTACTAATGGTGGCCTCAGTGCCTCTCTATCAGCAAGTGAGTATAAAAACAGGGACGAGGAGTCAGAAACAGAAGTTATAAGAGAAAAGAATCGAAGCTAGGTGGTTAATATTCTTGAAACTGTTTAATTCCTCCTATTGCTTCATTGCTTTATTTAATTGAAGTGCATGATTTTACAAGATATGGATTCAAGTACTAGGCAAAAACAAAAGAGCTTGCAAGTTATTAAAGCATTTCTGCCTCTCTTTAGCACTACAATTTCACATTGGCATTAGAATGAGTAATTCAAAAGGAAATCAGCCAGACAGCCACATACAGAAATTCCCTGCTGCCTCTCCATTGTCACAGACAGCATCCCCATGCCCCGTCCAGCCACACCAACAAAATGAGAACAGTGCTTGCTAGTGAATAAATGAGCATGCAGACCCAGGAATATGTGTTCAGTTATGTTTCAGACACACACATCAGCAGACAGGAACAAGCAATGAGAGTGCGTTCTGCTTGCCTGATTTCTGTTTATCCACCCGTACACTTATGGATGATGAACAGCTGGGCAAGGTGCTTCACTCCCAGCTCTGCCAAGGTCCCTGAGCCCTTCAGCTCCTGACTTCCAAACACCAGGCCGATGGACCCAAGGACACCAAACTTCCCTTTCTGCTTGATCTGCTGCTTGATCTGATCCACCGTGTCATGGAGGGAGGCTTCTATAGATAGGGATCTTGGGCCATCGATGATATTTAAGGTCACTTGGGATTCAGAGCCAAACAGGATGGGATGCAGGTGGGTGGTATCTTTCAAGGGACCATTCCTGACACTGGGGTGACAATCCTTCAGGACTTGTTTGCAGCCCTCTTTTAGTTCAGCCTGATGGAAAAGTAATAGAAACAGAAGAGACAGACACATTAGCCTAGAAGAAACAGCTACATTATTCCATGACATGTAATGCACTTGTATGATCCAGATCATCCACCCAACCTTCCTACATCACGCACCTTCAACAGAATCTAAAACTACAATTATTCTTGGTGGGGGTGGGGAATCTTCTTTTTAATCTTCAGTAGTTTTTTCCCAGATAAATCTTTCTCAAAAACACTACCAGAAATGTTATCAGAATTTAAAGACAGACAAGGTTCTTTGGGTAAATGTGATATCTTTTTAGACTAACTGAACAGTGGAAAAAAATCTTCTTTGCAAGCTTTCCGGTACAAACACCCTTCTTCAGGCAGAGGGAGAGTCATCCTGGAGATGGGTGTTTGTATCCAAAAGCATGCAAATAACAATTTTTCAAACTATTCAGTTGATCTCATTCAGTGGTCTCTAACCTTTTTCAGTAGATTACCTTTGGCATTTAAAAGCAACCCAAAATCTACTGTGTGCCACCGTCCCCCCCCCCCCAACACACCCCAGCAGGTAAGTCTGTGGGGAGGGAAGGGTGGGGGGCAGATGGAGGCAAAGGGAAAAAAAATATTTGGGGGGGCACACCTCCCCAGCATGTAAATCCCATCCAGCTGGGGCCCCACTCAACTTACCCCTGCTCCCGCCTCTACGGCACTGTCCCTCTCCGGGGAGGATTGATCTAGCCCCTGCCCCCTCCCTTCCTCTCCCATGGACTGACCTGCTGGGCTGGGGTACACACATGCATGCACCTGGGCACTCAGCCCCCCACCCCAGCCTTGGACCGACTCCAAGAGGCTCCAAGATCTACGGTAAGAGGCTCTGAGATCTACTGGTGGAACAAGATCCACTGGTTGGTGACTACTAGTCTAATAAAAGATATTGCATTTACACAAATGAGGGAAGGAAAAAACAGAGTGACTTCAAGAAAGACGAAAAAAACAGAGGAAGCCTATGTGGAGATCAAGTTAAATAAAGTGGGTGGGGAAGCAGCTGAAGGCAGGTTTGCAATTTTGGAAATTGAAAGAAAAGTAGGTATTCGTTCTTCATGTCTTTCCATTTCATTGACATGTCCTTCTCTTCTCCCTCTTACCTGTGGTGAACACAACACTTGCACTTCCATGGCCAGCCCCGTACTGCAGTGCACCAGCTATGCTCTTGTCTGCCTCTTCGTTGTTGTGAGGGTTGAGGCAATTTATAGAGAGGCAATAGAAACAGAAAGCAAAAGATGCAATTCTTGATACCTATCAGAAAGCCCCTGGCAGTGTTCCCGGGTGAAAGATCACAGAATCACGAAGGGGAGCAGAGGGAGGTTAAGCCGGCTCATTCAGCTGCCCTAGTTAAAAACAAAAAATAGGTTGTCTGGACCAAGCGGCCCAAGCATGGAGGGAGTTTGGAACTAGAGTCCTGGTTAACTCAAGAAGTGTTGATGATTCTTCCTCCTAAGTGCTGGGGATTGTGTAGATAAGCGAAATTTCAGGAGAAAGAGTGCAACATACATCAATTCAAAAAATAAGGTCAGTCCATTTGTTGCTGAGCTGATTGTGCTTGTACTTTGCTTGTTGCTAGCAAGTTAGCAGATTAGAAGTTGCTCTGTAGGCATCACTTGTTACCAGGCAGATTGAGTCTCCAAGGGTTGAGATGATCACTTTCTGTCGTGTTGTGTGCACACATCATGAATGTGTTGGGAGCTGTAGTTTTCTGGTCTCACAGCTGACATAAAACAGGGTTATAGGTTGCTTTGTACTTGCCTTCTTTTTAGTGGCATTTCTCAGACATTAACTGAGAGGCTAAAATATGCCCTATTCACGGTCTTAAATCATGAGAAATTGTTCAACTGATTCAGAGGGTAAGACTGGGGGAAAAGAGTCATTTTGCCCATTTTAATGTATTTTCTAAGTACTTTTAGCTTTTAGGTGCTCTTGATTATCAGTGGTCTGGTGCAGGAACTTGTAGCTTACTGGGTGTTAAGAGTGTCTTTTCCTGTCTCTGTGCAAATCAACTCAGATACATATGCTCCAGGAAACTTTACATGTCTGCTAGTGCATTTGTATTACAGGTTTTAATTTGCCTGTTTTTCCCCTTAGGAGTCCTGCCTCATCCACAGAGTAGATGGTACTTCTCTAGTCAGAAGAGGGAGATGTGTAGTGAATGAGGCTGGAACCTACAGGAAATGAAAGGCTGGTTTCCAGTAAAGGTACTGCACTGAGACTTAGCAAGGGTGGTTTCTCTCCAGGGCTCAGCTACAAGCTTCTTGTAGGGGGCTAGACAAATCAAGCCAACTCAGTTTTCACAGATAGACATTAACTGCAATTTTAAAAAAATTTCCAGGTGGCTTGGTTGGTGGCCTGAAGGACAGAAGAGTTGAACTGTTGCTCAGGCAAGGCTTTCACAAATAATTGACTTTAAGCTCTCTGCAACTGAATTCCCTAGCTGTAAAATGGGAAAAATGGGAGAAAGGCAGAGTCTGAAAACCTACCTGTGTCTTATGTGGGCATGTTGTTGTAGTAGGTTCATGTTCCTGGGGAGACTGTGACTCCTTCTGGTGGCCACGCAATCCCTGCCCAGATACAACCCTGGGATGCCCTCCCCTCCTTGTCTGCTATACCTTTGACGTCATTGTTTTATTTTATTGGGAGGGAGGCTGTCTAAGGATCTAGAGCAAGACTCAGTCTCAATGTGCCTAATAGCCAGCAGGTCCCTCCCAGACCTGCTCTAATCTCAGCCATCCCCTTTTGGGCAGGGTGGGTCCTCCTGACTGTCTGTCCTGCCCCAGGGCACCTGCAGCCTTAAGGACTGTTATGTGCAATCATTTCCCATGTCAGGCTCGGCCTTCTCGTCCTCTGTCCCTTTCCTCTTGTGGAGCCCTCTAGCTCCAGCCCACTGCACCCAATTGAGCTTTTGGGTCCCAGCTTCTTATCTTGCCCTCCAGGGCCTTTGTCTTTGCCGCCTCTCAGGTTGCTGGGCCCCTGGCCCTCCTGCCCTCTTCTGGCTCCAGGCCCTCTGGTCCCCAAGTCTAGCCCATCTCTGGGCTTGGGACCCACTGGCCCCCAGTCTGTGCCTTGAGCCAGCCCCGCTGGGGGAGACCTTTTCCATTGTGGTCCATCCCATTTTGAAGATGGGACCAGTGGAGAAACTCAGCTCCAGATCAGGACTCTAGTTTCAAACTCTCTACATACTTGGCCCACTTGGTCCAGACAAACTACTTTGTTTTTAACTCAAGCGGGAGTTAAAATGAGCCAGAGCTGGTTTAACCTCCCTCTGCTCCCTGTCCTGCCTCCATGATCTTTCAGCTGGGAACACTGGGGGCTTTCTGCTGCAATAGAGTTGCTTCTGTGTATCTTTTGCTTTCTGTTTCTATTGCCTTCCCATAAATTGCCTCAGCCCTCACAACAAAGAAGAGACAGACACTCCTATCCTGCTTCCCAGCAACAGGCACCTCACAGCCAAGCTCTTCCTGCTTGGCCTCCCAGGCCAGATTGCCTGTCCTGGCTCTGGTCCTGGCTTCATCTCCCTCCCATGCCTTTCCCCTCTCTGGTCAGTTGACTCCATTGGGTTGGCTGCAGGTACCCTCTAATTAGGCTAACCACCTGAGCTCCATGGCAGTCCAGCAGCAGCTGTGCCCCATCTCCCCTGCAGGGTCTCCCTGGGCTTTTCTCCGGTAAAGTGATAGAGAGTCCCAGGCTCTCTGTTACACCGCTCCTCTCCCTTTTGTTACAAACCTGGGGTTAGGGAGGGATGGTGACTCACGTTCCTTATCAGCCTCCCACGCCAATATTGCCAACACAAAGTTTCAGAGCCCTGACTCTGCTGATGCCATTTTGTGGGTTCTTTCTTGACCCAGCTGCAGTCCTGCTCCTGTTCACAGAAGGCCTCCCTTCTACGACCATGGACCGTGTTTCCTTCCTCTCCCATACTGTACTATGCCTGAAAGTTTTAGGGTCTAGCTCTCCTGTGCTCTGGGAGACTTTGCAAACTCTGTGCCTCCATAGGCTCCCTTCCAAGTCTAAGGGTCTTCCCCCAAACTCCCACTGAACTGGAGTATTTTGTGCTTCTCTAGCACAGTCCACACTTGAAAAATCAACTTTCCCACAGCTCTTGGGTCTTCCTCCACCCACTTAGTACAGTTTTACATAAGTAACCCCTCCACTTTTCTCCATGAACAGTTTTTTAACAGTCTACCAGTCTGTTATCAAGGAGGTTACTTACAAATACCCTTCTCTGTTTTGTAGTCCTTTCTCCAGGGTCCTGCTTCTGTACCTCTGAGAGCAAAGGGCGCTCTTTCTCCTCACCTTGAATCAAGCTTGTTTTGCCTTGCTGAACCCATGGTTCTTTGTTTGGGGTTTCTTCCTCAGATACCAGCTCAGTGATTCTCATTCTGGGTTCTCCAAGGTTTTTGCTCTTCTCTGTTTTCCTTTTCTGAGCATTGTTGCCTTGTTAGTAAGATACCATAACTATTCTGGCAGCACACCCTGCCCCCTAGAAAATGTGGGTTTTTATTTTTCTAAGTCCTTTCCCTTTCAAACAATGGGCTCTTTATAAACCAATTTTTTTCTTTTTTGTGGGGGAGGATGAAGGGCATTGTTGACTTGACCAACATTTTATGGCTCTAAATATTGTGCCTTTCTCAAGCAGTTCTCCTCTCACAATAGTTGGGCTGGAAAAGATGCTGACAGTGGGCTCAGACAGATGTTCCCCACTCTTACTCATGGCGCTTTACATAAAGTGCTATGAGTTAGAGCACCCCCCACTCCCCCTGACCCAACAGATGTTCACCTGGCCAGCAGGTGGGGTCACTCCAGCAGCTTCCCTGGGGGTTGCTGAACCATCCCTCTCCCGAGCCCCATGCTCCTTCCCAGCAGCTCTGGGGCTATCAGTGAGAATGGAGAATGCGGAAGGGAGGGATCTCCCAGCTGCTGAATGGCCAGAGCTGATAGGTGGATGCAGGGAATGGGGCCTCCCCACCTTGTGCCCGCTCCCCAGCAACCCAGGGTGCAGCATTAGGGGGAGTTGGGTTGAGGCCTGTGAGTTGAGGGGACTCCACTCCACCCTGCCTGCCCTCCCCCCACAAGCTGAGCGGGAGGATGAGGAATAGAGCCCCCATACCTCCAGGGCTTGATGCAGCTTCCCCCAGTACCCCAGCTGGGATAGCTGTGGGGGGCCACAAGGTGAGGGGGCCTTGTTCCTCACCTCCTTATCCCTAGTTGTGACAATTCAGCTCCTAGGACCTCCCTCTTCTTCCCCCAAAAGCCCATGGGGTGGGATTGGGTTAACTGGCAATAGTTCAGACACAGAAATCAATAGACAGGAATGAGCAATGAGAGTGCATTCTGCTCCCCTGTTTTCTATTTCCCCACCCAGCTGAATGGCTAGAGTTGGGCATGGGGGCAGGGGGTAGAACAGAGTCCCCTCGGCTCATGAGTCAGACCCAGGTGCCCTCTATATCCCAGCCACGGTAGTTGGGAGGTGAGGGCATGAGGCAAAGAGCTCCATTTTCCATTCCCCCACTCAGCTCTGGCCATTCAGTAGCTCGGAGGTCCCACCTCTCCCCTTCCATAACACTTATGGATGATGAATGGGCAAGGTTCTTCACTCCCTGCTCTGCCAAGGTCCCTGAGCCCTTCAGCTCCTGACTTCCAAACACCAGGCTGATGGACCCCAGAACACCAATCTTCCCTTTCTGCTTGATCTGCTGCTTGATCTGATCCACTGTGTCATGGAGGGAAGCTTCTATGCACAGGGATCTTGGGCCATCTATGATAAATAAGGTCACTTGGGATTTGGATCCAAACACAGTGGGATGAAGGTGGGTGGTATCTTTCAAGTGACCATTCCTGACACTGTGGGGGGAGCAATCCTGCAGGATTGGTTTGCAGCCCTCCTTCAGCTCAGCCTGATGGAAAAGCAACAGAAACAGAAGACAGACACATCTGAAGAGACAGACACATAGAAGAAACTGCACATTATTCTATGCCATGTAGTGCACTTGGGTGGAATCCAGACAACCCACCCAAACTGCCCACATCATGCACCTTGAATAGAATCTAAAGCTACTATTATTTTTCTCCTGTTCTGGGTAACTCACCATGTGGGTGCCGTTTTGGCTAGGATGCTCACTGCTCTCTTTCAAAGTCTTGGCTTTGTCCCTTTTCTGTTGAGCTTCATCCTCTCTTTTCCAGCTTGGCCTCAAATTGTCCTGCTTTGTCCTTCACTGCCATCATTTCCATCTTGAAATGGCAGGTGATTCATGTCAGCTCTTCCCTTAATCCTTCAGTCTGCATCCTTCAGTCTGCTTGCACATTCTTCTCTCCAGCTCCTCCACTTTCTGGTCAAGGCACTTGCTCTCTTGCCTGCCTCTCTCTTCCAGCAGTTCCATTTGGGCCTTGCATTCTACAAGCTCCCAATTTAAATTTCGTAGTGACTTCTGCCCCTCTTTGGCCTGCTGGGCTTCCACTCTTGCTGCCTCCAGCTGTTTCTAAGCTTTAGCCAAAAGTTGCTCAACTGCAGTGAGCAGCCTGGCCTGAAGCTCCACAGAGGTCTGTTGCTGTGTTTTTTGTACTATTTTAACGAGCACCTGATTCTGCTCAAACCCCTGTTGTAGTAATTCCAAGTGATTTTTCAGTTGGAAGTACTTCTTCTTCCAACCCTCTAGCTCCTTCTGGAGCTCTTCTATCTGTACTCTCATGCAACCTTAGTTTTACTGTTTGCTGATTTTCAAGTGCCTGATCTAGCAAGCTTATTATTGTTCAGATGTTCTTTAATATGTAGCAAATACCACCCTTTCACTAGGAGCATATTTCCTGGCAAGAAAGGGGGAGACTTCCATATGGCTTCACTTTGGAAGAAAGGTCCATCATAACCTAACAGCCCACTGGGTTAGTGTAGTGAAGGCACAGCAGTTTCTGTAGCCAGTGGCACATAAGGGAGTAATGTGGTCAGCATCACACTTACCAGCTTCGACTTCCCACATATTCATTTACAGCTGGGTCAACCTATGGTGGCCTCTGGCATACATCAAGAGCAGGGCTTGCACTCACACCTCTGGAGCCAAAGAAAGATACCTTTCTTACACTCCACCACCACCACACTCCTGGCTTCACTTAGATTCTTCCTTAAGTATAAGGGTTACTATTTAATTTTAAAATGAAAGTGCCATGGCAGAATGGGCCTAGAGCTGCTACAGGTCGTGGTTTGGCTCCATTGGTTAGGCAGGACTAGAGGACTGTGGCTTTGGTGAAGCAGCAGTACCATGTGGAGTGCAGGACTAGCAGTGCCTACTCTTGGGATAGTGCCAGACTTGGAATTTAAGCCCAAGAACCCTGCAGTCTTGTATGTGAATCATAGATTTAATAGATTTCTAGGGCTGGAAGGGACCTATTAGATCATGGAGTCTGACCCCCTGCTCTGGGCAGGAAAGAGCTCTGGGGTCAAGTGACCCCAGCCAGGTGCTTGTCTAATCTTTTAAACACCTCCAAGGTAGCAGAAAGCACCACCTCCCTTGGAAGCCCATTCCAGATTTTGGCAACCCTCACCATAAAGAATTTCTTCCTGACTTTCTTCCTGACAATCATGCCACTGCTCTTTCAATCACAGTCTGTAGGACACCTCAAGGAGGTAGAAACAAAAAATTGAAAACCAATGTGTGAGAGGGTGAATCTATCATCCCTCAATCCATTTGATGTAGCATCTTCTTCCAATGACAGGGTGCCCATCTTTGCATGTGGTATTCAGGGCACCATCCAAATAGTGCATCTCCTGCCTACCATCAGAACGTCTCTGCACTGGCTGACTCAAATCCTGGAGACTAGTTCCTCCTGACTTGCTGTGGCCGGTTGTTTCTGGACTCTTATTTTTAGTTCCT
The DNA here is from genome assembly GCF_000455745.1 of Alligator sinensis. NCBI lineage: Eukaryota > Metazoa > Chordata > Crocodylia > Alligatoridae > Alligator > Alligator sinensis. The sequence continues at coordinate 1,515,518 of NW_005842176.1, forward strand.
AAGCTACAAGGTCCACTTCATCTGGAGAGCTGACAGGAGCAATCAACTTTTATTACACTCTAGACGGTAGATTAAAATGTTGATCTTTCCCTGCAAATTCAGATAACTGCTTAGACATTTTTCACTTTGTTGCCATTTTTGACAAAAAATATGCAATACAATTATTTTAATTTAAAAAAAAATCCTTTTGACTATGCAATTTTTCATCCTTTCTGTCACACTTTTACTATCATCTCCTATTACTGGAAATATGTGCGGTGAAAAGGGTTTTTTCCCTCACTGCTTTCTTTACCTTGTATTTCCTGTTTTTTTTCTTATTTTCCAATCAGAAAAAAAGGAGAACTGCTTTTTAAATGGGAACTGTCATTACTATTTTGAAAAAAAAATATTGAAAATATTAAGAAAGAATGAAAAAATATTTTCTAATTTTTCTGCAGTCAGGATTTTTCCTTTGGCTGCGTCATGCTGGAGTACTCAGCAACCAACTGCAGCTTCATCAAAGAAGGAAGGAAGCAATGGGGTGGCGGTGGGGGGCTTAGCACTCCTGGATCCCTCAGCAGGCTTGGTGTCCACCCCAAACATTAGCGAACTCACTACAAACCATAGGGGAGCGAGCATGTTTTCTAAACCACGGTCACTTATAACAACATGCTGTATTCCGATTTAAACAACCAGCAGGAGACATACCATTTTCCAAAGGACCTTCCAGGAAAGGCTTCCCAATATCGTGGAGTGCACAGTGGAGAGGTGCTTGCAGGGTCAGGGAGTAATACAAGCGCGTAGGAAGGTTTCTGGACAAAGGCACCCTTCCCTGAATGCCTGAACAGCAAGCAGTTTAGTGTACATACATCAGTGTCAAAATGGCCCAAACTGGTTTAAGATAAACCTGGTTGAATGTAGTATCAGACTTAACTGATTTGGGTCAAACCAGTTTATGGAACTTGTGTCCTAGATCCCTTCCTGGTTTAAGTTAAATCAGAGTCCCCCAGCAACCCAGCATGCTTTTCAGCCCTGGGTTGGGCTGGGCTGTCTGCTCCAGAGAGCAGGGCCAGCCCTAGCCAGAGCTCTGGCTGCCTGAGGAGGTGGAGAGTGCAGAAACAGCAGTGTTTTCCTGGCTTTCCACTGCTGCTCACTGCACAAGCAGGGATCCCCCCTCCTGCCCCTCTCCCATGGCAGGGACCCCAGAGGCATGGATCCCAATCGACATCTGGCCATGCCCCCCCATGCTAGCTAATGCTGAGAGGTGTCTGTGTGTGTGTCTCCAATTTCACTGAAACAAAGGCAGACAGAACAGTGTCTGCTTAGGGCTAGAAGCCAGTGGCTTGCAAATGCAAATGCACCCTGCAGATAAGAAGAGCTTGAAACTAATGAGAGGGATGTGTTTGTTTTCTTTTGTAGGGCTTCATGGGTTAATAACTTGATGGACTGATAAGCTTTGTGTTCTGATAAACTCTCTGATGGCTGCTGGCTTGCTTGCTTAACAGGCCACAATCTACCAGTGTTCAACAAGGGACAGAGAGATGTGAGAAATGACCTGGTTTGCAATGAATGTGACCTGTGAGTGCTGTCAATTTGCTGCAGACAATATGACGAAGCAGGGAGAGGGAGCTCAGTATCATCAACAGATGCATGCAGTCCACACAAGCAGTCCTCCCTCCCCACCCCTCCCTTGCCTTCGAGTGCTAGCTGGGGACTGGGGTCTGGCAACACTCCTGTCCCTTAAGAAGTGAGCTGGGGGGAGGGGAAGCTTGGCAAGGGCTGCTTCCTCCTCCCCCTCCAGGCACACCCCAGCTAGGGAATGTGCAGGCCAGGGTGGGGATTAAACACCTCTCTAAGTAATCATAGTGTCTTGCCAGATCCTGGCCACCTCTCCCCCTTCCCCCCTCCCAACTCAGCAGTGTAGAAGGGAAGGGAGGGATCACTCTATCTCCTCCTGGCTTTTAGCCTGAGCCACTGCAGGTATGTGCCTGCATTTCCTGATTCAAAAGTGAATGTCTATCCACTTGCAAATCAGTTCAATCCCTGCAGGTTAGACCAACCAGCAAAGTTTGAATCAATTCAGGCTCAGGTTCAGGCTTTTTGAATGTCTGTCCCTAGCCATAGAGTACATACACAGCAATGACCTGCTTGCCTACCACTTTTATTTTGGGTGGCTTAAAATCTTACCAGGCCTATACTATATCTGGGCTAAAATATCCCCTGCTTCTTCTCTGCCCTAGGATCAACCTTTGGGAAACTTCTACCCAAAATGGCTTACCCATTTCTAAAAAAGAAATTAGAGGACACAGGTAACTTTGTCAGTGTTAGCCACATTTTCTAATTCTTTTTTTTTTTCAAGGACTGTATACTTCAGGGCAAGACCTGCAAACTTTGTAGAAGTTGTCTATAGGATCAAGACATGTCTTTTGCTGTTTCTGTGGAAAATCAACTCAGCTGTGGCTACTTTATAAGCTTGGGGAGTGTAATTCTACCTCCCTTCTTAGGGTGCATTTTGATATAACCTTTAATTGCATGAAACTTCAAACACATTAAAAATAATACTGAATAAAGTGCTTTGGCAGAGTCCTCAGGGGCTCCAGGACTGTAATAGGGTTGAATGAACAGAGCAGACTCCTAAAGCAGGACTGGCCAACTTTGGAGCACACCACACAGGCCATGGGCCCCCACTCTGCATGTCGTGTGAGTGCCCTGCCATGCTGTCTGTGTCCCTCCAGCTGTACCAGGCCACACAGCCACTTCCACCCCACCCTGAGTCTTGAGCTCCTTTGGCCCCATGATTACACCACCCTGCTGGGCAGAAAGTAGAATATGGAAGAGGGAGGGGGAGGGGGACCCTTGAGACCTTGGCGGCAGCAGCCTTTAGAGGGTTGGGGGGTAGCAGTCAGGCAGGCCTGGGGGGGGCCGGGGGGGGGGGGGGGGGGGGGGGGGATTAACTCATTGTGGGCTGAATGTGACGCATAAGCTGCCAACTGGACAGCCCTGTTCTAGACTAGAGGACCCATGTCCTCAGAGTGGGTTTGTGAGAGACTTGTGATTAGAAACCAGGCCCTGCCTGCTGTACTCTGATGTCACAGCAACTCCTTCAGAGACTTGAGTGGTAGGGGGAACGAGGATTTGAAAACCTGAATGGTGAAGAAGAAGAAGAAAAGAAACTCAGCAGCATGCAATGCTTTATTTATCTTGCTTGGCATATTTTATTAAAATAAACTAAGTAGTTGCACTTGAAAGAAAGCATGCATAGAAACAGGGATTGCAGCCAATGCTTAACCTCCCATGCACTTGTGGACAATAAACAGCTGGGCAAGATTCTGCACTCCCTGCTCTTGCAGGGTCTTTGAGCCTTGCACCTCCTGATTTCCGAAGAGCAGAGTGATGGATTCCAGGGCACCAAATTTCCCTTCAGTCTTGATCCGCTTCTTGATCTGATCCCCTGTGTCACGAAGGTCGGCTTTCAGGCCCAGAGTTTTCTGGCCACTAATGATGTTCAGGATCACCTGGGTGTCCTCATCTGGGCAGGGGACATAGGGATGAAGGTGGGTGGTTTCACTTAACGGCCCCTTCCAGATACTGGGGGAAGAATCCTGCTGGACTGCAGTGCAGCCAGTCTTCAGCCAAACCTGGCAGGAAGAGTGAAGAACAAAAAGTTTGGAGAGATTCCAACCAGAAAAGGTCCATTGGGTTATTCTGTCTGCCTAATGCACCCATTGTGCCTAACTAACAACAGCGTCCATCAGGCCTAGCTCACTGCCCTGACAGCTCTCCTACTCCCCATCCCTGGCTCAGTTTTGCAGCCCTTTAGGCTTGTAGGCCTTGGCTTCCAGGCCTTGCTCATGTCCTCCTGCCCCTGCTGTGTCCATCTCAGTGGTCTGATGCTCTAACAGGCATCTCCTCAAACCTGTGTGCCATGCTGCCCCATTGCTCCCCATTCAAGTCCCCGTGATTGATGGAACATGTGGGAGATTTAAGAGAGCTATGAAGAAGTAAACACATAGGTCTATAACCATCCAACCAGAGTCTCTGAACCATGCCCAAGCCCTGTGGAGTTTAGCTCCTTGCAGGTGAAGTGAATTTTGGAACAATTTCCAAAGAACTAAGGATTTGCCTTATCTTATCCCTAGTGGGAAAACAGGGCCTGGTAGCATGTGTAAGTATCTGGAAATAGATCCTTTAGCCCTTTCACTATCCTTGTTTGAATTTATTCCAGTTTGCGAGCCTCCAATACAGGTGGAGAAGCCAGACTAGAGGATAGCATTCAATGCTCAGTGCACAAGTTGAGAGAGAGAGACAGAGTACTTCTTGCCCTGAAGTATGATGCTGCTGCACAGCTACTCTTCAAGTTGAACAGTTCCACGGGGATGGGGACAGGCTACTTCTACATTGCTGTCATTAGAGCCCAACCCCAAGGTCCGTTTCAATGCAGCGGTATGAGGGGATGGTAAGATTTTATGGAACACTGTTGCTGTCTGAAATAGTGATGGACATTTTTTTTGCAGCAAACAATTAGGCAATAATCTCTTGTCAGTGAACTCAAAACCGTTCATTTTTTTCTTTCTGTTCATCAACCAAAAATAAAAAACCTGATTTTGAAAAATTTTGTTTAAAAAAATAATTTTAATGATTCTGTTTTCTCCCTTGTATTTTTTAATTTTCTCCTCCCCCCCAAAAAAATATTTTTTTAAGTGAGAGAGAAGACATGACTTTCTCTGTTAAGTCATACTTTTCTTGTGGTACTATAAAGCTAAAAACTGCAAGAATATGTTTATGCTCCACTTTGTTTTTCTTCACTTTGTTACCTTTTATCCATTTTCTCCAGTTTGTGGAATACAGTAAATAAAACAGTTTGCTTTCTTCAGTTCCTCTTGGTTAGCCTTTTATTTGGGGTGGGAGGCAGGGAAGGAAAAATAAGTAACAGAGAGTGGAAATTCCCTTCAGGATTTTGAAGTCAATTTTGTAAATATTTTGAACAAAAAAAGGCAACAGTTGGAAAATTTTAATTTCTAGTATATTTTTTTTTTGGACCCGAAGTCATTTTTTCTTCAAGAAAAAATGTCAGCTGGCCCCTATGCAACAGAGCTATATTGAGAAATGTTTCAACTGATTCTTCAGAAGGAACAGAAACAGGGGTTGATTCTCATTTTTCACCAGGACAACTATACCTCAGTTTAATCATGCTGTGGTTGAATATGTGATGGGGTTCTAGTCAAAGCCTATTTTTTTCATTTTTTAAAAAAGTATGCATTTTACACACTGGACACAGTGAAAATCCTAGAGGAGACAAGCTAAGAACTTTTTTCCAACTACCCAATCAGTCTAATAAAAGATATCACATCTACTCAAAGAACCTTGCCTGCCTAGAGGAGACAAGGCATGAATAGTTTTTTGCCTTACAGTATCTAGTTGAAGTCTATGATATTATTCCCTGGCCTGATATTAACCTTGACTAAGCCACATCAAGGTAAAAAAATGCAGTGCTTTATTTCTATTAGGATTGACATCAAGTGAGTGGCAAATCACATCCCTTCTTGAAGGGAAGACTGAGGCAATGGCCTTTTTGCACAGCTTTTGTGCTGTAAAGAGACCTTAAAGCAAAGTAATGCCAGGTCCATCTGTATTTGGAACAACAGAGATGCGGTCAGCGAGGGGCTTAAAGAGAGTGGAGCTTGGCTTGAGTGGAGCTCATGGTGTGGAAAAGGGACATGACAGACAACAACAACAAATCAACCAGGAAAAAAATCAACATTTTGAAACCTTTAAAACTGTTCAAGAAAGAATCTCAGACCCAATGTGGAATCAAGTCCTTCTCTCCCACTTCCCCTCCAATTTTGGATCTGGGAAGCCAGTGTTGGTATAATAAACGAAGAAATAATTTCAGTAAGCAAGCAAGATGTGGGAAGAGTGGTGGAAGGCAGGAGTGGGAGGTAGAAATGGGAGAAACAAAGAGAAAGCAAGCAGGGTAGTGATGGCAGGAGGCTTGTAAATTTGCAACAGAATCAAAAATGCATTACAAAGCCCTCTCTCAGTCTTCCCTCCTCTCTCTGTAGCCCATCTTTCTTTGCAGCTGCAACACCCTGCTACATTTCCTTACCTCTGGGAGCTGCTGCGTAGCTGAAGCCATGGTTTATGCTGGTGCTAAAACCTTTTGGCAGCTGGTTTGCTTTTTTCCTCGTGGGCTGTATTTATTAATGAGCAAAACCGAAAGCAAAAGATAGCTATACTGTTTGCATTCTTCTCTGTATAAAAGCCCCACCCTGAAAAAAACCCGGGGAAAGTTTTTAACTGAAGGCAACAAAGCAGGGACAAAAAAGAGGGGCAAGAATTGAGAGGAGAGGGGCACTGAATTAGGTGACTGGAGAGCTAAGAAACATCCAGTATGATACACACCTGGAGTTGTGCCTGACCCAGCTCCCAGATGCCAATCCTATCACCCCTTACACTTAGAAGCTGTTGAAAATCCAACCTAAACCCAGAGCAGGGCATCGTCTACATTCCCCTCTTCACAAACAAACCCTCAGAAAACCAATTCCTCTTCTGGTGGCTACAGTGAGCTCCCATAGGGCTCCGCCAGACTTGCTCCCTGGACATGAGATGTGGGATGGTTTGGGATCCCCACATCTGTCTCTGGAATCCCCATAAGTCAAGTAGTCTCCATGAACCTCCTCTCCACCCTCCCTTCCCCCTTCCTCTCCCCCTTGCAATGCTCAGCAAGGCAAGGAAGCTAAGTCTATGGCTATGTGTTTGGAAGATACAGGGCCAAACTCATCCCATTGACTGAAGTGGCTTTACCCCAAGGATGCAGTTGATCTTTAAGAGCCATGGAAGTGTTAGGTCTGTTTAGTTGTACACATCTGGATAATCAGACACTCAGCAGAAAGGAGCTAATACAGACTGTGGGTCATGACCCAAAAGTGGGTTGCAAGAATATATGAAAGGGTCATGAACAAACTTTAAACATGGATCAACAACATTTAAAAATGAGAAAAATATGGGAAACCAATGTTTGCCCCTTGCAGGGTGGCAGAAATCCAGCCTGTGAGGAACTGCCTGGGGCTCGCCATGCCCCACACAACCACCCCCTGCCCCACCACACACTGTGGGGCTGGGGCCTGGGGGCAAGGTCAGGAGTCAGGGGCACTGGGTTGGGACTGGCTGTTAATGTTTACAAATGGGTCCTGGTGCAAAAAAAATGTTGAGAATCACTGAGCTAGGAGACTGAAGCACCTGTTAAAGTAAACTGGCATCAAGTCATTCTTGGCTGCATTCATCTCCCTAGCATTGCTCTTCACAAGACATTTCTGCCAAGCAGGAGGGGACCAGGAGTAGAGCTGCAGGACTGTCAGTGGTTACCAGGCAGACTGATAACACAGAGGTTGCAATTTCGCATCATCCAGCAGCTGCTGATTACCTTTGCATAGAATTTTATAGACTTCCTGTAAACAGCCTGAGTTATAAGAAACCACTAAGGAAAGCATATGACAAGCCCTCTTTTATGAAGGCCAATACACAGCTCTGCGGGCTTTATCAAGGCTGCTCCAGCTTAATATAGGAGGCAGCAGGGCAGGTCTGAGATAGGTTGCCAAAGCTATATGGGGGAATGGGACTGCTTTGCCAGGTCTTGGAGGCTGTAGGTTAGGAATGAGGGGCACTGGGTGAGCTGTGGGGGAGCCCCAGGCTGGGCTGGCAGGGGGTTTGGGCCAGGATTCATTGAAGTGCATCAGCAGAGCTGTGTGGGAAACCCCAGGACTGGTGTAGGAGGGATGTGGCAAGGGTGGCTCAGGGCCTCAGCAGAAAGACAGCTGTGGATTTTGCTAGGCTCTCGAACAAGCCCAATGCCTGGACAATGAAAGAGCTGAGTTACCTTCCATTTTCAGGCAGAATTGATTGTGGGCTTACCCCCACCCCTTCCCCACAGCCCTCTCACCCTCCCAGCCATCAAACCCTTTCTGCATCTCTGTGCAACAAGCATCCTGGCCCTCAACCATCCCCCTTCAAATCACTTCCTCCTGAATTTAACCACATTCCAGCTTCTGACATCCTTTCACAGCCTCTGCTTCTTAGCCATCTGATAAGGCTAGTCACATGCTTTCTTCAGTGATATTTTATAACTCAGGCTGTTTACAGGAAACTTGTGTGCCTATACACAAATGCCAGGAGCCTGGGGAATAAACAGGAGGAATTTGCCCTCCTGCTAAACGCAAATAACTATGATATCTTAGGGATAACGGAGACCTGGTGGGACTCCACCCATGACTGGACCACAGGTATAGATGGCTATCCCCTGTACAGGAGGGATCGAGTGGACAAAAGGGGCAGGAGTGTAGCTCTCTATGTCAAGGAAAGCTACACATCTCTGCAAGCTGACATTGGCACTCAGGGTGGACAACTGGAGACCCTCTGGGTTAAAATCCATGGGGAACATGGCACAGGAGATACTATGGTGGGAGTCTACTACAGACCCCCTACACAGGGTCAACACCTTGACTGGGAGTTTGCCAGGGAATTGGCTGAGGCCACACGCTCCCAGTATATGGTTGTCATGGGAGACTTTAACTACCCAGACATCTCATGGGAGGAGCGCTCAGCCAAATCCAAGTGGTTGCAAAGCTTTCTCTTGTGCATGGATGACCTCTATCTGATGCGGGAGGTGTATGGGCCAACAAGAGGTAAAGCACTGTTCGCCCTGGTACTGGCAACCGGGGATGGCCTAATCAGCGACCTAATGATTGAAGGGAAGCTGGGTGACAGCGACCATGAGCTGATCACCTGCACCATCCTCCATAAAGCTGGCAAGTCAGTCAGCAATACAGAAGTCCTCAACTTCAGGAAAGCTGACTCTGACAAGCTCAGGAGGCTTGTCAGTGAGGCCCTAAAGGGCCACAACCCAAAGGGGAAGGAAATTCAGGACAAGTGGTTGCTCCTCAAGGGAGCAATCCTGGATGCGCAAGCAAAGTCTATCCTGTCTCAGAGGAAAGGCAGCAAAAGGGCACAGCAGCCCCCTTGGCTCTCCAGGAAACTAGCGGACCTCCTGTGTCTAAAAAGAAAGACCTACAAAGGATGGAGAACTGGATCCACCACCAAGGAGGAATACTCTGCACTGGTCCGGACCTGCAGGGAGCAAACCAGGAAAGCCAAGCCTGCAATGCAACTCCAGCTAGCTACAAATATCAAGGACAATAAAAAGTCCTTTTTTAGATATGTGGGGAGCTGGAGGAAAAGCAAGGGCAACATTGGACCCCTGCTAAACTAGATGGGACAACTGACGCCAGGAAAAAGCCAACTTTTTAAATGGGTACTTTGCGTCAGTTTTTCACCAGTCCCATGGGACGCCCCTACCCACTGTGGGTCAGGGAGGCCCAGGTGAGGGAGATTCCATACCCTCCATCGAAGCTGACCTCGTGAAGGAACACCTTGAGAGGCTGGATACCTTCAAGTCAACCAGCTCTGACAGTTTACACGCCAGGGTACTCAAGGAGCTGGCAAGCATCATAGCTCAGCCCCTGGCACAGATCTGTGAGAACTCCTGGCACTCTGGTGAAGTGCCCGAAGATTGGAAGAAGGCCAATGTGGTGTCTATCTTCAAGAAGGGGAGGAAAGTGGATCCGGCAAACTACAGGCCCATCAGCCTGACCTCTATCCTGGGGAAGGTCTTGGAAAAGATTATCAAAGAAACCATCCTTAACAGACTAGCTGATGGCAATATCCTGAGGGATACCTAGCATGGGTTTCTTGCAGGTAGGTCTTGCTTGACCAAACTCATTTCCTTTTATGACCAGGTGACCTATCACCTGGACAAGGGGGAAGAGACTGATGTCATATATCTTGACTTAAAAAAAGTCTTTGATCTGGTACCCCATGATCACCTCTTGGCAAAACTGGCCAACTGCGTCCTCAGCTTCACTACAATCCATTGGGTGGGCAATTGGCTCTGTGGTCAGACCCAGAGGGTGGTGGTTGACGGAAGTCAATCGTTGTGGTGCCCTGTGACAAGTGGGGTCACTCAAGGCTCTGTCCTTGGGCCTATATTATTCAACATCTTCGTTAATGGTATGGACATTGGTGTTAGAAGTGGACTGGCCAAGGTTGCTGATCACACCAAACTCTGAGGTAAAGTATCTACACCTGAGGACAGTAAGGCAATCCAGGCTGACCTTGACAGGCTCAGAAAATAGGCAGATGAGAACCTGATGGTGTTGAACACTGAAAAATGCAAGGTTCTTCACCTTGGGAGGAAAAACCTGCAGCATGCTTATAGGCTCGGCAGTGCTATGCTGGTTAGCACTATGGATGAGAGGGATTTGGGGGTCATGACTGACCACAAGATGAACATGAGCCTTCAATTTGATGCTGCAGCTAGTAAAGCGAGCAAAACGCTGTCTTGCATCCATAGATGCTTTTCAAGGAAATCCCAAGATGTCATTCTCCTGTTGTACTCGGCCTTGGTGAGGCTGCAGCTGGAGTACTGCGTCCAGTTTTGGGCTCCACAATTCAAAAACCATGTGGAGAAGCTTGAGAGAGTCCAGAGGAGAACCACGTGCGTGATCAGAGGTCAGGAAAACAGACCTTATGATGAGAAGCTGGGAGCCATGGGACACTTCAGCCTGGAAAAGCGCAGGCTCAGGGGTGATCTGGTGGCCACCTATAAGCTTATCAGGGGTGTTTACCAGGATCTGGGGGAATGACTGTTCACCAGAGTGCCCCAAGAGATGACAAGATCAAATGGTCATAAACTGCTCCTCAACTGATTCAGGCTGGACATAAGGAAGAACTTCTTTACTGTTCGAGCCCTCAAGGTTTGGAATAGACTGCTGCCAGAGGTGGTTCAAGCACCCACTTTGAACACCTTCAAGACACACTTGGATGTTTATCTTGCTGGGATCCTATGATCCCTGCTGACTTCCTGCCCCTGGGGTAGGGGGCTGGACTCGATGATCCTCTGGGGTCACTTCCAGCCCGAATGTCTATTAAATCTATGAAATCTATAAAACTTGAATGCAAAGCAGCAAGTGAAGTTGTGGGGGGGGGAGGGCTGGGGATGTGCCTTTGGCTAACTGAAAGGAAGAGGGTGTTCCTGTCTGGCCTGCTGGTATGTAACAGTATCCTTGTTCCCTGGGCCTGCTGTAGAGGGTGCATAGGAAACATGCAGGTTGCGACTTGGCTAGGACCAAATTGAAAATTGTGCTAGTTGATGGGTCCAGTCAGAGAAGCAACAAGTAGTTTCTGTATCCTGGGCATCAGTAACAGGTTGGACCATGGTGGCAGAGGCTGCTATTCTTGTGCCCTCTTACAACTAATGGTGCCTTGTAGCTTCCCCTAGAGACGTAACTAGCAATTTGGTGCCCTGGGCAAAACTTCCCCGGCGGGGAGGCAGGGGGAGTATTGAGCACTGGAGAGCAGGGGAAGAGAAAGGATGAGGGAGAAGGAGGCTCTTACCTGCCCTGTGGACTCAAAGATCTCCACTGCTCCTGCCATGTCCTGCATCCAGCTCCTACAGTCAGGCATTGCAGAGCTGTTCCTGCTGCAGCAAAGACTCCAGGGGGTGGGGGCTGGGGTCCCTCTTGCCTCCACCTGGTTCTGCTGCTGCTGCCCTAGGCATGTGACTGGGTCCACTGGAAAAATGGGCTCTGATACGTGCACCTGGAGCCAGGGGACTAAGCAAAGTCAGGTTTGCTTTGAGGAAAATTGTCCCCTTTCCCCATCCCACTCCACAGAGAACCAAACAGAAATTATTTGGATTGAAATTTTTCCTTGATGAAAAACACAGCTTTGGTGATGCTGAAATATTTTGTGCGTTCAGACTGAATCATAACAGTTACACCAGTGATGGTCAACCTTATGGGCTGCTGTATCACAAGTGAAGCCTGGACCCTTGCTAAGCCCACTCTGACCTCCACCCCCAGTCATACCTGATAGTCTGCACCCTGGGGCACCAGGATTGAGGCAGAGGGGCTGGAGCCCCTGACTGCCCAGAGCAAAGGCAGGACTTTAGTGTCAGAGAGGTGTCATCAGCCAACTTAGTCTTTCCCTTACCACATAACCACTACATTTTTTATGGTAGGCAAGGAGCCAAAGCCCTGAATTTGGCACCAGCTGGAGAGGTAGCTGAGCTCTTGGTGGTGACACTTGAAACCTCCTCCTGCACCTGCACCCATTATCCACTTCAAGTATCCAGAGGTCCCTGTGTCTCCATTCCCTGCATCCCTTTACTGAGCACCTGGGGCTTGCATGCCACATACAGTAGCTGCCTGTGCCATTTGTGGCATGTGTGTCATGGACTGGCCAACCCCAAGTTACACAAAACAGGCTTTTTCAAGAGATCTTTTCTGATTTTTCTTTTTTTTATGGAAAATGACTTTTCATTTAGAAATTTCCAACCATTTTTTAAAAATAAAGTTAAAAAGGTGAAAAAAAAACCCCTGCAATGAAAAAATTTTTTTTTTAACCTGAAATGAAGGGAGGGGAAGTGTAAGCCTTGCTGAAATATGGATTAATACAGGCATTGGTCAGTGCATATACAAATAACACAGAGGCCCTGGTAACAGCATAAGCTGAGACTAAATTTTTTGCACTTAATGGTGCATTAAGTTTAGTATCTGTAATAACAGATACTAATTTGATGTACCATGATCAGCACTGTGCACTAGCACAGATGAATGCTTTTTTTGTGACACAATGTGCAGTAGACAGTCTATTGGGCATTATGCATTAGCATGGGTTTTCCTTGTTGGGTGAAAGCCTTTTAAGATTGGTGAGGTGGCAATCCTGGGTGTTAGGTGAAAGCAATTCCGGGTGTTGGGTGAAAGTCCTTGTTGGGTGAAAGAATTTTTAAGATTGGTGGGGTGGCAACACCTGGGATTGCCACCTCACCAATCTTAAAAAAGGCTTTCACTCAACAAGGACACGCCTCCAGAGAGATAGATCTCACATTTGAAAGAGCCACCTGGCTATCACGGGAAGAATTGCTGCAGTACAGAAGAACTTTCCCCCCTGCCCACGAATTGCACACTGCTGGTTATGACATATCACCCCTCTCTCAAACCCATATGGAAAATCCTCAAACAATTGCAACCCATACTAGAAAGAGACCCTATTCTTAAAGAGATCTTCCCAGAGCCACCCATCCTAGCCTTCAAACAAGCACCGAACCTTGCTAACCTCATCACCAGAAGCAAACTTCTTCAGACCCAGAACACACCAAATGGATCCAGGCCATGGCATAACAAGAAATGCAAAACCTGTCAACACATCCCCGCCACCCCCACAATTACTACACCCCACAACAGAGTCATCAGCATACCTGCATCTTACAGCTGCACCTCCAGAAATGTAATATATCTTATCCAGAGCACCAAATGCCCTGATGGAAAATACATAGGAGAGACCAAACAACAACTGCGCACCAGAATGAACGCACGCTGGAAATCTAACAAAGACAGGAATACCCAATTACCTGTGGGGGCACATTTCTCACGAGAAAACCACTCTCTCTCCAGTCTCTCAGTCCTGATCCTCAAAGGGAACTTCCAAAACACTTCTCAGAGACGAGCCTATGAACCTTATTTCATCAACCTTCTGGATACAAAAAATCATGGACTAAATATAGACATTGGATTTATGACACAGTATAACTTGCCTGACATCTGACTCCCCAGGTACCTCTCCGCTATTTAACTGCTACATTCATCCCCCTTTTCTCTCCTCCCCCAACCTGTCTCACCCGCTGACTCCTCAGTTTATACTTCCACTGACTGCCTGTCTTGCATACATACCAGCACAGCCTCTGGCTTCTTTACTATTTATTTCATCCAGAAAAAGCACACACCAACTTCAGAGACATCCTCAGCCTGACGAAGGGTTTTTAAACCTGGAAGCTTGCTAAAAAATTTTTTTGAACTATTTAAGTTGGTGTAATAAAAGATATCAGATTCACCCAAAGAACCTTGTCTGCCTATTGTAATAATTGGCACTTAAGGGGTTAAAATACAGAACTATGCTGGTAGGGGTATGTGGGCAGCTGGTAAATCTGGAATGGGGTACACGATGAGAAAAAGTTTGGGAACTTCTGCGCTAGGGCAAATATCCCTGTTCTAGCTGGCCTCCGCTTCAGCTGGCAATATCTGCCAGTATGTGGCAGGCATACAGGACACTCACAAGCAGACATACACTAACAAACACACCAAGGGGTGCACATACATACAACTGTATGCCCAAACACACGCATAGGTATACATAGATAAATGCATGCACACCCACATCTGTACTCATGCACACCTGTACAGAAAAGAGTACTTACATGTACACATACACAAATGTGCACACATGCACAGGTACACACAAGTATTCATGAATACAAGGGTACTCACACACAGAGCCATCCAAACACATGTACAAGTTTACTCAGCTACTTAAACACATGTACACACAGGTACACATGTGTACATGCAGATATTCATGCACACATGCACAGAGATGCACAGGTACACAAAGGTACTCATAAGCACACATAAAGGTACACACACACACACACACCATAAACTCACAAAGAAGCATAGATATATATATTAACTGACTCAAAATTTCTCCCCCTTTCCTGACGCTTTTTTTGTCTTGCTGTCATTAGAAAAACAAAAAAGGTTGTGGTCTTACCTGGTTAGGTAATAAGCAGCAATATCCATGTGTAGATCAGACGGTGTATTGTTTTTGTAGGAACAGGCAGGTCCAGCCTCCCTTGTCTAGAAACTGACTTGTTGACTCCTGGGAAAATTGTAACACCCTTTTATCTTTACTGCGTTTCTCATCCCTGTTACCTTGAGTGATCTAACACAAATTAAGAATATACCCTTTTTCCCCAAGTGAAGGTTCATCCACAAGCACCCATGCACACATGCATGTGCACATGTGCACACACACACACACACACACACACACACACACACACACACACACAGAGCAATTCACTTCAGATCAAGCCAGAAATATTGCAGATACATGCAAATAAACACATATAAAGGTAGTGCTGCTAGAGCTGCGGTTCTCTAACGTATTAGACTTAAAGCACCCCTTGACCACAGAAGTATAAATTAGCAATGCTTTCATTGCAAAGACCTCAGAAAGGCCACAGCAGGTCAGAATGTTTTTGACACTGTGGAATACTTAAATCTCTGGGTTTAAATTGTGAAGCATGTGTAGGTGTTTGTACACATAGGGAACTCGCAGCACCCTGGGGTGCTGTAACTGCCTACCTGAGAATCACTGTGCTAGAGTGCAAAAGAGGGAGGCCCTCAGGAAGCTGTCAGAGATGACACAGATGCTTTGTGTGCATATGTGTGCATGCACACACACACACACACACACACACACACACACATACATAGGAGAGACCAAACAACAACTGCGCACCAGAATGAACGCACGCTGGAAATCTAACAAAGACAGGAATACCCAATTACCTGTGGGGGCACATTTCTCACGAGAAAACCACTCTCTCTCCAGTCTCTCAGTCCTGATCCTCAAAGGGAACTTCCAAAACACTTCTCAGAGACGAGCCTATGAACCTTATTTCATCAACCTTCTGGATACAAAAAATCATGGACTAAATATAGACATTGGATTTATGACACAGTATAACTTGCCTGACATCTGACTCCCCAGGTACCTCTCCGCTATTTAACTGCTACATTCATCCCCCTTTTCTCTCCTCCCCCAACCTGTCTCACCCGCTGACTCCTCAGTTTATACTTCCACTGACTGCCTGTCTTGCATACATACCAGCACAGCCTCTGGCTTCTTTACTATTTATTTCATCCAGAAAAAGCACACACCAACTTCAGAGACATCCTCAGCCTGACGAAGGGTTTTTAAACCTGGAAGCTTGCTAAAAAATTTTTTTGAACTATTTAAGTTGGTGTAATAAAAGATATCAGATTCACCCAAAGAACCTTGTCTGCCTATTGTAATAATTGGCACTTAAGGGGTTAAAATACAGAACTATGCTGGTAGGGGTATGTGGGCAGCTGGTAAATCTGGAATGGGGTACACGATGAGAAAAAGTTTGGGAACTTCTGCGCTAGGGCAAATATCCCTGTTCTAGCTGGCCTCCGCTTCAGCTGGCAATATCTGCCAGTATGTGGCAGGCATACAGGACACTCACAAGCAGACATACACTAACAAACACACCAAGGGGTGCACATACATACAACTGTATGCCCAAACACACGCATAGGTATACATAGATAAATGCATGCACACCCACATCTGTACTCATGCACACCTGTACAGAAAAGAGTACTTACATGTACACATACACAAATGTGCACACATGCACAGGTACACACAAGTATTCATGAATACAAGGGTACTCACACACAGAGCCATCCAAACACATGTACAAGTTTACTCAGCTACTTAAACACATGTACACACAGGTACACATGTGTACATGCAGATATTCATGCACACATGCACAGAGATGCACAGGTACACAAAGGTACTCATAAGCACACATAAAGGTACACACACACACACACACCATAAACTCACAAAGAAGCATAGATATATATATTAACTGACTCAAAATTTCTCCCCCTTTCCTGACGCTTTTTTTGTCTTGCTGTCATTAGAAAAACAAAAAAGGTTGTGGTCTTACCTGGTTAGGTAATAAGCAGCAATATCCATGTGTAGATCAGACGGTGTATTGTTTTTGTAGGAACAGGCAGGTCCAGCCTCCCTTGTCTAGAAACTGACTTGTTGACTCCTGGGAAAATTGTAACACCCTTTTATCTTTACTGCGTTTCTCATCCCTGTTACCTTGAGTGATCTAACACAAATTAAGAATATACCCTTTTTCCCCAAGTGAAGGTTCATCCACAAGCACCCATGCACACATGCATGTGCACATGTGCACACACACACACACACACACACACACACACACACACACACACAGAGCAATTCACTTCAGATCAAGCCAGAAATATTGCAGATACATGCAAATAAACACATATAAAGGTAGTGCTGCTAGAGCTGCGGTTCTCTAACGTATTAGACTTAAAGCACCCCTTGACCACAGAAGTATAAATTAGCAATGCTTTCATTGCAAAGACCTCAGAAAGGCCACAGCAGGTCAGAATGTTTTTGACACTGTGGAATACTTAAATCTCTGGGTTTAAATTGTGAAGCATGTGTAGGTGTTTGTACACATAGGGAACTCGCAGCACCCTGGGGTGCTGTAACTGCCTACCTGAGAATCACTGTGCTAGAGTGCAAAAGAGGGAGGCCCTCAGGAAGCTGTCAGAGATGACACAGATGCTTTGTGTGCATATGTGTGCATGCACACACACACACACACACACACACACACACACACATATATACACAGAGCCAGCACTGAAGAAGTGATCTCTCATTCCACCTCTCTGATCATAAACAACTAGCTTTCACTTTAAAGTGAAACTACAATGAAAGGGACATACCAGTCAGGAAATTTAGGGGAAAAAAATCACAACTCTGAGGTTACATGAATGTCCAAACAGTAACATTGTAAACACAGCAGCCCTAATCATCTTTCTGCATCTCCAAGATACTTTACACTGGGGGGCATAACAGCAGCTTGCAAATGATCTTGAAAATCCCCAGCTGCCAGATCTATTTGACAAGGGGAAATACTGGCTTCCTATAAATGGGCTGTTTGATAAAAGAAAGTCTATCAGCTACAGAGGTTGGAGGAATCCTCATTATTTCCATGAAATACTTGTTTGTTCTCTTCCCCCATCCCAAACCTGACCAATTAATACACAGCTCTGGAAGAAGCCCTACCGAGGACATCTGGATTGGGGCTGCAGGGCATGTTTGAAATGGGTGGTGATCAAAGCTGTGCTGGAGTAGGTGGCTGGAGGAGCTGAGAGAGGCTTTGTAGCAGGATAGAAGGGTATCAGCAGAGCTGGGTTAGGAATCTAGGTCTAGAATAGCATGGGAAGAGGAGCGGCTCTACAGCAGGATCAAGGTCCCTTGAGCAGCTTGAGGGAAATGTGAACACGAAGCTTTTAATGGAACCAACGTGTTGAAGATGCTATGGTTTCAGATAGGGTCACTCAGACATGGGCTGTGGAGAGAGAAATGGACATGGTCCCCTAGAATGCCTCTCCTTCTTTCTAAAGTGACCGGCAAGCCCAAAACTTCTGAGATGGTCCCAGATTTCGTAGCTGGGTCCTGGTGTCACCGAGGCATCATTTCTGGAAATAGGAGTTTTGTCCAAAATGTTGGAAACTGGTCCCAAATCAGCCAATGCCCCACTGCAGCACCAGGCTGCATCTTGCTGAGAGGCAGAGCCAACTATCCTCATTAGACTGTGTGTGGTATCATGTGAACACGCAGGACTGCAAGGGGCTTCTCAGGCCCTTTAGTGCACTCCCTTGCATTCACAGACACTTGTTGTCAAGAGTCTTAAACATGATCCATGCAGCTCCTCACACGCCACAGCTTCCTGACAAATTTGACAACAAATCCCCAAATAGCTTATAACAGGGTGTTCAATCCCTGGCCCATAGGCCAGATCTTTCCTAGGGCCAAAGCCAAGGCAAGGGCTGGGTCTGGGGCCAGGGCCAGGGCAAGAGGCCTGACCTGGCATGCATGGGACTGGGACAGTGGGCCCCATCTGGCATGCACAGGGACAGGGGGGTCTGATCCAGTAAGTGCCAGGGCAGGGCCCAATCCAGAGCAGGGCCAGGGCTGGGATCTGCACCCCATCTGGCTCACAGGGCTGTGGCTACAGGCACAATATGGACCAGGGGACCAGGGCTTGACCTGGCATGCAATGGAGTGGGCCCACGGACCATATCCAACCCATGGGCTGAACTGCACCACTCATCTGGTCTGTAGGGCTCAATGCCTGGGTACCACTGAGCTCTGATCTACCACAGGTAGAAAGCAGGGGAGAAAAGAGCATTGTCAATACTGTCATTTATACATGGATTATTTAAATAAATATTCTGAACAGTGTTACTTTTTTTTTGTTCAACTGAAACTTTTGGGAACTGGACTGAACCTGATTTTCTATGGATTTGGAAGGTGTCAAATAGCTGGGATTTGCATTTTTATGAAAAGTACAGTTCTGGAAGAGAAGACTTATTTTTCCCCCCTTACCATCTGGGAATGCTCCTTGCCATGTTCTGGGTTTTTTGTTTTTTTTTTATTTTGCAAACTAGCCCAGTTCCAGTATCTGCAAAAGTTTTCTCTGGAACAGGCTACAGCAGGATCCTGGTCTCCTTGGCTAGCTATAGTGCCCCTTAGTGGCACCACTTGTCTTGCTTGCTTCCCTCTGGCCTCTCAGGGTATCATCCTATTATTTGTCCTGCTGTGCCTTGATGGTAAAACTGGGGGGAACTGCCCCCAGAGGCCAAAGCCAGCTTCCTGAACACAGTCTCTCAGCTCTTATAGCTTACTGCAGAGTATCTTGCCTCAGGTAGCTGTTTCCAGCACTTCTCTTTATCTGCTCCTGTGCTACTTATTTCTCTGCAGCTGGACCCTGCTTAATTGTCTGCACCACACTGCAGCCCTCCATTGCTACCTTTCTAGTCTTTAAATAGCAGGGGTTAGAGAATCCTGCTACATAGGCTTTGTAGCCTGCTCTAACCGCACATCTTCAGCTTAGCATAACTCCCTTGAAAGAGGCCAGGACTGACAACAGGTCTACAAAGACACATTATTACTGCAGCATAATTCTAGCTGACTACATACAACTCAATTATTATCAAAAGGCAAACCAGTGGTTATCACTTTTAGCAGCCATTATGCAGGTTTTCAAAAAGACGCTATTTTTTCTTGACCTGATTTAATACTAGTAGCTTGATAAGCAGATTCTTATTCTACTTTCCAGGCTAATGGTTATGATTTAAATGCAAGCTTACTGATTGCTGATTGTATACCAGCTTTAATACACATCATTCATGACTCAGACTTTTTCTAGGTCTATAGTCTGCACCTGTCAGTGTGGTCTGTCAGTCACTGACCATGTCCATAGCCTGCAGTGTTAAGGATTTTTTTAAAGGAGGACAAGGTATTGACTTCATGAGTCATGGAATTGGAAGTGACCTCAGGGATTACCTAGTCCAATATCCTTTATAGATGCAGGATGTACTATTCCTATACTAACCCAGACACATACGTATCCAGACTCTTCTTGAAAACCTCAAGTGAAGAAGATTTCACAACATCCCTAGGCAGCTGGTTCAAGTACCCTACTGCTTTTTCCACTTGTTAATGGTTAATCATGTGCATTCATTGCTTTGCAAGATTGGGAGGGTAGTCAGCAAAAGCTGCTGTCTGTTCCAGCTGAGGTTTCTGAATGATTTTGGAGGTGCAAGTGCTATCAGATTGACCAGATCTCCAGGGCCAAAGATCTAGTGAACAAAGATGACACTCCTGCTTCCAAGAATTACTGCTTTCACCCAAAATGTAGGTGGGGTAACAAAATTTCCCTCTGCAATTGCCATAGCATTTGGAGATCAACCCAATCAACTGGCAGTCTTGCTGGAGGTTGTGCGGGCTGGGAGCGATCCGGGCCCTTTTCCGTGCTGCACGCGGGCTGTGGCCAGCAGCCCGGGCACGCTGGATCGGAGAGGGAGGGTGACGAGCTGGAATTAGGCACAGATGCTTAACGGTAGATTTAAAGATTGTTTACTTACACCAGTGATGGTCGTGGTGTAGGCTGGAAAACTTGCTTGAGTTGCGGTTACAGACACAGACAACACGGACAGTCGCGTGGAGTTTGCTAGGCTCCACGGAACAGAGCTCCAGATGCTCTGGGTGAGCGTGCCACCAAAATCGGACTTGTAGATACGTCTTATAAATTTGTAGTGCGCAGGTTTGTTATTACCCTGAAACAGAATAGTTTTCTGATAAGCATACTGTTAGGTTTACAATAATTTAGATTATTAAGAATTATTAGCTTTACAGCTGAATACAAGGCATGACCTGTGGCCTAGCAACGCAGCTGACCACAAGACAGAATAATAGCTAAGCCTTTGCTTGTGTCAAGTAATCATTTTAACTGTATTAAGCATTTTCTGAGTTAAAAAGTGGATCTGTGTCTGTGTGCTGAAAAATCAGCTACAGCAAGAAGTAAGATAAGACAGGGAAACCATTGTTCTGGATACAGTGGTTGTGTCCTTGAGAAGTATCTACTACTGTGTAAGGTTTTGCTAACATATTATAATGTTACTGTTACTTAACTTTTAGCTTTTAAAAAAGTGCTAGTTCAGCTTAATAGAAATATGCTGTTACAAAAATTTGAAAAGCACCGCCCAAGTATTGCTTTTATGGTTAACCATGAAGTCTTGCCTTGTTGTAATAAGTATAAAAGATCACCTCACCCTTAGGGGGGGGCCATTTTGCCTTTTGCTGGCTTTATGGTCTTTGCTCGAGCAAATAAACAGCTGTCTGTCTTTACCCGCATTGTCTGTCTATCAAATTACAGCTAGACAACGAACCTTAGCGAGGTTTCTCCCACCACACAGCCCACGTGCAGCTCATTGTTTTGGGAGGGTGCTGCCAGCAGTAGAGGCAAGAGCTGGCATGACTGGATGTGTTAGCGCTGGAGCAGGCTACGTGGTGATGTGCATCCAGGCAGAAGCTGAGCGTCCGCTGAGCGTGTCAAAGCAGAAAGACCTACTCACCTGTCGCCCGTGGGGCCTTGGCTGCTTCCAAGGGACGGCTGCAGGCCCCGCACACACCTCGGACTGCCCAGAGTGACCCTTGCAGACGCCACACGACACGACACGTCCCGGGGGCCCTTCTGCCCCATGTCCCGCTCCTGTCACGCTGCGGCCCCTCGCTGAGACGCTGGCTCCAAGGACGGGGGCACGAGGAGGAGCCTGCGGGAAAGGGCAGACCCTCGTCAGACACTTTCACGGGAATGAAAACGCACGCACCGCTTACCGCACCGCAGTCGAGGAAATGACGCCCGGGGGCCGGCCCAGCACATTCCCATGAAGAGTGCTGAAATCAATCCCCACACAAAATGACCACTTTCCCACGCAAAAGCCATCACGTGCCGTCAAGAAAGCTTTCCAAATGCCCACGCCATTTCCCTCACACACCACATCCGCGTAGGCCGACTTTTACCCAATCCCCACACAATTTTCCACAGGTCCCGCAACACGCCAGTCGAATCAAAAAGTTCCTAAATCCCCCTACAATATATATACAGATATACGGAGCGGTAGATACATAGAGATTTAGAGAGATGAATCTGGAGGTATATAGAGCTCGACATATGTAGACATGTAGATATATGAAGCTGGAGCTATACAGAGCTGAAGATATACTGAGCTGCATATAGATAGATATACAGCTCTCTATATATGAAGCTGGATCTCTTCAGAGCTCCAGATATTTACACCTGGAGATATTCAGGAAAGTAGATATATAGAGATGTAGATCTATGAAGCTGGAGATGTGCAGAGCTGGAGATATATAGACAGGTAGATACAGAAAGCTGGAGCTATTCAGAGCTGGAGATATTTAGACCTTGAGATATGCAGAGCTGGAGATATTCAGAGAGGTCGATATATAAATAGGTAGAGGTATGAATCTGGAGATATGTAGAGCTGGAGGAATCTAGAGATGTACATATATGAAGCTGGAGATATTCAGAGCTGGAGATATTCAGAGCTGGAGATATTCAGAGCTGGAGATATTCAGAGCTGGAGATATTCAGAGCTGGAGATATTCAGAGCTGGAGATATTCAGAGCTGGAGATATTCAGAGCTGGAGATATTCAGAGCTGGAGATATTCAGAGCTGGAGATATTCAGAGCTGGAGATATTCAGAGCTGGAGATATTCAGAGCTGGAGATATTCAGAGCTGGAGATATTCAGAGCTGGAGATATTCAGAGATGTAGGCAGCTGAATCAGGAGATACCGAGAATTGGACATATATAGAGATGTCTACATAAGAAGCTGGAGTTATTCAAAAATGGAGATATTCAGCGAGGTACAGATATAGAGATGTAGATCTATGAAGCTGGAGATATGAAGAGGTGGAAATATATAGACAGGTAGACACATAAAGCTGGAGATATTCATATCCGGAGAAATGCAGAGCTCAAGATATTGAGAGCTGGAGATATTGATAGCTGGAAGGATTTAGAACAGGAGATATTCAGAGCTGGACATATTCAGAGAAGTCGATATATAGAGATGTCGATATTTCAAGCTGGACATATGCAGAGCTGAAAATAGACAGAGCTGGATATATATATACAGGTGGCTATATGAAGCTGGAGATATTCAGAGAGGTAAATATATAGAGATGTAGATCTATGAAGCTGGAGATATGAAGAGGTGGAAATATATAGACAGGTAGACACATAAAGCTGGAGATATTCATATCCGGAGAAATGCAGAGCTCAAGATATTGAGAGCTGGAGATATTGATAGCTGGAAGGATTTAGAACAGGAGATATTCAGAGCTGGACATATTCAGAGAAGTCGATATATAGAGATGTCGATATTTCAAGCTGGACATATGCAGAGCTGAAAATAGACAGAGCTGGATATATCTATACAGGTGGCTATATGAAGCTGGAGATATTCAGAGAGGTAAATATATAGAGATGTAGATCTATGAAGCTGGAGACGTGCAGAGCTGGAGATATATAGACAGGTAGATACAGAAAGCTGGAGCTATTCAGAGCTGGAGATATTCAGAGCTGAAGATATTTAGACCTTGAGATATGCAGAGCTGGAGATATTCAGAGAGGTCGATATATAAATAGGTAGAGGTATGAATCTGCAGATATGTAGAGCTGGAGAAATCTAGAGATGTACATATATGAAGCTGGAGATATTCAGAGCTGGACATATATAGAGATGTAGGCATATGAATCAGGAGATACCTAGATCTGGACATATATAGACATGTCGACATATGAAGCTGCAGTTCTTCAAAGCTGGAGATATTCAGCGAGGTACAGATATAGAGATGTAGATCTATGAAGGTGGACACATGCAGAGGTGCAAATATATAGACAGCTAGACATATAAAGCTGGAGATATTGAGCGCTGCAGTTATTCAGAGCTGGAGCTATACAGAGTTGGAGATATTCCGAGGTGAAGATATTAATAGCTGGAGATATTCAGAGGTGGAAATATTGATAGATGGAAATATTTACACCTGGAGATATTCAGAGCTGGAGATATTCAGAGAGGTAGATACATAGAGATGAAGATATATGAAGCTAGATATATACAGAGCTGAAGATATACTGACCTGGACATATATATACAGGTAGATATATGAAGCTGGAGCTCTTCAAAGATGGAGATATGCAGACCTGGAGATATGCACAGAGGTAGATACAAAGAGATGTAGATATATGAAGCTGTAGATAAACACAGCTGAAGATATACCGAGCTGGATATATATACACAATATATATATATATACACACACAAAGACAATACACACACACTATATATATATACACATATACACACACACACACACACACACACACACAC
>NW_005842176.1:1542858-1576424 GCF_000455745.1 Alligator sinensis
TGGTGGTATTCAGAGCATGGGATATAGAGAGCTGGAGATATACAATCAGGTACATATATAGAGAGGTATATGAAGCTGGAATACTCAAAGCTGGAGGTACTCAGAGCTGCAGGTATTCAGACAGGTAGATACACAGAGATGTAGCTGTATGAATCTGGACATATATGGAGCTGGAGATAGGTACAGATGTAGATATTTGAAGCTGGAGATATACAGAGGTGGAAATATATAGACATGTAGATATATAACGCTGGAGCTATGAGGAGCTGCAGATATTCAGCTGTGTAGATATACACAGATGTAGCTATATAAAGCTGGAGACATTCAGAGCTGCAGATGTTTAGACCTGGAGATGTCTACAAAGGTAGACATATAGAGATGTGTATATGTATGTATATATATATATATGAACCTGGAGATATATAGAGCTGTAGATTTTTATACGTGGAGATATACAGAGAGGAAGATATACAGAGATGCAAATATACAGAGCTGGATATATATCTATACAAGTCTATATATGAAGCTGGAGCTATTCAGAGCTGGATATATTGAGAGCTGGACATATGCAGAGAGGTAGATATATAGAGAGGTAGATTTATAGACAGGTAGATAAATAAAGGTGGAGCTATTCCCAGCTGGAGATATTCAGAGCTGTTAATATTGATAGCTGGAGATATTTAGACCTAGAGATATACAGAGCTGGAAATAGTTAGACCTGGAGATATTCAGAGCTGGAGATATTGGTAGCTGGAGATATTCAGAGCTGGAGATATTCAGAGAGGTAGAGAGAGAGAGAGATTTAGATATATGAACGTGGAGATATGCACAGCTGGAGATATACAGACAGATATATAAACCTGGAGCTATTCAGAGCTGGAGATATTTATAGGTGGAGCTATTCAGACCTGGAAATATTGATAGCTGGAGATATTCAGGCCTGGAAATATTCAGAGAGGTAGATATACAGAGATGGAGATATATGAAGCTGGAGAGATGCAGAGCTGAAGAAATATATAGACAGGCAGATACATAAAGCTGGATCTATTCAGAGAGGTAGATATATAGAGATGTAGATACATGAATCTGGAGATATCTACATCCCGATGTGCGGGCCGCCTCCCGATCCCGTCCACGTCGCCATGTGCGAGCCGGGAGCGATATGCGGACCCGTCTTTGCGCACGCGGGCTGTGGCCAGCAGCCCGGGCACGCGGGGTCAGAAGGGACGGCGGGGCGGTAAGGAACGCAGGGGCTAGAATTAGCCACAGAGGCGTAGTGGCTGATTTAAAGATTGTTTTACTTACGCCGCAGATGGTCGCGGTGCAGGCAGGAAAACTTGCTTGACTTGCGGTTACAGACAGGAAAGAAGAGAGGCGGGCAAGAGTTCTCAACTCGCGCACTCTAGCCCAATCCGGCTGAAGGCTCTAAGCACGCGAGCCCGTCGTCTCAACCGAAGAGAGTACTCGTACAAAAGAGCTCCGAATAAACTCACACGAAGTTTGCTAGGCTCCGTGGAACTTGTGCTCTGAGGTAGTCCGGTCGTCTGAGCAACTATGTCAGTTGTAGTGCGCAGGTTTGTTATTACCCTGAAATAGAATAGTTTTCTGATAAGCATACTGTTAGGTTTACAATAATTTAGATTATTAGGAAGTATTAGCTTTACAGCTGAATACAAGGCATGACCTGTGGCCTAGCAATGCAGCTGACCACAAGGCAGATTGATAGCTAAGCCTTTGCTTGTGTCAAGTAATCATTTTAACTGTATTAAGCATTTTCTGAGTTAAAAGCAGCAAGTATCTCTGTGTCTGTGTGCTGAAAAATCAGCTACAGCAAGAAGTAAGATAAGACAGGGAAACCATTGTTCTGGGTGCACTGGTTGTGTCCTTGAGAAGTATCTACTACTGTGTAAGGTTTTGCTAACATATTATAATGTTACTGTTACTTAACTTTTAGCTTTTAAAAAGTGCTAGTTCAGCTTAATAGAAATATGCTGTTACAAAGATTTAAAAAGCACCGCCCAAGTATTGCTTTTTTTATTAACCATAAAGTCTTGCCTTGTTATAATAAGTATAAAAGATCACCTCACCCTTGAGGGGGGGCCATTTTGCCTTTTGCTGGCTTTATGGTCTTTGCTCGAGCAAATAAACTGCTGTCTTTCTTTACCCGCATTGTCTGTCAATCAAATTACAGCTAGACAACGAACCTTAGGGAGGTTTCTCCCACCACAAATTCTTTCCGCTTGAAGACGGGAAGAGGTGGGCAATGGATCAGGTCACGAAGCTCCTCTGAATCTCACACAGGGTCTCTATTACCCTGCCGCGTATCCAGAGTCCCCACGAGATGGATGTAGAGTCCTCTTCGGCTTGGGCAGAAACTGCTCAAGCCTCTTATACGGCTAACAGGCCAATCGTTAGCCGCCACGTGGGAATAATTTAAAACTAGCCAATAGCGGGGAACAAATTTGCATGCGGGTGGCGGGAACTCTTTTGCACCGTGCATTTCTCTTGCAACTTGAGCAATGCACCCTGCAAAAGAAGCTGCAAAGAGGCGGGAAACTCGTCCCTGCACCGGGGTTCTCCTCTGCAATAGGAAACTCTCCCGTGCAATGAAGCTGTAACCTGGCGGGGATAATTCTGGTGCTGAAGCACACACAAAATCATACCTTTGGGTCATGACAGAGGTGTCCAGTGTATTTTTAACAGGGTTGTGTATGCTGTAGGCCATAAGGCATGCCAAGAGCAGTAAGTCTGAAGTTCTGGGTGGCAGCAGAGTACATTACAAGATTTGGGATCTGGGCAAAAGCATCTTGGGATGGACAGAACTAATATGAGCTGCCACAGTAGATAAGAAAATCATACAGGATGGTACAACCAAATAAGCATGCAGCAGCTATTCAGTGAGCATAAATTTAGTATAGCCTTTACTCATGCTATCAGCCAGTGATCAGACTGGCTGACAGCAGGGATAGTGCACAGTTAAACACAAATCCCAAGTGCATTTCTGTCCTACTCTTTTTTATATATACATTAGAAATGCTTGCTGAGCTGCAGGGTCATCTACAGGGAGTTCAGCTGGAGCACATGAGTTGGCTCTTGAGAAGAAGAGAATGGAGTGCAGTTGATGTGAAGGAGAAAGCTCAAGGCTTTCTCCACAAGGGGCCTCCTGATGATCTGGAGAAGTTGGATTGAGAGTCAGGGAATTCCCACCTGCCACCTTCAGAGGGGAGATGCCTTTGAGGAGACCAGGGATTGAAATCATGCATGGTTATTCAAGTTATCCTACATAAGAGGATTGTTCAGAGATGGGAGAGGACAGGCAGAAATGCTCAACTTTTCAGCATAGACACTGGATTGGCCTGAGCGATACCTTTGAGGGGAACTGTGGTGTTGCCATAGGTCCTTAGCTCAGCTCTGGCCCATGCCAGTTTGGGATCTGGCAGGATAAGGTTTCTCCAGGTTCCACTGACCACGCTCAGTACAGAATCCCACTGACTCTGGCAGGCTGGAAGGAACTGAAGATGACACTGTGGTGGGAGAAAACTCACTGGGGTTCATTGTCTAGCTGTAATTTGATAGACAGACAACACGGGTAAAGACAGACAGCTGTTTATTTGCTTGAGCAAAGACCATAATGCAAGCAAAAGGCAAAATGGCCCCCCCTAAAGGGTGAGGTGATCTTTTATACTTATTACAATAAGGCAAGACTTACAGGGTTAACAAAAAAGCAATATTTGGGCGGTGCTTTACAAATCTTTGTAACAGCATATTTCTATTAAGCTGAACTAGCACTTTTTAAAAGCTAAAAGTTAAGTAACAGTAACATTATAATATGTTAGCAAAACCTTACACAGTAGTAGATACTTCTCAAGGACACAACCACTGCACCCAGAACAATGGCTTCCCTGTCTTATCTTACTTCTTGCTGTAGCTGATTTTTCAGCACACAGACACAGATCCACTTTTTAACTCAGAAAATGCTTAATACAGTTAAAATGATTACTTGACACAAGCAAAGGCTTAGCTATCATTCTGCCTTGTGGTCAGCTGCATTGCTAGGCCACAGGTCATGCCTTGTATTCAGCTGTAAAGCTAATACTTCTTAATAATCCAAATTATTGTTAACCTAACAGTATGCTATCAGAAAACTATTCTATTTCAGGGTAATAACAAACATGCTCACCACAACACTAAATTTCTAGAAGACCTAATTACAGATGGCCGTCACTAAGGGTGACCCAGGGCTAGGACTGAGAGGACAGTTAAAAAAGGGTACAGGCAGCTATCGCAGTTTCTCCCCTTTCTTTTCTGATTCTGCATTGCTGTTGACAGAACTAAGCACCAAGAGCTTGTACAAAGGTCAGTTCTCAGCCCTGCTGACGTGGCACCAACTTAAACAAGTGCCAAGAAATCTGGCTACTGCATGGGGAATTTCAGTCAGACATGTGATTTCCACCTTGACAGTTAGGAAAGGCATCACCAGCTTGGAGAGAAGTCACATGTGGTTTCCTTTTACTGGTCGTTGGCTTCAATACATGGTGCCTCCCTTCTCAGCGCATTGGGAGCAATCTGGGGCAGAGGAGGTATATTCACAGGGCGCTCTGATCTGGCAGTCCCTGGCTGGGATAACAGTCCGTGGGGGGCTGAACCTTGCCACCACAATTCAGAGCTGCCTGAGGCTGCTACAAGTAATGCTAGTGGTTAAATCAGCCCTCTCCATTTCTGAGGGTCACCAGTATTCTGCCCTACTTCTTTCCTAGTTCTACCCAGCATGGCTCTGGCTCAGTTGAGCCTGATGCTTAGAAGGGGGATAACCATATTTCTAAGCCAAATTCAGACCTCAAGGCTCATACAAGATCCCATTTAGCTACCGGTCTGTATTGTAGCTGCTACCATTGCTGTAAGAAGGGGCTCTTATTCTGGAACTTGCAATGAAAACAGGCTTTGCCTTAGTACAGGGCTGTCCAAAACTTGGGTGGTGGGGAGCCACAGACACTCCAAGCCGCATACAGCATGGACCACATTGGAGGGGACACCTTCCCAAGGTCCCCCAGCCACACATAGGCAGCTGGTCCCCTCCACGAGCTCCTCATGCTGTGTTGGCAGCCCAGCTCCTGTGCCCCCACTGTGCATAGTCTGCCTACAGACCCTCCTCAGACCCCCTCTCACTGCCCTGCCCTTAGGAGTGGGGGGGCAAGAAGCAGAAGCTGGAAGGAGAGGGGGAGCCTGCAAACTGCAACTGGCATAGCAGGCCAAGTGATGGGAGGAATAGCAGCTGGGCAAGGGCCTACAACCTGCATGTTAGCCCCTCCTGGAAGACCCATGACCCCAGGCTGCCAGGAGGACCCTTTGCCTTTGCCCCTGAGAGGATGAAATTAAAATTTCCAGGTCTTGACAGCCTGAAGCTGGGACACTGGATCCTAGAGTGAGATGGCAAAATGGAAATCACAAGACAGGGGTGAAAATATCAGTTACATGCTTCAGATCCTTTTGGTCAGAAGGGGCTCAAATAGGACAGCATAGGGACTTTCTCAGTGTAGGCTCCTTTTTTTTTCTTCACCTGACCCTGTCCCTTTAATAAAAAATCCATTCTAATCTTGTAAGCACTAGACCTCAACTACAAGAAAAACAGCTCTGGCTGGATGTATTATTTTAGCTCAGCTCACTCCAGGGGCATGGCTGGTTGGTAGGAGCAAAGTTGTTGGCTATTTACCCAAGGCTGGTGTGACATTATTAATTAGCTGTGCCAGGTTTCTGTAGTGAAAGCCTAGACCAGTACCTACCATAAGGAAGGAAGGATTATTTACCCACTCCTCCTCCAACACCCTCAAAGCAGACTTGAACATCAAGCTTTAATTCTTGTATCAATGTAGGCAAAGAGCAGGGGTTAAAGAATATGGTGATCAAAAAAAGAGAAAATAAAGAAGGGCTGCCCCTTTATTTCAGTGACTATGGATAGATTAAGAAGCCTTGTGTAAGGGGAGCGTAGCCTGTTACTCAGTGTCCATCACACGTCCCTCTCTGTTCTTGATCCTCTGCGGATATGTCTCTAACACAACATCCAGATAAAGAAATAGAGGCTGAATGCCCACGAGTAACGGAGGCCTAGTGCATACTTCTGGTGGCAAAGGCCTGCGTGTGTAAACCAGGCCATAAGGTCAGCATGGCAGCATCAAACTTCCACATGTGTTTCCACCAGGTGTGGTCCTCAGGACCTAGCCCAGGGGTGGGCAAAATGCAGCCTGTAGGCTGGACGCGGCTTGCCAGGTCATTCTATCCGGCCCAAGGGGCCCCTAAAAAATGTAGAAAATTATATTTATCTGCCCCTGACTGCCTGTCATGTGGCCCTCAATGGCTTGCCAAAACTCAGTATGCAGCCCTCCGCCCGAAATAATTGCCTATCCTTGACCTAGCCACTGAACGTGTTTACATTGTGGTCTCACCATAGCTGGCTGAACAGAGCCCCCTCATGGACACAAGGCATATGGCAGCAGAGGGGTGCTTCTGATGTTGCAAAGGCAGCTGATTAATCTGCTTTGAATTTACTCGTACCTTATGGGAAGATTCACACTCCCTTGTGTCTAAACTAATCCTCCTAGCCTGGGGATTTTCCTTCTGATAAGCTCAGGTCTAGTCTACCCTGTACAGTTTTGGTAGTGTATCTGTATTAAAGCCTGGGAAAAGACTGAAGACCCCCTCACCGATGTAGCAACCCCAGTGGATGCCCCTGGTATAGACACTGCTATTGAGACAGTCTCAGCTAATATCATTTAAGGATGTGATGCAGACATGTCACTAGAAAAAGTCCTTCTGCTACCACACATAATGTTTCCACTGGGGGCTTTGCTGGCAGCATCCCTGTAATAGAAGCAAGTTTTCAGGCTATCCATTCTCTTTTCCCTGCAAAGCTGTGCCCTTCCCTAAATGGTGCCCTTTGGGTGCATATACAGGAGACATTTACTGTGGAATAGACTAATTAACTCCACAGTAAATGTCATATGTCTACATGTGCACACCTATTAGACTGCAGTAAACAAATTAACCCCCCATAATAGGATAGTACTTGTACTTGCAGTCCTGCACTGTAGCATTGTGCCCAGCCAGCCCCTCCACAGCATGTTGAATGAGTGGGGGAGCAGCCCTGGGTGGCAGGCTTACCCCTGGGGCTCCCTGACAGCTGTGGATGCTCCAACCCAGCTCAATGTGCTGTAGTCCTGGGCACAAGTTCAAACATGCCTGGGAGCAATAAAATCCAGAGCAATAAGGTCTGGAGTTTATTGCTTCACATTGCAGGTGTAGATGTGCCCTTTGTGATTCAGATTAGGCCCCGCAGCACCAGGTACTGTGTGAGCTATAGCTGCTTCCCTGAAGAACCTGTAGGGCAAATGGGCAGCAATGGCAATCATGCTGGACAACCAGGAAACAAATCACAGAGGTGAAGACGCACCCACACAACACAGTGGCTGGAGGGTGGAGCCATGGTCTCTTGAATCCCAGCCCTGTACCTTAACCACAAATAACCCTTCCTTTCTGTTTGTATATGTGACAGGATGTGTCTTTCCACTCCAATGGAGACCCCACAGAGTCTCTCTCTGTTTTCATCATTTATTGATTTGATCATGTATGTGTGGGGGGAAAAGGACTCCCAGCCCCTGGCAGGAGGGAGAGCTTGCCTGACCACGTCCCTATGGCTATTACAGGTTGCTAGTCCCAGGGGATCCAAGATGGAGCTCCAGAAACTTCAGAATTTCCTGCCAGGAATACTCTTGGGCTTGGCTTGGGCCTCTGGCTCACCCCTGCTCCAGTGAACAGGTTTGGGACTCCAATGGATCTCTGAGATGCTACATAGGGAAGACCCTGGTGGCTCAATTAGATGCCCAGTCCCTGAATAGGAGAGCAGGGTATAGTTCTTCGTCCCATGCTTCTTCATCCTTTCAATTGCCAGCTGAGAAAAGAGCTTGCTATTAAATTTGAGGTTAGCTTCTTCCACCCCGAAGAGCACCTCCCCCTTGGCTTTCTCCATGGGGAATGCAGAAGTTGCCTAAGCTGGGTCACGAGGGTTCCTGAAGATGTGAAAGCTGTCCAGGGCCCCCCATGTCCATGATGGTGAGCCTTCAGGAAAGTAGGGGATGGAGGGGATGTAGACTGTACAACAGGGGCGGGCAATTATTTTGGGTGGAGGGCCGCTTATCCAATTTTGGCAAGCTGCCGAGGGCCGCATGGGTAGCCACGCCCCTTGACAGGTGTTCCACCCCCTGGCCACCTTTTTGGGACCAATGTCTCAGGGCCAGCACTGGTGGGGCCCAGAGTGGGGTGCAGGCTGGCAGGGTCTGTGGAGCCGGGTTGGGCTGCACCAGCAGGGAGAGGAGGGGAGCTGGCTTGGCTCCATAGAGCCCCTGCTGGCTGGGACCCTGTACCCCTGCTGCCCTGCTCTGGGCCCTGCTGGTGCTGGCCCTGGGACACTGGGGTGGGCCCCGTGTACCCGCTCACTCCCAGTGCCCCTCAGCCCTGCAGTACAGGCAGGGGGCAGCACACAGCCCCAACCCACTGCTCTGTGGCAGGGAACAAGCTGGTGCTGAGTGTGGGGAAAAGTGGCCCCTCCCTTGCCCCATGGCCAGCGCTGCCTGCTGCAGTCATTCGCAGCCCGTGCGGGACTGTCCCGAGCAGGCACAGGTGGGGGCCGGGGTGGAGAGGCAGCAGATGTTTGCAGCTGGCCCAGGTTCTGGGTAGCTGCTGACAGCTACAGAGCCTGGGCTGGGGGGCAGAGGCTTTGGATGGGGGGCAAGGGGCAGCAGGGCTGGGGGGCAAGGGTCATGAGCAGTGCTCGGGGGCAGTGGCTTTGGGTGAGGGGCAAGGGGCACAAGCAGGGCATCCTGCCATGTACCCCCTGCCCTCATTTTGTTTTAAGCAGGCACAGGCAGCTCCACGTGGGCTGTGAGAAGCTGCAGCACGGGGCGCTGGCCACGGGGTAGGTGAGGGGCCACTTTTCCCCCCACGCTCACCACCAATTTGTAACCCACCCGCGCAGCAGCCTGGGTCCCACACCAGCTTCAGGCTTGCCTGTCAGGGTTGCACACAGTGGCAGCAGCTGTGCCCCCCTGCTTGCTGCACCAGGCAGTGTTTGCCACTGCCGCCTCAAGGCTGCCCAACATGCGAGCTCCAGGTGGACAGCAGCAGCTAACACTGCCTGGCGCTGCAAGTTGGGGGGCTGCAGTTGCTGCCGCCGTGTGCAGTCCTGATGGGCGAGCCCGGAGCCAGTGTGGGGCCCAGGCTGGCAGTGCGAGTGGGTTACAAGCTGGTGCTGAGTGCGGGTGGGGGGGGCCCTGCTGTTGCGGGAACCCTGAGTCCTACTGCTCCTAGTTCCTGTCACTTTTGACAGGAACAAAAGACACAGAAATATTAATTTTCAAAAAATTTTAGGGGTCCTGTGGGCCGGATAGAATGACCTAGTGGGCTGCATCCAGCCCACAGGCCTTATTTTGCCCACCCTTGATGTACAACAAACACTCTAGACACTCCCTGCCCCAAGCAGCTCACCTATTTAAATGACAGATGGGCTGGAATGGGTGAATTACACACAAGAGAATGAGATAATATCACGATAATTCAGCAGGGACATGGAAGTCTTGGCTTTGCACTACTAGAGTCACGTTATGGGTACGTGGGGGCATCATATTGGTATTGTTACTAGGAACCCAGTACCGTTGGCTTTCTTGGACACAGAATTCAGGGACAGTTAGTTTCCTTTTTGTACACCAAATCGAAGTATGATTACATTTTTCAGTGATCCACCATTCCCTCTTAGCAAGTAAAGCATTACTACCACTCAAGTTGGATAAAGAGGCAAGAGACATGTTTATTATAACCCAACCTTTTATTGATGTTATTGATTATATCCCATACCATAAGAAAAAGCCCTAGTCTCTATGCCTATCTAGCCACGTGCAACAACCCAATACAGATTCTCCCCTATACCATCTGGGGGAGACACAGGAGAGGGGAAGGTAGAAGGAAGGCAGGTAGAAGGTCATCTTGAATTTGCTAAGGTCTTCTCCAGTTTTCCCCTGTTGATATCCAATATTTATACATGGATTATTTAAATAAATATTCTGAATGGTGTTACTTTTTTTTCTGTTTGTTTCATTGAGACTTTGGGAACTGGACTGAACATATTTGTGAAGGTGCCAATTTAGACGGGGTTTGCATTTTTATGAAAAGTACAGTTCTGGGAGAGACTTATTTTTTTCCTCTTACCATCCGGGAATGCTCCTTGTAGTCTCTAAATAGCCTGGGTTAGAGGAGCCTGCTACACAGGCTTTGTGGCCTGCTGTAGCCACACTTCTGCAACCTAGCATAACTTCCTTGAAAGTAGCCAGGACTTACAACAGGTTATTACTGCAAACGAATTCTAGCTGACTACATATAACTCAATTTGTTATCCAATGGCAAAACACTGGTTGTTACTTTTAGTGGCTGTTACACATGTTTTCCAAAAGCTGCTATTCATTCTTGGCCTGATTTAATATTAGGGGCTTGATGAATAGATTCTTATTCTACTTTACAGGCTAATGCTTATGATTTAAATGCAAGCTTACTGATTGCTGATTGTATACTAGCTTTAGTACACATAATTCATGACTCAGGCTTTTGCTAGGTCTGTAGTCTGCACCTGTCAATGTGGTCTGTCAGTCACTGATCATGTCCATAGCCTGCAGTGTTGAGGAAGGTTTTTTTTAAAGGAAGACAAGGTATTGACTTTATGCATTTTGCTGGTATTTTCCCCCCATATCTAGGGTTGGAGCAGCAGGGAAGGCAGCACAGAGATGCTTTTGGGAGAAGCATACAGGAGGATAATTCAAAAAGGTGACTTGCCCTCAGCAGGCAAACATGGAGAATCACATTTTCTCCACAGTAGCTCTTATGCTTAGGTAGGCCTTGGTGACCACAAAGCCATGGCCCTATTTTCTTTCATCTGCACTTCCAAAGAATTGATGTCACCTCTGTTGTGATGATCCATGAAAGACTCCTTTCTGGCACATCCTTTGTGGCAAGCGTGGCTACTTGCTTATGCCAATACAGCTGGTTTGCTGAAATCTTCCTTTTTCAATTCCTGCATCTGTCTATTCCCCTACTGCATATTATCTAAACACTGGGGCCCAGCCGTGATTCATGAGTAGCCAGCAGCCCACAATACCTTCCAACAGCGCTTGTAGCAATGGGAGATTGTGCTTACCACAGCCCCATGTTTCTTCAGGGGGACAAGGGCAACGAAGTGTGATATTGCTAACAGGGAAACTGGTTGTAGCCATGATGGTCTAAGGCAGAGCTTTCCAAACTGTGTGCTGCGACACATTAGTGTGTCGGCGGCAGTGTGTAGGTGTTTCGCGCGAAATGCAGAAAATTTTGCGGAAGGGCACCGCGGAGCTCCCTTACTCGCGTCTGCTTCCCTTGGCCCCTCCCCCGGAACTGAATTACTGTGTCGCGAAATGATGCATGTCTAGAAAGTGTGTCACCAACATGAAAAGTTTGGAAAGCTTTGGTCTAAGGGCATCAGCAGACAAAACTCTTAGGGCAGAGGTGATATCTTATATTAGACCAACTAAATAGTTAAAAAAAAAGTTTTCTTTGCCACCTTTCCAGCATACACACCCTTCTTCAGGCAAAGGAGAACTCAGAGATTTTAGGAGTTCTCCCAGGTACAGAAAAAAGTTCATCTTGCAAAGGAGAAACCAGAGATGGTGAGGTTTCTTCTAGGTGGAAAAGCCAGTTGTAAAAAGCTGCTCTGTGAGAATGCAAATTAGGAGCAGGCAATGGCTGAAGCAGTCAAGTTACCTGAAGGTATCAGATGGCAGGATGTGCCATCCTGCAAAGTGTAGGATTTGGCTTCTTTTCCGGTACGAGTTGTGAAGTTTCCATTTCAAAACAGCAAAATATGCTCTCTTCCATGTTTCAGCAAAATTGGTTGTAGTCATGCAGAGGTGATATCTTTTATTAGACCAACTAAATAGTTTCTCTCTCTCTCTCTCTCTCTCTCTCTCTATATATATATATTGCTAACAGTGCATTGTTTGTTCAGTATTGTTGCTCATGCATCAGCAAAAGTTGGGGGCGACTGGTCTGAACCTTCGACAGCTAAGTTTCTTGGGCAGAGACAGTCTCTGTGTTATTGTGTGTGTACAACACCCAGCATACAGGGGGTCCTAATCCTTGCTTTGGGTCCCTAGGAGTTACTAGCCATTAATTCAAATGCCTTATCGGGGCTGGGGAAGAAATGTAGAATTTCAGCAGTAGACTAATTGGTTGCAGCAGACAAAATGGATTTATAGACTCTTAAAGAATCATAAGAGTTGGAAGTGACCCCAGGGATTACCTAGTCCAGTACCCTTTACAGATGCAGGATGTGCTGTTCCTATACTAACCCAGACACATGCATATCCAGGCTCCACTTCCAGTGAAGGAGATTCCACGACTTCCCTGGGCAGCTGGTTCAAGTGTCCTACAGCTTTTCCCAAATCATAGCAATCATTGGCAATAACATCCACCTCCTGTTTGCTTCTGGCCAAATTTGGGATGGGAAGGATTTTCTATTCGTGACATGGTGTGAAGTATATTTGGCTTACTGGAACAGTATAAAGAGGAGAAAAAGGCATGGGGAAATCTACTGGACAGGCAGACCCCTAGTGGCCAAATGGCACACTGCCACTAGGTGGCTCTCACAAGTGGGTGCCTGACAACAGTGTCAGCTGGTGCCGTTAGGTGGGGCAGGAAGCCAGTCTGGCTGGGAAAAGGACACTGCCAACCAAAACACATTCAATCTCATCTGGAAATTGTTTACAAGACTGAGAGTCACAGTGCACCCATGTTAGGTTGACTATGGAAAACCCCTGCACAGGACAGGATTAAACTAGCCACTTAAGTAAGTGCTTAACTTCAAGGCTGTGAACAGGGATGACTTGCTTGTTAATGGTTAATCAGTACATTTATCACTTTGCAGGATTGGGAGGGTAGAGAGCAAAACCTGCTGTCTGCTCCAGCTGAGGTTTCTGAATGATTTTGGAGGATTGACCAGATCTCCAGGGCCAAAAATCTGGTGAACAAAGATGAAACTCCTCCCTCCAAGAATGACTACCTTCACCCAAAATGTAGGCGGGATAACAAAATCTCCCTCTACAACTGGAGGGATCATTTGGAGATCAACCCAATCAGCTGGCAGTCTTGCTGGAGGTGTCCAGCATATTTTTAACAGAGATTTGTTTGCTGTAGGCCATAACGCGTGTCAGGAGCAGTAAGTCTGAAGTTCTGGATGGCAGCAGAGTGCATCACAACATTTCAGGTCTGGGCCACAGCATCATGGGATAGACAGAATAAGCATAAACCGCCACAGTAGATAAGAGAAATGTACAGGATTGTACAGCCCAAAGCCAGTATGTACCTGGGAATTTATGTAGGAACGCTGTAATTAAATAAGTTCTTTGCTCAGGAACTTGTAAGTGTATGGCACCAAATCTGGTTGACCATGTGTGGGCAATGATGTGGGCTTGATGCAAGCACTTCTAATGTATATAAAAAAGGAGTAGGACCGAAATACACTTTAGATTTGTGTTTAACTCTGCACTATTGGCCAGTCCGATTATTAGCTGATAGCATGAGTCAAGGTAACACTGAGTTTATGCTCACTGAATAGCTGCTGCATGCTCATTTGAACCACGATGCAGAAGGACGATCCAGGTCCGTGGCAGTGACAGCCCATGACAACGAGCTGGAAGGATTCCAGAACGCTGCGAGAAGGGGGGCCATAGCAACAAGATGGATGCGAGGAGGGGGCATAGCAACCACGTAGTGAGTTTCAAAATTATGCAGCAGCAGTAACCATGGTTACCAGGTAGGCGGTTTCCCAAACATTACAGGAGCCATGCCTAAGGGGCCCAGGATGCCAGTGACAAGGCAACTAGGTGGGAGGTGGGGGGCAGCCGAGACACTGTAAGCTCTCAGGTGCTTTAGAGGAAAAGGCAGAACAAATTAGGAAGGGGATGAGGAACGGGAGTTGAGCCAGGGAAGGAGCTGAGCAGCAGGGTCATCTACAGGGCTCTTGAGATGAGGAGAATGGAGTGAGGTTGCTGTGAAGGAAAACTCTCACAGCTTCCTGCACAAGGGGCCCCTTGATGGTCTGGAGATGTTGGATTGAGAGGGAATTTCCACCTGATACCTTCAGAGGGGAGATGCCTTTGAGGACACTGGGGACTGAAATCATCTATGTTTATTCAAGTTCTGTATAAGAGGATTGTTCTGAGATGAGAGAGGATGGGGAGAAATGCTCAACTTTTCAGCATAGACCTTGGATTGGCCTGAGTATACCTTGGAGGGGAACACTGGTATGGCCACAGGTCCATAGCTCAGCTCAGGCTCACACCAGTTTGGGATCTGGCAGGATCAGGAGGTTTCTCTGGGTTCCACTGACCACGCTCAGAGCAGAATCCCACTAAATCCAGCAGGCTGGAAGAGGCTGAAGAAGATGCGAAATATCCAGGTGTGGACATACTAGAGACAGAAGAGGGCTTCTGCTAGCTCAGCTAATCTTCAAGGAGCTGCCAAATCAGTAGAAAAAGTATTTCTGCTACCACACATGATGTTTTCAATGGGGGCTCTGCTGACAGCAACCATGGAAAGAGAGAAAGCTGTCAGGCCATCCATTTCCTTCTCCCTACAAAGCTGTACCTGTCCCTAAATGACACCTTTTGTGACTCAAACTAGGCCCCACAGCAGCAGGTATTGTATGAGCTGTTTCACTGAAGAGCCTGTAATGGGCAGCAATGGCGATCATGCTGGAGAGCCAGGGACCAAATCACAGAGAGGTGAAGACACACCCACACAACACAGTAGCAAGCCTGGAGGGTGCAGTCATGGCCTCCTGAATCCCAGCCCTGTACCTTAACCACAAATAAGCCTTCCTTCCTGTTCATATGTGTGCCACTCTTGCCTTCCCACTCTCCAATGTAGACCCTTCAGATTCTCTCTCTCTTTTCATTATTTATTGGTTTAATCAGGTGTGAGTGTGGGGGAGAAGACCCCAGCCCCTGGCAGCAGGGAGAGCTTGCCTGAGCACATTCCTGTAGCTATTACAGGTTACCGGTTCCAGAGGATCCAAGATGAAGCTTCAGGAACTTTATAATCTCCTCCCAAGAATGCTCTTGGGCCTTGGCATGGGCCTCCGGCTCACCCCCCCAGTGCACAGGCTTGGGATTCCCACGAATCACTGAGATGCTGCATAGGGGAGACCCTGGTGGCTCAATTAGGTGCCCAGCCCCTGGATAGGAAAGCAGGGTGTAGTTCTTCTTCCCATGCTTCTTCATCCTTTCAATTGCCAACTCAGCAAATAGCTTGCTGTTAAAGTTGCGGTCAGCTTCCCCCACCACAAAGAGCACCTCCCCCTTGGCTTTCTCCACAGGAATTGCAGAGGCTGCATGAGCTGGGTCACGAGGGTCCCCGAAGACATGGTAGTTGTCCAGGGCTCCCATTTCTGTGATGATGAGCCTCTCAGGAATGTAGGGGACCGCGGGGATGTAGATGTCCCGGTAGCGCAAGGAGGGGCCATACATACATGATGCACCATTGATCCAAACAGCAGCCACAACCTGCTCTAGGAAGGTTGCCATGGACAGCACAACCATGCCACCTTGGGACACCCCGATCACTCCAATGCCTGGGCCTCTTACCTGAAAGAAACCCATGAGGTGCCATATTAGAACTATGCCTTGCTGCTGGGCTGTGAATCTGTGATTCAGACCCAGCAGTTAATGGGAAAAGAAAGGGCCTGCAGGGGATGCTGTGACACCAGGGATGGAGCAGAACCCACACTGCCCAGCCCTGCCTACCACAGCAGAGGGAACTGGCACATCAGGGGAGGGGGAGGAGCCTGCATTGCCCAGTTAGGGGGAGTCTGCAGTGCCCAGCCTTTCCCTTCCCACCAGAGAGAGCAATCAAACATAGAAGTGGGAGTCTGGAGGAGTTCCTTAAGGTAGCTCAGTGGTGGGGCTCAGGGGGTGCTAGTCCGTGACATGGGACATACCTTGGGGTGCTTCAAGAGTAGGTTGGTGGCTTCCTCAAAATACTCCAGATCCACCTCCTTCAGCACCAAGGGCAGGTCATCATAGGCAAAGAAAGCCACGGCCAGGACTGCAAAGCCCCGACTGGCTAAGAGACTGGCTCGGAACTCAATGAGCCCCCCTGCACCACCAAACATGTCAATGACCCCTGGAAACGGGCCTGGCCCTGAAAAGAACAAGGGACAGAAGCATTGGGGACAAAGGTCAGACAACCATCCTTATCTGGGCTATTATGGGTCTTAAGGCTGCAAACCAACCCTCCACTGAAGGAGAGGTCTTACTGGGGACCCAGCAGGAGGGGACAATTGACAGCTCGCATGGTTTGATAATCCATCTCAGGACATACAGCATTTTCCTCAAAGCCCCAGCTCCTGAGAATTTCAGCATTTAGAATTTAAGTAAGTTTTTAGTCCCAGGGCTTGAAGAAAATAAAACAAGCTTGAAAATGCAACTTCTTCAAGCTGTGAAGCCACAAAGCAGAATCCAGAGAACCAACTTTCCTCCTTCCCTCCCTTCCTCTCACAGTATTTAAGCCAGTTGCAAATTTTGAATGTAAGCCACCAGTGTGATTTCATAGCTGGCAAAGCAAATCAAATTCTGGCATGCATCCACCGAGGCATCTCAAGCAAAACCAGGGATGTCATCCTCCTGCTTTACTCAGCTTTAGTGAGGCTGCAGCTGGAGTACTGCATCCAGTTTTGGGCCCCCCACTTCAGGATGTATGTGGATAAGCTTGAGAGAGTCCAAAGGAGATCCACCCATATGATCAAAGGCCAAGATAGCAAGCCTTACGAGGAGAGGCTGAGGGACATGGGACTCTTCAGCCTGGAGAAGAGAAGGTTCAGTGGGGACTTGGTGGCTGCCTATAAGTCTATGAGGGGTGTGCACCAGGATCTGGGAGAACAGTTGTTCACCAGGCCCCGCCAAAGGATAACAAGGTCTAATGGACACAAATTTCTGGAAGGCCGATTTAGACTGGACATAAGGAAAAACTTCTTTACAGTCCAGGTGTCCAGGGTCTGGAAGAGATTGAATGCTTATCTTGCTGGGATCATTTGACCCCAGCAGACTTCCTACTATGGTAGCGGGG
This sequence comes from Alligator sinensis, assembly GCF_000455745.1. Lineage (NCBI taxonomy): Eukaryota > Metazoa > Chordata > Crocodylia > Alligatoridae > Alligator > Alligator sinensis. Next base: position 1,560,049 of record NW_005842176.1, read on the forward strand.
ATGGACTCAATGATGCTGCTTTATGAGAGGAGAGCTGGTGGCCATCTATAAGCTCACCAGGGGAGACCAGTGAAAAATAGATGAGGCTCTGTTGCCCTGGGCACCAGCTGGGATAATAAGGAATAATGGCTGCAAATTGATTGAGAGTAGATGCAGACCTGATATCAGGAGGCATTACTTTACAGTTAGGGCTGCCAGGCTCTGGAATGGGCTCCCAAGGGAGGTGGTGCTTTCCCCTACCTTAGGGCTCTTCAAGAGGAGGTTGGACAGATATCTGGCTGGGATATTATGGTCTCAGCACTCAATCCTGCCCAGGGCAGGGGTTTGGAGTTGATCATCTGTTCAGGTCCCTTCTGACCCTAGAAACTATGAGGTCTCTTCCAGACCCTAATGTCTATGAAATCTATGAATCTCCTAAAGCTGACCAGGCTCTTATTTCAGGGACTAATTGGGAAGGTTATTTATTGGCCCTGAACTTCTGGGAATATTCTCTATATGGGGTTGCAATAAGCCTTGACCTGCTTTAAAGCAAAGTTCCTGGTTGAAAGAGATTATGCCCCCTGCAGAGGCACAGACCAAGGTGTCTGTATGCTCAAAGCAATGATGAACATCCTCCACCTAGAACTGAAGAATTTGCAGTTTCTGCCAGATGATGAACCAACCGTTTGGGTTTCCCTGAGTTTTGACACAACTCCCCAGCCTTACTACACCTAAGGATTGTATAGACCCAGCCTGGTTTGATTAACCTTCAGACTGTGAAACACCAAGCAGCTGGGATCAGGGAGGAAGCTTCAGCAGGCATCAAAGACAGTCAGGGACTGGGGACCAGTCTTCCTTACATGGAATACAAAGGCTGACATGTTGGCAGATTGCTAACCCTCTGTCACTGTAGGAGTCAGGGACAGTGGCTTTACCCTTTACCCAATGTGGGTCAGCCCTGGGGTAGGGGTGGGGAGTTTGATCCTTTGGGATGGTAAGTGGAGGTGGAGAGAAAGAGGCACAAAGGGCCTGTATAGGGGAAGGAGGAGAGTGGAGAAGCCAAAGAACTGGGAGGGAAGAAGTTCCCCAAAAGATTCCTGGGAAAGGGGGAGGAAAGGACACAATGGTGCAGTTTTCTCACCTGGCGGCAGGAAAAGGGTCCCTCGGACTCTGCCCTCCTTGATTGGGATGCGCTGTGTGCCAGGGGTCACATACCACCTCTCCACAGTGCAACTGGCCACAGGCTCTGTCTGGACTTGAGGCATCAGGAGAAAGGAGTCGAAGAGATCAATTCGGACCTGGAAGGGGCTGCCCATCACATCCTTTTTAATTAGCCGCTGGAACAGCTTCTCCGGCTTGAGGAACCAGAAGAGGCCCATGGGCCACACGCCTGCATAGTCGCCGCCCAGGGCAGCAGCCTTCTCAAAATCCACCTGCCCAGCTTCATCTGCCCGGTACAAGGCTCTGGCCTGGAACGTTATACCCCTCTCATCTGTCAGGGATGACTGCAGAGTCACCAGCAGCCCCGGGGCTAGGCCGGAGACATGGATCTTCACTGGCTGGTCAGCCAGAGAAGTTTTGGGGGTGACCGTGAGCTGGATCATGATGGACGGAAACTGGACTCAAGACCTGAGAAAGGGGGATTCAGGGGGCAGGGGAGGAGGGCAGACAGAGCAAATGGATATGGACGTGTTAGCAGTGGGAGAAGCTAGGACAGCTTTGAAGTGGTAGGGGATATTGCAGCAGTCTCATCTGTCTTTTTTTTTTTTTTTTTTTTTTTTTTTTTTTTTTTTAAATAATTTTGTGTTTTAGGCCAAATCAGCCAAATCAGTTTTGAATTCTATCAGCTGAGCAGAACTCAATTGTTCAAGTGTGCATGGTGCTACCACTGGCCAGTATCCTTCCTCCCAGACTCTTCAGCCTGGGGCTTCAGATATTTCCATATCTATGGCAGGCATCCTACATGCAAGCCCCATGCCCAGAGGCCTTGGGGTTCAAATGCCCCCTAGTCTTGCTTGCCCCCTGGCCAAAAGGCCATAGGGAGAAGCTAGAGGAAGAGCCTGAGAGCAATCCCTCATCACCATAAATTATGTAGCCAAGATCCACCCGCTAGGAAGCTATAGTATATTCTTGCAGGGGTGCCTCCCCACAGTGCAGTGGACACATCTCCACCCTCAACTACACCAAGTCATCCAAGACCTGGATGAAGGGGACTGCCAGGTACAGTAAAACCAGCTGGACCAGCATTATCGTGGTGGTTTTCTTTGCTCCTAACAGCTACCCTGTGGCAGGGTGTGTGGCTGTAGAAGGAATTTCTGTCCTTGTGAAGGGCCCTTTGAGTGCATTTCAGGGGCACTTGGACGAGCTCTTAAGCGCAGGGAAGACAGGGCAAGCCATCCTGCCTGGAACACCAGCATCTCTTCCCCTTCCTCTTCCCCCTCCGCTTCACCTTTTGTCTTTCTAATTTCTACCTATTTACATTCTCACTAACATCCTGCCACACTTTTAGCTTCTCTAATTTCTTGGAGTCTCAGAACAGCAGAAACTCTCTATGCCTGAAGAAGGGTGACTGCGCCCAAAAGCTTGCCAAGAACTGTTTTCCAACTATTCAGTTGGTCTAATAAAAGATATCCCCTCTGCTCAAGGACCCCTGCCTGCCTATGTCCTTAGACCAGAGCTTTCCAAACTTTTCATGTTGGTGACACACTTTTTAGAGGTGCATCATTTCGCAACACAGTAATTCAGTTCCGGGGGAGGGGCCAAGGGAAGCAGATACGAGTAAGGGAGCTCCGCGGTGCCCTTCTGCAAAATTTTCTGCATTTCACGCGACACACCTACACACTGCTGCCGACACACTAATGTGTCGCGGCACACAGTTTGGAAAGCTCTGCCTTAGACCAACGTGGCTACAACCAAAAACCCAGCATCTCTCAATAGTACCCTTAGCAACCTTGCCTTTCCTCTGCCACCCAAAGCACGTATGCCTCTTCCCTGGCACTCAGGCTCCCTTCCCCACTGCCCTCAGCATCAAGGATCCTCTACAGCTCCCTTAAACACCCTTGCTTCTCAAGATCACCAGCGTTTTTTCTTTCGAGACCTTCAGAGTTATTCTCCAGCAGGGCCCTCCTCCCCCCGTCCCTCCTCCTTGATCAGTGCCAGTGCATAGGAGCTGGGGTACCTCCTGGGTCCTGCCCACAGACCGTGCAGGCAGGGAAAGTGGCTGCAGGTCTGCTGCTGTTCATTTACAAACCCTGCTGCTCCCCACAGACCCCATCAGCAGCACAACAGGCAGGCAGAGGCGGGGAATGGGGATGGACCTTTGTCATCTGACCATGTCGGGGTCATGTTGCAAACACACTCCTCCCTCTCGGGCAACTGTTCCAGCACCAGCAGGTGCCCATCTATGTTTAAACAGGGAATGAAAACACCCAGCAGAGCAGATCTCCAGCCTTGTGCAGCAGCCCAAAGCAGATCCGGGCAAGACCTCGTCCTGTCGGCTTCCTCCAGAGCTGCTGGAGCTGGCTGCAGAAATCACAAGAATGCCACAGCCAGAACAAGTGTCTGCCTGCTTCCCTTCCCTGCTTGCCAAATTCTGGCTCCACATAGCCAGGCCCACCTCCGTGTCTCAGGGAAAAGAAAAAGCCTTAGGCCAACAGGCCCTGAGCCAGCAGCTAAACCTGAATTACCAGCCCCAGTCCTTCAGCTCCTTCCTTTCCCGCAGCTGCTTAGTGCCTAAGTGTTCACAAGTATAGGTTGTAGCCATGTTGGTCTAAGGACATAAGCAGGCCAGGTTCTTTGGGTAAATCCAATGTCTTTTACTAGACCAAGTAAAATAGTTGAAAAAAATATATTCCAACTATACATCCAACTATTTTAGTTGGTCTAGTAAAAGACATCAGATTTACCCAAAGAATGTGGCTGCCTAAGCATTCATGAGAGATGGAGCAGATGTCCTGATCCTTTCGCTTGGTGTATGGGGAATTATTTGGACCCTTTTAAATTATTTAGCTGACAGGGTTTTGAGTGCTCTGTAACGAAGACATCAGCAGCGGCCTACTCAGCCCTGCCTTGCCCTTTCCAAGGTTCTGCTCAGCAGTGCGTCTTACAGCTCCCATGGTCCTGTGACCTTGAGACCAGCTTGAGAAATGCCTCCTCGGGCAGGGGTGCGTTCAGTCTGCTGACCCACAGCTCTCTGCAACCAGGGGGCAGATCCCTGGCAAAAAGATGCAGGGGACGCAAGACCCCCCCACCCATCACCAGAGGATCTAATCCCCTTAGGATCGTTAATGTGTTTATCCTCTCAAAGTACCTGTGAGGGAGGAGGGCTGTTATTCCCATTGTACAGATAGGGAAACTGAAGCACAAAGTCAAGGTCACTCTAAAGGATTTAGGTGCATGACACAGGATTGAGGTACCTATATCCTACCTCAGTCTGGGAGAAGCCTTAAGTGCCCAGCCTAGCCCCTAAAGCCCTTAGGTGCCTGAGAGAGATTTCCTCAAGTGCTGGTGCCTTCAATGCTGGCCGGTGAGGTCTACTCGGGCAGCCAGGTGCCTTCAAGTTCATCATTAAAGCACTGTGGTTCTAGGCCTAAGTGACTTGCCCAAAGTTATACAGCAAATCAGAGAGTGGTGGGAATTGAACCAAATTCGCCTATGTCCCAAAGTCATACTAGAACAATTTCCTTTGAAAAATCCTTCTTCAGGCTGAGGTCAGCCAGTTTACACAGCAGCCTCCTTCCTCTTCCACTCGCACCACAACCCCCACTATCCCAGCTTGCGATACCAGAGCTGTACCCATTTTAGGCCTTGTGATTTCACACACCTGACACATGACTGCTTGTGTCACCCATGCCTGGGCCCATGGGCATGAGACACCCTTTTCCCTCACCTGTCGCCAGGCTGTTGCTACGTAGTGAAATGCCCCAGATAAGGGAGATGCTCCCACAGGTGTGGAGCTTGTGCTACATCCACCTTTACCAGCTTGTATATAGTACAAGATGCCCCAAGGCCTGCACAGAAGCTTGGGCCAGTGGAAAGGAAAGGCTGATCTGCAAATCCCCTCTGCCTGCTCTTTTTCCAGCCTCATTCTAGGCCTAGATCTCAGCAGCTCCAGACCCCAGGGGCTCCAGTACCAAGGAAGAAGGACTCCAAACCTCCTTGTCATAGGTAAACCTGATTCCCTCTGCCCAGGAAGATCAAGTCTCTCCTTTCTTACCGTAAAGGAAGGGATGTAGTTGGGCTGTTTGCTTGAAATCTCCAGGTTCTGTTGTAAAAACAAGGCAGCAGCAGCCCCCTTCTCCCCTCCCTCTCGCTGGAGCATGTGAAAGGTGTGTGAAAGGAGAGCCCCAAGTGTTTCTTTATATCTTGCTCTGCACCACAGTCCCACACAATCTGCATGCACTTGCAAACTGAGATAATCATTAATCCCAAGTGATAATCAGAGGTGGAGCTTTCTATGAACCAGAGGCCACTTCAGCTTGACTGAGGTGTCAGTGAACCTCAAACCATCCCCCAGTCTCCTTCCTAGCTCTGCTAAGGGCTCCAATCCAAACCTACCGTTACAATAGTGTCTCAGTCCTGACCCACAGCCCTCCAATCTTAATTTTGAGCTCCCACCACAGCTGTTTTGGTGCCTCTCACTCCTGACACAAGCCTCCCTGCTATCTCAGCCACGGGCTCCCTACAACTCTTCTAATGCATGTAATTCCTGACTAACATTTCCTCCCCCCAGGCTCCCCCTTCCTCTAGTTTCCTTTCTGCCCCTGACCCAGGGGGCAGTGATACAATGTGGCACAACCTGCAGTACCAGGGGAGCCTGCAGCCTGTAAGTGTCAGAGCACAGCACAGTAGCTAAGGGTGAGTCAAGGCACATGGTGCAGCAGAGGGGGGCATGTGGCTCCCAGGGCCCTAGCCTCTGCTGGCGTGCCCTGCCCCCACCCCCCGTAATTTATAAATCAGACAGCCCTGTCTTAACTTAGCCATCCCAAGTGTTTACCCCTGCAAATGCAGGCTCAGCCATGGGCCACCTGCTCAAGCATGCTGCTTGACCCAAAGGCCTCACAGCTTGTGTTTCAGAGCCTAGGACTTGGTCTGCCTCTTCCAACACACTGGGTGTAACAGAGCAATTAACCAGTACTGCAAGCAACAGTTCACTGGGTAAAGTTCAAGGCTGTGCAACACACCCTCAACCATGGTCCTGGCCCCTCCCTGTTGACTGTATGTCTCCATTCACCCAGGGATTAATACTTATGCCCATTACCAAGGGAAATAAAACACCTGGGAAAGGCAAGCACCCTGATGTCACGCTGGACTCCCTGCCCTGCTAACCTGCATAAAGTGGTAAGCATGGATGGGAGTTGTTACTGAAGGTAAGCTGAGGCAGAGAGAGACAGACAGCTCTTGATGGGGGTGGGGTCAGCAAACATTTAATAGACAGACCACTGGACTGGGTAACTAGGATACAGTCTTTGTCTACCCCCTCATTTCCCCGCTTTGTCTATGAGGACTGTCAGAGCTTCACAGCCAAAGGGCAATTTTGTGCATACAGCACATACCGCAACCAGACTTCAATCCAGGGTCAGGCCCTGAAGTATTCCACCTCCCTTTTGGGCTGTGTTGGAAAGTCAATTGGTGGGGCTGTGCTGAGAATGATTTCCAAGATAGCCATGGTGTTAACTTACACAGGGGCAAAATTCATGGCTCTGGAATAATAGCTGTGCTGGGGTCTCTCAAACTGGGCTGTGCCCAGAATTTGTCCACAAGGAACACAAGCATGTATTAACCAAAAAGGTTCGTACCCCATTATTCTGCAAGCTATGAATGAACCCACAGGTTGGAGCAGCCTCAGAAACAGCTACAACTTGCTCAATCCATGCAATCCCTTGTGCACACTCTTATTCACCTGTCCCAAAATTTCCCTTCCCCTACAATCCCGTTCCATCCAGGTATTTCTTTATAGCTCACCAAGCCTCCCTCCTACCCCTGCAGTTCATCCTTTACACTGAGGTTCCCCAATCCCACCCCATAGGTTTTCTTAGTTTATCCCCTTCCCTCCCATCATTCTCAACTTCTCCTCAGTGACTTTGTCTTAAAGAAAGGGCCCTTTAAACACTCCATCTTACCATAATACACACCTATATCTGACACCTCAGAATTTTCTGAATGAAAAGGAGTGCAGAAGCTATTTTTTCAGTAGCTTCCATTCTGGTTCATCTCAGGGACCCACAAAGCTGTTTCACACATACAATCCCACCCAATCACCACCCACCAGCTCTTTCTTTAAACCCTTCACAACAAGGTGGAGAGTCATTTCAGGCTAATTTCCAGTGAGGAAGAACCGCCAAAGGAAAAAGCCCACCATCTCATTTAGTGGCTGGGCTTCTTGTCCACTGCAGCACAGAAGCTGACATCTTGCGATGGCAAGGATCTCATCTCAAATACACAAGTGCCGGGAGGTGACAAACGCAAGAACTGAGGTGAGAAGGGACATCAGACCTATTGCCTGAAAGCAAAGTGAAAGTCCACTAAAAAAAAAACTGAAGAGAATCACAGAGGCCCAAAGCACTGGCAGGTCATGACAATGAAGCCTAGAAGGCAATTTTAAATCTTCTGTGAATAGCACAAAGCATTCACTAAGGCAAACTCAAAGAGAGGGGCACACATCCCTGGTCCTGTACTATTGGTCTCTAATTTGAAAACAAAGGAGAACACTCAAAGCTCAAGAGGATTCATAAAGCTAAGGCTCCCCACCAGCCACTGTGTCAGTAGTTTATATGACGGCTCAGTTCTCCAAGCCCTGAGGCAGAGGCTTGTTCCCAGTGCCCTACATGAGGGTGTCCTGCCCAATTTATGGAAGAAAATCCCAGCTCCCCAGTATAATGCATCAGCCAACATTTCAGACCCATAGGGGCCAACATTCAGCATGAGGTATAAGCTGGTGGTGAGCAGGACAGCAGAGCTGCAAAACATCACTGAGACAGACAGGCTCCAGAAAAATGCCTGCCCTGCTGTCTCCCTCTGTGCCGCTTCATTCCTTGGCTGCTTTGCGCTGCACCTGGTGCTTCTGCAGCAGGGCCAGCGTGTCCCGCTTCTCAATACGACGCAACTGCTTCTTTTTTGCACGTTTCAGCTTCAGGGGATTCCGGATCTGGAGTGGAGAGAGAGCAAGAACAAGTCCATAAGCCATGACTACAGAGGAATGTCAATGATGTGGGACAAACCACCTGCATGGGAGCACTGGCACACTGCATCTCCCATGATGTACCAGGGCTTCCTTTTGTAAAGAGGGGGAAGCACTACATTATAGGCAAAGTGCCTCCTGGGTGATGTAGCCTAGCAGAGGGGCTCAGCCCAGGGAACAGAACTGAGATAAGAGGCAATTGGACCACATCTCTTGAGACCCTGTGGTGGCACGCCCAAAATAAAAATTGGTTAGAGATTTCCTGCCAAAAAACAGGCGCTTCCCCTAGAACGTTTTTATAAAAAGTTGAGCTTTCATTCAGCTAAACAAGAACTGTTTCCAAGCAATCTTTTCAAGTAGCTGTAGTAAGTACAGCAGTCAGCACGTCCCACATCCCAGGGACAAGTTGGTTGCCACAGTCTGTTCAGAGCTCTATATTAGTGAGGCTCCTGCCACCCCCAGTGGACACTATTCCCCATGTTTAGCTCCCAAAGGGAGGAAATGTTTGTCAGTGCCCAGCTGGATTTCTCTCTTGGTGCCTCTACATTCTATTATTCCTGCCCGTGATGTGCGCCAACAGTTGGAGTCTCATCACAGAGGCCAAGGGAACCAGGTGGAGCCCACCAATTTAGGAATATCTGATTTGTGTGCCTTAAACACAAGTCAGGCTTTCCCGGGGCAGCAGATGATGCTCAAAGGACACACAAGAGAAAAAGAAAAGGGGGTGGGGGAAGAGGCGCTACCTAGGGACAAAGTCTACCCCCTCATGCATCAGCGTTTGGCATCCCTTGAAGGAGGCATTAGATATCAGGACTCACCACTTGCACAATTTCTGCTTTGCGCTCATTTTCCAGGCGTCGCTTCAAGTTCTCTTCCCGGCGCTGTTTCTTTGCCTGCACAAATAGGAAAGACAGATTATGATGTTTAGACCCTGGTGGGGAAGAGTCCAAGGAGGACATAGTACATGGGTGAGACCTGAAATGAAATGGATGAGGCCATGAGGTGCAGGGAAGGCAGGGAATACAGTAGTAGAAACCCTCGTCTCAGAAATTTTGAGAGCACCTTCTTCACTATGATAACTGGGCACCTTTCCCGATTAAAGACAAAAAATGTTCTCCTGGACTCCTCAGCATGGAAGAGAAAAAAAAAGCTTCATTAAGCAAAAGTTTGAGGCAGTCTTTTGGTTCATCACTAAGCACATCAGGGCTCTGATCTGTAACTGGCTGCTAATAATATTTGTTGAGTGCATCTGTATGCGGAGAGCCATCCTGAGGGAAAGCTGGCAGCGAGCTTTACAGTCTTGGGCCATTTGCTGTGGAAATTTGGACTGATTTATTCAGGGAATTCTCCCACTAGGTGATTGTTTTGCGGTTTCTGTGGACTGGAGCTGTGGTGGGAGGTCATGGCCACTGGGTGGGGTGGAAACAGTGGATCTCAGCTATTCAGGGGAAGTCCCATGGAAAGCTCTAAATGGCAGGGCAGACACCTTGATTTGGACTCTGGATCCAGTGTGGAGACTATCTATGCATAAATTGTATATAAAGGACCTGTGTTGCCAAGCATATGGGCTACTACATTTTGTACCATGTGGGGCTTTTGCAGGTGCCACAGTTTAATTCCTCAAAAGTGTGCCTAGCAGATGCTACCAGGTGACTCGGCTGCAGTCGTCCAAGTTCTTTGTTTTCCCAACACTTGAAACTACTCAGTTAATTTTAGGCTCTGCAAGGTTCTGGTGGTCAAAAAGATGAAGCGAGCTGTGAGCACCAAGAGACTTTGCTTTCTTCCTTAGCTCAGTTCTGAGGAAACAGATGAACCCTGGGACCAAACTGATGTTGGGCTGAAGCTTCTATGAAGAAAGGATCTGGCCTGCACACTTGTGACCCTCATTGTTCAAGGACATGCATGTAAATAAGTTACTCGGATTTTGTGCCACAGATTTCTCCTACACTGGAAAGGTAAATTGCTAGGATCCAAATAACTGATACCACTTCTTGTAGGGAATGGAACAGCAGTTTCACAAGAGAGCAATATGATAAAGTCACATGTTGTGAAGGATAAGAGACAGTGGCTAGTGCTAAATGAGGAAGGAAAAATCCACGTAATAGCCTAGAATCATAGAAATGTGTGCCTGGAAGTACCCTTAGGAAAACAGTACACCCAACCTCTGCTGAAGGGAGGATTATCCCTGTCTAAACCAACTCATCCAAGTATGTTGTCCCTGTTCCCCCGGGTGCCGCCAGGAGTGACCAGGAATAACGGTCACAAGCTGGCGGAGGGAAGGTTTAAGTTGGACATCAGGAGGCGCTACTTCATGGTCAGGACAGGCTAGGGTCTGGAACCAGCTTCCAAGTGAGGTGGTGCAGGTTCCCACCCTGGGGGTTTTTAAGAGGAGGTTAGATGACCATCTTGCTGGGGTCGTTTGACCCCCCGTACTCTTTCCTGCCATGGCAGGGGGTCGGACTAGATGATCTGCCCAGGTCCCTTCCGACCCTAGAAACTATCAAACTATTTCTAACCTGCTCTTAAACATTTTCAGTGATGAAGACTCCACAGCCTCTCCAGGTAATTGATTTCAGTGTTTAATCATCCTTATATTTAGAAAGCCATTCCTAATATCTAACTTAAGTTTCCTTGCTATAGTTAAGACAGTTACTGCTTCTCTGTGGCTGCAGGAGACAGCAGAAGTCTATCACCAGCCTATTTATATTATAATATAAAAGGCATTCATGCGTTTGAAGACTTATCCAAAACCTCCTCCAGTCTTCTCTTCTCCGGACTAAATCATCCTAGTTCTTCCAACCTTTCTAGAATTCATCCAAGTGTTTGTTTTGTTTTGTTTTTAAGAAGGATGCTTACAGTCAGATCAGAGACTGAATGGGAAAAGAACTGAGCTGTTCAAGGATGGAGAAAACAATACTGTGTTTCTTCGAGCCCATGAAAAGTGAGCACTGGTATTCTGTATGTACAGACTGCCATGCCAGACCAGACTTACGGTCCACCCAGTCCAGGTTCCCATCTCTGCCTACACCGGCTCCCAATGTTTAAGGAAAGAGAGAGCCAGAATTTATACCATGGGAAATTATGAAACAGCCTTTCCAAATGCAAGGTACCACAGGGACCAAACGTGTCCTGAAACAAGACTTTTCATTTCTTAAAACAGAGGATAAAAAGTGGCATCTCCTGAGAAAAAAAAAAAAAGAGAAGAAAAAAAACTGGAGTACAGGGAGGCGATGGAGAAAAGGGAGCCAGGTACTGACATGGAACTGCACAAGAACATGGTGTTGGCAGCAGATAGTTGAGAACACAGGAGAGGATGGAGGAGGAAAAGAAAGTTTCAAGATCAGAAATGATGCCTCAGTTAGAGTTATAATGGAGGCGAGTTTGAGATGGAGCTGGGGTGGGAGGCTTCTCTGGCCTCAGAGAAGAACATTTGTCTAGGAGGCTTTCTGTCTGAACGAATGGAGACAGGACAGCCAATGTACTTGGTTACCACAGGTGGAGATGTTAGCAATTCCTGTTCCTGGTCACAGATAAGGAGAGCAACACAAGGAGATCATGAGATCTTTGGGTCCATTAACCCTTATAGGCCTCTGCGCAGAACTACTTTAATACCATCACGATGGCACTGGGGGGCCTACAGACAACTGCAACAAGTATGCAGTACTGTCCCCCGTTCTGTTACCTCACGCTCCCTCTGCTTTTCCTCCTGCAGTTGCCTGGCAAAATCCTTGACAAGCTGCTTCTCCTGTCGCTCCTTCATCTTCCGTTCCCAAGAAGTACGGAGGGGCTTGTCCCGAGTCATCTGGGAAAACCTGAGGGCAGAGGAAGAGAAAGCATTCCTACCCGTTTGCACAGGGCAGGCCTCAAGGCAGAAGGGGGGGCAGGTTCCTGCTTAGGACAAACCAAGCTGCTGGGTCAGGCCGACTTTAACGCACCAAAGGAAGTCTCACCGGGACAGATACTGATCCCCTCAAACCGCTGATGAACCTGCCCAGCCTAACACAGCCCCCTATGCTCACCCCAGCCCTTCCTCCTTCTCCAGGCAAGGCGGCTTCCCTCTTTGACAACACTACCCCTCCCCGGGCTCCCTCCCAACACCACTGCAGCCCTCTGCCTCCCCCTCCTCCTCCTCCTCCCCCACAGCTCCCCCCTCGCACCTTTTCTTGCCGGGATCCTTCCACACCCGCCCGGATTTGGGCTTCCCCTTGGGGATCACCATCGCCTCCTTCCCCTTCCTGGCCAGCTGCTTCCTCTGCGGGCCAGGGCCAGGGCCAGGGCCAGGGCCAGGGCCCTCTCCCGGGACAGTCACTGCCCCACTCATCTGCTCCGCCAAGGGCTCCTTCGGGGCCCGCCCATGCTCGGGTTCCCCTCCCCGCATCCTCCGGCTCCTGCGGAGCAACGTCGGGGCCGCTGCAGGCCGGGGATACTCCATGCTGCCGGGCCCACGTGGAGCTGCGGGCCGCAGGCGCCAGGCATTAACGTCATGGGCGCGACCGCGACCGCGGCCTCTCCGCTCTTCTACGCATGCTCAAGGCGCCATGTTTTTAAGGGGCACTAGCATGGTGGCCGCCATGTTTATGAGGGCAACCGGCAAAGGATCCGTCCCCGTCCGCCATGTTTTGGGAGTGGCACCAAAAAGGGTCCCTCCGCTTACGTCTGCCATGTTTGTGAGGGGCACGCAGCCCTTCTCTCCTCAGCTCTGCCATGTTTGTGAGGGGCAGAGGTCTGCCCATGCCCTCGTGCCTCCCTGCCTCCCATTACAGGCTGGTGCGACCTTCCCCAGTGCCGTGGGCAGGCCCTGGTCACATGGCAGGGCAGGTGTCAGTGGGGAGGGCAGCGGGGAACACCATCATTGCCTAATGTGATGCCCAAGAGAGGCCTGAGGTGAAAGAGGCAAAGGCTTGAGCTCTGGGCAGGGCCCTGAGGCCCACCTCTTGCCGGCTTTGGGCCAACGAGACAAGGCAGACGGTGCCCAGGACAGACACTAGCCCCCTCCCTCCTGCCTGGATTGATCTTGCAGGCCAGAGCCCCCCTCACTTCCTCCCATTTTCAAACTTGTTTTTAAGAACCAGTCAGCAGAAGTAGCAGGGTGATGGACGTAAGTGGGGGCTCCGGGTGGGGGGAGAGGTTGGGCCATCCGACGATCTTTCAGGACGTGAGCCACGAAACGACAAAACTGAGTAACCTCCACCCTAACACCACAGAGCTCCGGGAGGGATTTTGGAGGAAGGCGAATGCAATTCTAAAATATGACAAGCCTGAAGGTCCCGGGACTGTTAATCTTTGAAAGCTGGAACCTGATAAAGATTAGACTTGCCTTCTGAAATATGTTATATTGAGAACATCAGTAGTTGTTGATAAAAGAGAATCAGCCAAATGATACGTTTTGGTCCCATGATCTATGATCCGAGAGATGTAGTACAGTACTGGGCAGAATGAGGAAGGTTTTTAAGGTGACAGATAAGCCAAACTAAATGCTGGTGAAAGCTTGCGGGGTGAATGGAATTGCCTGCAGGCTGAATATGGCCTATGTGTCAAGGTCATCATGTGAACGATCCAGTTGGGAACAATCCCTGCTTCCTGCCTTCAGCGATTCCTTATACCAGCGGTGCTCACACTTTTTGACCAGTGGGCCGGATGGGCAGTGCCTGATCTCTCCGTGGGCTGGATCCAGTGGGGCCCCATCAAGCTGCGCAGAGTGGGGAGGGTGGCAGCCTGGTCCTGATCCAGCTGCATGGTGGAAGGGGGCCTGGGCCAGTCCTAACCTGGCCCCACTGTCAGGAAGGACCATGGCCTGGCCCCGAATCAGCCCCGCAGGTGGAAGGGACATGGCCCAGCCCTGTGGGTAGGGCAGGAAGGGAATGTGCTCCTGCTGGGAACCAGCTATGCATAGGGAGGGCGCATGACCTGGCTCCTCTGACTTGTGGGGTTTGCAATTTTGGCAGCAGGGAGGGGTAGCAGTTCTGCCACCGCTCCTCCACTGCCAAATTTTCTGACCTGTGGGGAGCCCCATGGGCTAGATTCCATGGCTCTGCAGGCCACATTTGGCCCAGGGGCTGGAGGTTGAGCACCCCTGCCTTATACAGTCTACACTGCATATGGCAGGCCTGTTTAGCAGGCAGGAAACTGCCTGATTCAGGATTCAGCTACCTATGGCTTATGAGCTGGATGTTATGCTGTTAATAAGCAAGCAGTCAGGACTGAGCCTGTAGCTGGTACCATGCAGTATGGGCTGCTGGCAGCCCACCGAGCTTGGCAGGAGCTGGGGGACGTGGGAATGGTAGATGGTCAGGACCAGTTCTGTGGTGCCTGGGCTTCACAGAAGTGGCTGGGGGCTTGGGCAGGTGGTCAGGAATTGGAGAAGTGGGATGGTGGGAACAGGCTGTGTTTGTCTGGGCACTGGAGAGCCTGGTGGAGCACTTAGAAGGTGATAGGTGCTCAGCAGTAGCAGCATCCTATCAAACATTTTTTCTAAAGTTTGCCTGGACATCAGGTTAACCCTGTTTGTTTCAGTGGGGGGGTTGTTTTCTGGGCTGCCTCAAGACTGAGCTAAGCAATTAGCTAAAGACAACCTCATTAAGTAACATGATAATGAGCCTTAGCAAGGAGCAAACAGCTAAGCCATGCAAGAACTAGCCATCATGCTAAAATCAATTTCAGCAGTGCCTTTAATACTGAAATCAGTGAGAAATGAATGACACAATATACATGCTTGTCCATGTTACATGGGTACAATTACAGAAGCTTGAAGAGTATTGTAAACTGTCTGGCATGTTTATTATATTAACACTGGGTGATTCGCTACCTGTCTACCCACATTTCTATGTTTATTACATTCTGCTCCAATGGACATGTAGAGTTTTAAACTGAGGCACCTTCCCTTACTCATTACCATCTTTTTGCCACTGATCATCAAAACGTTGCAGGTACAAGTGTAGGCAGGAGTGAGAGAAGCTGGACTGAAGACAGGGATGGAACAACTTCTAGATCACAATCCAACAGGTCCCTCTGCTTTTGCTGTTCATCTTATTTGCCTGTGCTACTGGAAGACTGTGGAAGAGGCTGTGGGCAGGCCTGAAAAGGAGTCTTGTGGTGAAAACACTGATTTTTGTACCTTGGGGAAGTAGGTTCAAATCCTGGCTCTGTTACAGACTGTGTGTGTGACATTAGTCAAATCAGGGCCTTTGGAGTTAGCTCTGTTCTGTTCTTTGACATGAAGGGATCACAGGTGGATTGAGTGTTGGAGTTTAGCCTCATCTCACCCCTGCAGTGACTAACTGAGGAATTTGAGAGGTCAGGGAAGATTTCCAGGGTGAGAGTTTGCTCCCATCTTTCTCAAAGTGAGATGGTTTGGAATAGAAGAAGCCAAGGTTAAGTCCTATTTCCCAGCTCCAAGTGGGACATTTCAAGTGTTAAAGTTCACTCCGGTGTCCCATTAGGGAGGCCCAGCTATGCAAGGCCTTAAATGCCTGTATACCATTGCTCGGAGTATGGGGAACAAACAGGAGGAACTCGCCCTCAGAATAGCCAGCTCAAACCCAGACATAGTAGGGATCACAGAAACGTGGTGGGATTCATCCCACGGCTGTGCAGTTAGCATTAGGGGCTATAGGCTCTACAGGCGGGATAGGGAAGGAAGGAAGGCAGGGGGTGTGGTGCTCTATGTCAAAGAGCAATACACATCCTCTGCCAGCAAAATGGGGTCAGAGGAGGGGCAAGCTGAAGTGCTCTGGGTCAAGATACAAGGGGATCATGGGGAGAGGGATTTAACGGTAGGGGTCTACTACAGACCCCCCAACCAAGGGGAGGAGCTGGACCGGGAATTTTTGGGCCAGCTTGCAGAGGCACTTAAGGCAAGGGATGTAGTTGTCATGGGTGATCTAAATTACCCGGACATCTGCTGGGAGGAGCAGTCAGCCAGGTTGGACCGTTCCAGGAGGTTCCTGGCCGAGATACAGGACCTCCACTTAACCCAGGAGGTGCACAGTCCCACCAGAGGAAATGCCCTGTTGGACCTGGTCCTGGCCACAGGCGATGATCTGGTAAGGGGGCTCCAGGTCCTTGACCACCTGGGTAATAGCGATCATCGCTTGCTGGAATTCATCATCCAGCGCAGGGTGACAAGGGCCTGCAGCAAGGCAGTAGCCCTAGACTTCAAGAGGGCCAACTTCAACGAATTGAGGAGATTGGTGGGAGAGGCACTGGGGTTCTCAAGGGC
>NW_005842176.1:1577556-1584285 GCF_000455745.1 Alligator sinensis
AGACTGCAGAAAGACCTGGATAGGTTGCAGGGGTGGGCTAACAAAAACAGGATGCGTTTCAATACTGACAAGTGCAGGGTGCTGCACTTGGGCAGTAGTAACCAGCAGCACACTTATAAGATGGGAAACTCCCTTCTTGAGAGCACGGAGGCAGAAAGGGATCTTGGAGTCATCATTGATTCCAAGATGAACATGGGCCGACAATGCGAGGTCACGGTTGGCAGGGCTAACCGGACCCTATCGTGCATCCACAGCTGCATCTCAAGTAGGGCCAAGGAGCTAATCCTCCCCCTCTACGCGACACTGGTCAGGCCACAGCTGGAGTACTGTGTCCAGTTCTGGGCACCCCACTTCAAGAGGAATGTGGACAACATTGAGAGGGTCCATAGCAGGGCCACACGCATGATCCAGGGACAGCAGGGCAGACCCTACAATGAGAGGCTACGGGACCTGAACCTGTTCAGCCTTCACAAGAGAAGGCTGAGGGGGGACCTGGTGACTGTCTACAAACTCACTAGGGGGGACCAGAAGGGTTTTGGGGAGACCTTGTTTCCCCTAGCGCCCCCTGGGATAACAAGGAATAATGGCCACAAGTTGTTGGAGAGTAGGTTTAGATTAGACATCCATAGGAACTACTTCACAGTCAGGGCAGCTAGGATCTGGAACCAACTTCCAAGGGAAGTGGTGCTGGCTCCTGCCCCGGGGGTCTTTAAGAAGTGGCTTGATGCCTACCTGGCTGGGGTCATTTGAGCCCAGTTTTCTTCCTGCCCAAGCAGGGGGTTGGACCTGAAGATGTACAAGGTCCCTTCCGACCCTACTTCTATGATTCTATGATTAGGAAGATCTGGAGAGAAGGTAGGGATTTGAAGTTTGCCCTGCACACATGCTTACAGATAGCAGAGATCAGGGAGCAGTTTAAGGGCAGACTTGCTTTCCCCTCCAGTAACTGAGAGAGAGTTTGGGGCCCCATTAAATGTGTGTTTGGGTATCCAGTTTGTTAGGGAAGGCTTCCAGGAGGCAACAGTATTGGAGACTGCCTTATCCAAAGTCTTTCCTGGGAAAATGAAGAGGGTGCTGAGATACAAGTTTCTGTGGCTCCATCGTGTGGTCAGTGTGGGGAGAGTGGAGACAGCCTTTGTCCCCATCACAGCACCTGGGAAGTAATCAGAGAGCAAAATTTACCCTCTGATATCCACACCACGCAGAAAGCTCCCACTTGATTTTTTCACTGTTCCACCTTTCTCCAGCTCTGTCTAAATATTTCCTCACACCTCTGGAAAGGTGTGTAAGAGGTGGGATGGAGGGGAGTTCCCTGCAGGTCAGGGTTTGTATCCATTGGTATGGCAGCACAGAAATAAATTCCTGGGCTGACTGTACCCAGGCAATGAAATTTCCTCTTGTCCTAAGGAAAGAGAGATCTGACCCCACTCCCACTGAAATCCATGGTAAACTCTCACGAATTTCAGAGAGGGCTTGTCTACAGTTTGGTAGGTAACCACATTGTTAGCGTGCTCATGGCAAAGGATTTTCTCTGCAGGGTTTGTAAAAAGATTCAAGCCTGCAGTCAAATTGAGCCTTTCCACTCACTTTGGTGGTATTAGGATTAAGTTGTAGATGAGGAGCACTCTGTATATGGTCCTGGGAACATGGGACACAGGACTGGAAGGAAATAAACCTAGTCCTCAGCTATCATGTGCAACTACATCATTCAACCCCATTGCTCTGGGGCCAGGTGGGGCTGCAGCTGTGTGTCTGAGGGAAGGGGCTCCATCCTTACCATCCGTGTGTAGCTTTCCCCTCTAATGGCCTTGCATCCATACACCAGGGCAGCGATGGCTGTGCTCATCTCCAGGAGACACAGAAGGATAAATACGGTGTTAACCCCATGGTTCGGGCCCTGAGAGAAGAAAACCCAAAGGATGTCATGGTCCATCCCATTACATGGTGCTTCCACCCACTAGATGTACTCCTGTCTCACATTAGGGAGGCATCATCCCTGCTGCAGGAGCTCCTGTCTCTGCTACTTCCTCCATCAGGGACCTGGGCTAAGCAACAGGAACCCAGACACGGTGGACAGACTCAAGGGGCTCACCTTCATCACCTTTACGCTGTGCCTGGGATGGCTGGTATGATGCACTCTCCACCACACTTGTTCCTGCCTGTGCCAAATCCTGGACATGAGGCAATGTTGTTGCCTTAGAGCAGCCCTGAGCACACAGCAGTAGTAGGATGCCTGAGACAGACCACCTGAGCGTGGCACTGGGTATGCTCTCAGGCCTGCTATAAAGCAGTTGCATTGCTTCATGTCCAAGACTTGGTGCATGTGGATTGGAAACAAGTGGATTGGGCTCACCATGGAGGTGATGGAGACAAGCTCACTGTATGTGTGGACTCTACTTGGCACAGGCCAGGGCTTATGCTGAACCTGTGGCACAGCTGCTCCCCTAATGGGAAAGCTGCTCAGAGTCTTGTTCTTGTTTTCCTCCTTTACCTCTGACTCTTCTCCTTTATTCAGTTCTTACACCTTCATGCTAACCACAGACACATTTCAAGTCTTAGCAGGGTCTTGCGTGAGCTCAGATACATGGGTCTGCCATCAGGCAGATCCCTTTCTTGGCACTGAGGTGATGCTGCCTTCCAACCAGTTAAAGAAACTGCCATTTCCTAAGCCTCCTTCTTTAAGTCCTTTCTCCCTCCCTCTGAGACTGTGGTCTGGCTTATCCTAAAATATTTGGTAGCAGAGCTACATTGGCTAACAACACGCATCCCCTTGCTAACATAGCAATGATGGACAAACCCCTGGAGCAGACACAGAAGGGAGATCTTGTTGTCTTACCCTGTGTTATGGACTGAGGTGGTGTAGCTACACCTGGAGAAAACCCTGTCTGCTGCCATATGCCATGTTTCCACAAAGGGCCTCTAATACCATTGTCCTGTTGGGACAGCTCTAACAGAAACAACCCATCAGGGCTACAAGCTGAGTGTCCACTGCAGTTATGAGGTGTGACTGGAATCAGTGCCAGATTTAGGCTTAAGCTACTTAAGCTACAGTTTAGGGCCTCATAATATGGGAAGCCCCTAAATAAGAAAAAAACAAACACTGGACATTTTCATTCTCATATAACAAAAATATACATAGATATGGCTCCACAGTTATTATTCAGATTGAGTTCATAAATTTGTGCAGAAATAACAATAATTCATCTTGAAATGTCATGAAAATCCATTTTTGTGGATTTTGTGGGTTATTTTTATCATATGGGCCCTCTTGGGCTGGACATAGCTTAGGGCCTCAGCATGACATAATCCAGCATGGAGCAGGATGTGGAAACACACATAGATCTACCTTTAACCTTTCAGCTAATATAAACATGACGGCGAGAGGTTCAGGTGTCCAAGTACGCAGAATCCTGGGTGGTCGCCAACCCCACACTCTGAAGCCTATAACACTGCACATTTACTTCTATTGTTACCTGACTAGTTGGACTAAAGAAAGCTTGGATTCTTCTACCCATGCTACTATCACACCTCTTAACAGCAGTGTATACATACCCTAATACTAAGCAAATATTCCACTTCTTCAACACCTTCCACAAGTGTTGTCAACTGAGCTTTCAAAAACGATGAGTCAGGCCTCAAAAGAATCATGTGACCAGCATGAAAAACATGGAGGTTTAAAGATAGTAAATCTGGGGGTTCTTTGATTCATTTGCCGCTTTCCAAGTCTTTAAGTTACATGTGAGACCTGCTGTCAATTTTTTCTTTGCATCCACGTGAGTTGCCATCTCATTTTCTTTTCTTTTTTTTTAAATGAAAGCTTGAGCCCCTTGTAGGCCATAAAAGCTATAGTCAGACACCTGGTCATATTTTCCACCTCTCCACACACCGCCACAACAAAGATTAGCAAAAGCTGAGCTCATCATTAAGTTGCAGAAACTTACTAAGGTCCTATTGAATTAGCAACGCTATTTGCTCTAGCTAACTAGGCCTGATTAAATCTTTGTAATGACTAAGGTTAAACTAAATTTTTTAATTTCTGTTTTTGGGGAGGAAGCAACATAACAAACGTTACCTTGTATGGGCATGAGTGAGGCATAATTGGAAGTGCAAAAGTAGAGTTCTAAGCCAACAGGTATAGGGAAATTATCATAAAACATGATTATGCATTATTTTAGATAAGGAAGCTAATAAAAGGTAAGGGTATAAAGAAAGTGATTTGAAAAGTCTTCGAGACTGCTGAGGTAATATGCTATCCCATGGACTATAAGGACTGTCTAATCAACACTCTGGAATAAAACATCCATTTACCAAGGTAACCAACGTATTGCTTATGTCACGACCCACGTTATGTTTTGGGGGTTTGTCATGAATATTTTCTTGTTATTTACAGTAATGATATGGCATGTGTGGTCTTATTGGAAATCAATGTTATCCTGCATCCACTGATGGTACTGTTATCATTGTATAGATTATGTTATGCTCTCTGTATATATTTTTATGGTTTTGGATATTGTTCACTCAAGGAAAGGGAGTGGGTGGGGTGGCTAGATTTCTTTATGGAAAGAAGAATTGCCACCCCCAGACATAAGCAGAAGGGGTTGGGCCCCAAGGCATTGTCTGCCTGTAATGGGGAAATCAACACTATAGCAGAGGTATCTGAGAGGAATGGCCCATCCAGCCAAAGGACTGCCAGGTATCTCAGGCAGTCCTGAACTTCCAAAGAGTTCTGGTGATTGAGACAGTTTCTAATGGCCTTGTTACATCTGTTGCTGTAAGCTGCACAAGTGTTAATTGGCTTAGCATTGATTGGCTTAGTGGATCAGTCACACCTTAAAGCAAAAACACCATTTCTGACTGTCCTTCACTGGCACAGTTGTGACTTGCCACTCGAGGCTTGGTGAGCAAGGGCAGGATTAGGAGCTGTGCGTGGCCCCAGGCGTAGGCAGTACCCCATAATATTCCTTGTGTTTTTCTGTGGTTAAAAACTCTTTGAGCCCCTTTCAATCTGGTGGGTAAAAGGGCTGGGGTGCCTGTGGCTGGGAAGTGTTGTTGCTGGCCTTGTGGGGGTGACCAGACAGGAGGCTCAGCGGCCACTGGGCACTCCAGGGCTATGGCGGGAGGCACCACAGCCACCGGGTGCTCCAGGGCTGCAGTGCTCCCTCCTCCCACCTGGAGCAGCAGGTTGGTCCAGGCAGTGGTGGGAGGTACCATGGCTGCTGGGTGCTCCAGGGCTATAGCACTCTATCTGCCCAGCAAAGGCAGTGAGCTGGTCTGAGGGGCAGCACCCTGGGCATGTCAGGCAGAATAAGCACCGCAGCCCTGAAGTACCCAGTGGCCATGGTGCCTCCTGCTGCTGTCCGGACTGCTCCTGCTGGGCAGATTAAGCAGCACAGCCCTGGTGCATCCTGGGATACTGGAGGACTTCAACTTGGGTGGAATAGCTGTGGGAAATGGCCACACCTTAATGGAGCAGGAGCATGGTTATGCGCATTAGAGATAAACCTGCCCTAAAGTGGCAACTTTCTGCCAAATAATGAGTGCTTTAAACCACATAAAGGTATTAATGTGCAGCCAGTCCAGGGGTTAAAAGCTCTAGAAGCTGCCTAATGTTACCATGTAACAAGGCCCTAAATCTATAGTCTGTTTTGCTTGTGTAAACTTTTATCCCATGTAATATTCTTTTTGCTGTTTGGCTACCCACTGATTGCCTATGGAGAGAGTGATTTCTAGGTGAGTGATTTTCCAGGCTAGCCTTCTCCATGGAGAGGGGGAACCTAAAAAATTTGTCAGGCAGGATCTACCTGTGATGAACCCATGCTGGATTCCTTTCAGCATCATTTCCCCTGCTAGGCCTTCACAAATGCGCTCTTTCATGATTTTTTTCCAGTATTTTCCCAGGAATAGAGGTAAGACTGACTGGCCTAAAGTTACCCATCTCATCCCTTCTCCCCTTCTTAAAAATGGGCACCATGTTGGCCCTTTTCCATTCCTCAGGGATCTGGCCAGAGCACCATGAGCGCTCAAACAGCCATGCCAGCGGCTCAGCTATGACACTGGCCAATTCCTTCAGCACCTGTGGATGGAGGTCATCCGTGCCGGCTGACTTGTACTCATCAGCCCCTCCAAGTGCTCCTTAACTAAGTCAGCACTAACCTTATGCGGTCTGATGCCTTTTGGACATCTGTCTATGCTCAAGGTGGGGGAAGTGTCTTGGTCAGTATTAAGCAATATTGAAGCAAAGAACTCATTGAAGAGCTCCGCCTTTTTCTCTGTGTCAACCACCAACTGACCTGATTTGTCCTGCAGGGGCCCAATGTTACTCTGCGCCTTCCTTTTGATCACTATCTATCTGTAGAAGGACTTTTTCTTGTCCTTAATTGTTGAAGCCAGCCTAAGCTCCAGTCCTGCCTTGGCCTGCCTAACTGACTCCCTGCAATAGCGCGCCAGGGAGGTGTATTCCTCCCTGGTGGCTCCCCCCTGCTTCCACGGCCTATAAATCTCTTTCTTTGCACCCAATCTTTTCTGGAGTTCCCTGTTCAGGCAAGGGGGCTTTTTTGCCCCCTTAGCCTCTTTCCTGCATAAGGGGATAGACTCCTTTTGTGCCCCAAGGATAAGGATCACTCCCTTGAGAAACCTCCAGCCCTCCTGGACCCCCATTTGCTCGATGCTCTTGAGTTCGGCCACCTTACTAACTAGCCTTCTAAGTTTACTAAAGTTGGCCCTTCTGAA
>NW_005842176.1:1584482-1590283 GCF_000455745.1 Alligator sinensis
TTGCTTGTTTGGGCTGTCTGCTGCCCCCAGCAGATATCAGGGTATTTTAGATCTCCCATGACCACCGCCTCCCTCGCCTGCGTGGTGTCTGCTAGCTGCCCAGAGAATACATCGTCTAGCTCTAGATCCTGATGAGGAGGCCTGTAGTAGACCCCCACAACCAAGTCCTTTTCCCCTGCCCCCCCCTGGATCCTGATCCACAATGCCTCAGTATTCCCCTCCTCTACCCCTGCCTTGATGATGGAAGATGTGTACTGCTCCTTAACATAGAGAGCTACACCCCCGCCTTTTTTCCCCACTCTGTCGTGTCTATACAACCTGTACCCCTCAATGCCTACTGCCCAGTCATGCATAGAATCCCACCATGTTTCAGTTAAGCTGACTAGGTCATGCTGTGTGCTAGCAAGTAAGAGTGTGAGGTCCTCCACAGATTGTTCATGCATTGTGTTTCTCTCTTAATAAATGCACTTTTACAGAGTAGAACTCCTGTCTCTTCTCGTATGTCTCAACCCTGACCATGCCTTAAGCATAACTGTTCAGGCAACAACCTCATCCCCTGCAGGAGACAAATAGGAGCCACATGACCCAGAAGGGGCTGAGCATGCAGTCTGGTCCTTGAGGCTGCTGAGAGAAATCTGAGCAGGATGGCTGCAACTCCTGAATGACAGGAGATTATAGCCTGTGGTAACATCTGGAGGTTTGGGAGGGACTAAGCAGACCTAAAAGACCCAGGAGCAGGGCCAGCATAGGCATTGACTTTGGTTTTTGCCAGTGATTGCTTGCAGACATGAAAAAAACCTAAAACAACACTTTAAATTCCCCACATTCCCGCAGCAAGCCCCACACATGCCCAAAAGAGGCAGCATGTTACTTCAACCTGGCTCTGGCACCAGCATGTGCAAAGATGAGCCACTTTAGTGGGGCTTTTTGGTGCCGATTGAATCAGCTTCAGTTAAAAGCACCAAAAAGCCACAGTGAAGCACCCAATCTTTACAGATGCTGCAGAACTGGGTTGAAGTAATACACTGCTGCTTCCAGTAAATCACATTTTTTAATGTCTGCAATCAGCCTGTGGCTGTGGCTCATGGGTGCTGAGAACCCACTAGTTTTTTTCGGTGGGTGCTTGAGCCCTGAAGCACCCACAAAGTCAGTGCCTATGAGGGCTAGGGCTCAGGAGCAGGGATGGAGCCTGCGTGAAGGGAGAGAAAGGACCAGGGTTGGTCTAGGTGCTTAGAAGTGAAACAGAGATGGGACCAGAGAAGGTCGAGTACCTGGTGGGGACCAGAAGGGTTTGGTGACCAGGGGGGACTGGGTACTTGGGAGTAGTGCAGAGATAGAAGCTAAGGTGGGCTCAAGGACAGAGCCAGAACAGGCTCAGGCCCAGGAGTAGGGAGGAGTGAATGAGATCTTAGCCGAGGCGTGGGTACTGGGGAGGACACCCAGGTAGTTAGCCCTTGAGGCAAGAAGCATTCAAATCCTAGCTCATAAGCAGATGAGAGCTTGCTCAAGAATCCCTGGGGCTCCTTTGTCTTAAAGGTATAGGTATATCAAGGTATGGCAGGTGAACAGAAGGGGAGGATCAGGATAAAGCAATGGCTGAATAGCCACCAGGGGTGTCACTGCCACTCCTGGGACAGGCCTTTGGTACAGGCTTAACCCTCCCTGTCCACTTTAGTGTGTTTCTATCACTACCTTCTTATCTCTCTTGATCCCTTGTGTCCTTCCCACATCAGACAGAAAAAATGGATTCATGGTTTCTTGAAGAAAAGGTTTCTTTCCTCCCACCTCAGTGCAGATGGGCCCTGAGTGTGACACTGCCTACTCCCTTCAAGCACTGAGCAAGATGGGTCACTGTAAGGAGGTGGCAGGTTGCTACTGGAAGGAGAATATACCGTGGGGGTAGGAGACTGGCACCACTGTTTGTTCCCAGAAACATTCCCTCTCACGGGGCACCACGGGACGTTCTGGCTTATCTCGACACCATAGATGATTGCTGCCACCAGGCTGGCCACAATGACGAGGGTACTGATAATGCAGCAGGCTTGCACCTGTATCAATTACATCATGACAGTGAATCAGAAGACAGCAAGGCATTGAGATAAAAGTGTGAAGAACCATGATGCTGGGTGCTGCATAAATACATAACAGGAGACAGTTCATGCTCTAAAATCCATCCAAACCAAAGGGACAGGAGAGAAGCAAAGTTAAACCCATTACCCTTCATTTCACAGAGAGAAAACTGAGGTGCAGAAAGGTTAGGGGACTTGCCTAAGGTGATGTAGCAGGTCAGCAGCAGAGTTGAAAATTGAATTCAGGTTGTCTGAGTTCCAGCCACAAAGCTGCCCTTTGTGAGGGTTCACCAGCACCTCAGATGCTACGATTCTGCACACTGTGCTTCACACCTCAGGACTCTGCTGTCAGCAGGGACAGGCAACTATTTTGTGTCCAGGTCCTTTCCCAGAATTGGCACATGCATGATAAGCAATGTTTTTTAATACCACTCTTTACCTAATGAACATCTCTTCCATGTCATGGGCAAATAGCTGTGGGTACCTATATACCAGTGCGGAAGCAGCTTTGACGTGCTGGAATTTCAGAGCATCAGAGTAGACTCAATTAATGGAGTCTGCTGGAGCATGGCAATTGTTGCACTCCAGCAGCCTCCTGCGTTTTGTGTATCAGCATCCCTGCACTTAAAAATGGTGGTGGTGGCACTTAAACTAAAGCTCATTAAATGAGCTTTATTCCAAGCACCCTCGCTGCCATTTTTAAGTGCGGGGGGGCTGATACAGGAGGTACAGCAGCACTTTAATTAGAGCAGCTCTGGGAGCAGCAGTAAAAGTGCCTTATGGTGTTAAAACTTCCACTCCCCTAATATGAACATGAGGGGATGGGCACTTTCCATGGAGGAGGACCAACAGGGCTGGAATTCAGGTCTGTCACTGGTCTGCCACTGTCCATTTTTAGGTTGCAGTGTATCTTTCTAAGCAAGTGAATGTTGGAGCTGTGCTCTTGAAGAGGGATGGGGACTTATAATGCCTGATTTCATGAGCTGTGGGGCCTATGAATGCACAGTGATATTGATGGCTTGTGTTGTCATTCCAGGTGAGATGTACTCAGTGTAGGACAAGAGAAAGATAGGTAAACGTGGTTAACACCACCTCTACACATCTGGCTGCTGCCTTTCCTACCTCCCTGTGTAAGTGAGCAACAGCCTTGAAGCAGCTGCACTGTACATGCAGGTGACCTACGGCCTCCTCACAGCCATAAACAACTGTGAACTGCAAGGATGCAGCCACACACCCTTAAGCCCCACTCCCGCAACCAGTGGAAAACATGGGGTGTATTTACCATCGAAGCGTTGTCTCTTTTTTCAGTTTCCACCAGCAGGGATCCTGAGACCGTGAGCTGTTCAGGAAATAGAAAATGGAAAAAAATCATCAGTGAGTCCCCTTCCCCATTCATGATCACATGCACATCAGAACTGGGTAGTAAATACATGCCAAATTCATGTGCCAGGAAATTAACCTTGTAAGATATACAGCAACATATTGTTCTCTTTCGGGATGAGCTGCAAGGAAACCCAAAGTCAGGTGGCAGGGGATTAACATTTGGAGCAAGGCCTCTCAGGCCCATGTCACGTGTAATTTTTCTCACTCTCCATATTTTCCCATCCACAGTATCAGCTCCACATTTAGGACTGTTTTTCTGCTGTTCTCTAGAACAGGTGCCTGAATGTCTGGTCTCACAGTGCCATCTGGTGGACATTGATGGTCATGGCAGCATAGGTGTGACACCTAAGTGAGAAGTTTCCTTCCTTTCCTTTCACATCCCTATCCATCCCTAATTTAAAGCAGAAAAGAGACAGGATCCTCAAGTAAAGCTACTAAAATTGTGCCAGTCTGAACTGAAACAGTACCATCCCAGTGTGGCACCAGTATTGGTGCACATAAAGTGTCAAACAAAGGTGGCTACACTGTGTCTAATTCAAGAGCCTACTGGAACTGAACTTAGTATTACAGGCTTAGTTTAACCAACTTTTGTGTAGCACTGTGCATCCATCAGTAGGTTCTGCCTCTCAGCAAAGCTTATTGGGTAGCATGTAAGGCTACTCTCAGTGTGCAGGCACACAGCGTAATTTATCCTGGATTTTACTCCATAATAATCTGACTTCAGAGTAAGGAGCAGACACACAACCAACTCCTCCAACCTGGCTACTCACAGAAGGTGCTGTTAGGGTGCTGGCTGCTAGATGGTGGAGGAGCTGGTTTGCACTAAGCAAATGCTACCCAGGAATAAAATTCACTAGGGAAGTAGACAAATGACAGGTACATAAGTTTAACTTACACTGAGGAACATGGGATACAGGACTGTATCCCTCCCACCACTTTCTGAGGGGTAAATTGTCCTATTGGGAGTGACTTTAGTTATTTATTCAATTTATATCCCACCTTATCAAAAAGGCACTGAGTGGTTTACAGTGAACAAACTACCCACTAGAGCTGTGCAAAAAGGCAGCGTTCCATTTCGACCAGGGTTTTGACATTTCAGCGGAACAGCATTTTGTTTCAAATTTTGTTTTGATTCAAAACAGCTGTTCCATTTTGTTCTGTCAAAACAAGGTCGAAATGGAGAAATTGTTTCAATGTTTCTCCCATAGGATATAATGGGGAAGGACAAAACAGCCTATAACTTTGTCATTTATGGCTTGATTTGGATGACTCTTGTGGAAATGGTAGCCCCTTCTGAGGGCATGAATCTTGCCAAGTTTCAAGGAGATAGGTGCAGGAGGTTCAGGAAAACTGCACCCCAAATTTTGAAAGCAAAACTTGTGTCACGTGTATGTGT
The DNA here is from genome assembly GCF_000455745.1 of Alligator sinensis. Lineage (NCBI taxonomy): Eukaryota > Metazoa > Chordata > Crocodylia > Alligatoridae > Alligator > Alligator sinensis. The sequence continues at coordinate 1,589,331 of NW_005842176.1, forward strand.
TAAGCCACAGTGGGGTCAGAACTGCAGGCATACTAGCCCCTACTGAGACCACAAAGCCTGCCAAGTTTCAAGGAGATAGGCACAGGGGTTTGGGGGAAACTGCACCTCAAGCTGTGGACAAGCAAAACTCATGACATGGGTGACACTGTGTGTGTTAAGGTGCAGCAGGGTGAAAGCTGCAGGCCTGCTAGCCCCTGCTGAGGCCACAAAGCCTGCCAGCTGTCGAGGAGATAGGTGCAGGGGTTCTGGGTTCTGGGGCCCTGCACCACTGCCTGCTGACAGGCAAAACTTGTGTCATGGGTGCTTGTGCAACTGTGTCTGTTTTGGGGCATGGAGGGGGAAAACAACTGCAGGCCTGGCTGCTAGGCCCTGCTGCAGCTACAAAGCCTGCCAGCTGTTAAGGAGATAGGTGCAGGGGGGCTTGGGGGCCCTGCACTCCTAACTACTGACAGGCAAAACTCGTGACATGGGTGCTTGTGCTAGCTAGCTACTGTGTTACGCAATCAGTCATGATTCACTCAGGGACCAGCTCAATACACAGTAGCTAGCTAGGATAATGAGTTAATGAGCAAGGATTAACACCTACAAAACCACAGACTAAGGAGCTCCCCCACCCCGGTGCCCCAAGATAGACACAGTTGCACAAGCACCCATGTCACAAGTTTTGCCTGTCAGCAGCCAGAAGTGCAGGACCCCAGAACCCAGAAGCCCTGCACCAATTTCCTTGACAGCTGACAGACTGTGGCCTCAGCAGGGGCTACCACTCCTGCAGCTTTCATCCTGCTGCGCCTTAACACACACAGTGTCACTCATGTCACGAGTTTTGCTTGTCCACAGCTTGAGGTAGAGTTTCTCCTGAACTTCTGCACCTATCTCCTTGAAACTTGGCAGGCTTTGTGGCCTCAGTAAGGACTAGGATGCCTGCAGTTTTGACCCCACTGTGGCTTCAGAAA
>NW_005842176.1:1590526-1609890 GCF_000455745.1 Alligator sinensis
TCACTTTGTTTCAAGGCTGTTTTGACTGTATCTGTTCCATTTCAATTTTGCTGTTTCGACCTCAAAACTGGTTGAAACAGCGTCAAAACAAAACTGGCGGCAAAATTTTGCACAGCTCTACTACCCACCTACAAGATCCTTCAAACAACACCCCAAAACCTGAGAACTCCAACTCTTCCCTTGTCCTCTAACCACCGTGTCCCTGCACAAGCCCCCACATAAGCAAACCTTCCTACTAATCCCAACCATAGCTCCGGTTCACTACTCACAGCCAGATACATGAGATCTTTTCTCTCTTCCTGCCCACCCACTCCCACCCCCCAGGTCAACCCCACCCATCCCACCATCCCCTTTAAGCCAGAGCCTCCTCTTCTATACTTAACTCCTCCCCCACCCCACAACAAACATAACACAAATACCAGAGATCCCTAAACAAAGTAAAAGAAAAAGAAAGACCCTTCATCTCCGCCTCAATCAATGCTGAAAGACCAAAGAGCAACCTTAAGTGTTGCCCCAGGGTGGCACCTGCCCAGGGAGGTCTGCCAGCTTTGTAGGGTCTTTAGGCTGGTCAGGTTCTCCTCCCTCCTTTATGGCTGAGATGGTGCCTGGACTGGGTCCCAGCCCACACAGGGCAGGGGGTGGTGGGAGGGTGTGTTGGTAGTTCTTCAGCCCAGGGAGGCCTTTTGGCTTTGCTGGACCTGCAGGGACTTACACTGGTTTAAAGCTCCATGTTGTTTGACCATGCCGCTTTTCTTATGGCATCAGGTCAATTTACTATTTGTGTAATAAATGTGTGCTGTATCTGTACCCTCCTTCCACCGTAGGAGGTAGCATGCCTGTGTCACTGCCTGGTGATATAGTGAATCATGATATGTTTCCCTAGGACAAAAAACATTTAAATTTGGACAAGATTTCTTTATCTTTTTAAACTATCTGGGAGGCTGAAACAGGTTTTGCAAAGAATGTCCAGCCTGTCAAACCATGACATTTTGTAGGTTTATCTTAAAGCCAGTTCTCACCAAACATTGGACCCAAACCAAAGAGCTACACAGCAAAAAGCATGAGCCTCTACCCGCTAAGCTAAAAGAAGCAGAGCCAAATTAAGACTCTTATTAGACTTTTGCTTGTCTCTTCTGTGGAGAAGTCATAAGATAGTTAAAAGATCCACTATCTCCTTGCATGAGTAGTATGGGTATGGAAAGGCATAGGAGTCCATTTCCAGAGCATCCGTGCATAGGTGGCGGGAGAAAATATTATCTGGGGGGCTGGAGGAGCATGTGTCGAGGGCAATGAGCATGGTGTTGTGGTGGCAGGGCATGGCAGTGGCACTGGAATAGTGGAGCTGCACAGAGCTGAGTATGCCTGGGATGCTGGTCTGGCTGTATGCTGAGTGGTGCCGGGCACTGCAGGGCAGTGGTGCCATGGTGCTGCTGCTGTTGTCAGCTACTGCAAAATTAGTTTGGGGGATCTAAGCCCTGTTAGCCCTGACCTTTCGCCACCTACACATCCATGGCAGGGTCAGGTCTCTTTGGTGGGGCAGTAAGTATAGGGTAATGTTTAGGAGTAAATAATCCTAGGCGAGTGGATCTTTTCTGCATACCTGTTTAGGATGTGAAGGGGAGGGCACACTCCAGGGCAGCCTCAGGGGAAGCACTGTAACTGATGTTGGTTTGTCTACCTGTTTTTGTTTTCAGGAGGTTTCCATGAGCATGACTTGCAGGCCTGTTTAAAAGGCTTAAGTTTGGTGTAAGCCTTATGAAGTTGTGCTTCCCTAGAGTGATGTCATATCTACATGCCATGACCCTGTAGCACAGGGGTGCCAGAAAGATACCATTACAAGGTGAGCAAATATGCTGGTTTCAGGACATTGGGACTGAGTCCAGACTGAGTCGACTTGCTGGGATTCCTTTTCATCATCCGTTTGGGCTTTACTCAGTGCATCCCACACATCCTGTTATTCTGAAAATCTCTCCAGTTCAGCACATGCCCTTCCATGCATGAAACCAGAATGTGCCCCTGAACTGCTTTGTGGAGACCTGCTCGCCCATCCAGCTCTGAGTCAGCTCTGTGCTGCCATTACTGCTTACCAGGAATCCAATCCAGAAGTAGACTCCACTGGTCACAGTGAGGGCAGGGTTGCTGGCTTCTGCAATCGTCAAGGCAATCCCAAAACTTATCTGTGTGATGCCAGCTACTATCTGTATTGACTGGAGTGGAAGAGGAGAGGGGGCCCCAAGTCAGTCTTACACAAATAATTCAGTAGCATTAGCATTATCTACAGTGTCACCTCCTCTGGCCTCACCAGCTCCATCAACACAATTAATATCACCACAGTTATTACCCCGTCACCACCACTGCCTTTACCAACTCCATAACCACTGCCACTATGACTGTTGCTAAGTTCAGTACCAACAGCAGCCTACTGATAATGTCATCATTTCCACTATTACTGCTAAAATCACTACCTATAGCAACAACTTCCACCACCATGACAACTATCAACCCTGCTACTGCTAACCTCACCACCCCTATCAACACTGTTAATGTCCTCATCTCTATCACCATATTAAAACCATCACTTTTATCCCAACTCTATCACTGCCACTAAGATCATCACCCACTCACCACCTCATCATCACCATCTTCATGCTGCAAACACCATCACCACATCACTACCATTAATGTCACCACTATCATGACATCACCACTGCTAATATCACCATAATTTTACATAACCCTTGCTAAAGTCACCACCATCATGGCAGCACCACTAAGATCATTACCATCAGGGCATCAACCCTTCCCACCCCTCCCCACTGCTGCAACCATCAGCACACTACTCGTTGCTGCCTCTTTATATCTATCCTGCCTTCTAATTACACCTCAGCCACCACCACCAAGGTGAGCATCTGCACTTTCATCAACATCTATACAACCAGCATGTGATCACACCTAGTGGGGATTCCTCTCCTCCATTTCCATTTTTCCCCCTTGGATAGTGAATTGAAGCTCCCTGTCAATCCATTACCTAAAATCTTCTTCCCTGGAGGTTATGTTCTGTGTTCATGACCCATGAAGTCAGTGGGACACATGTACCAACAGGCCTATAACAAACAGACTGTACCCAAACTCTAAAAGTACTGACAGAATGAAATGCATCCAGGGAAAGAAATAGGGTTGATGGACCCATCTCCTCCCAGGGAGATTTTCTCCCACCCTCCCTGCCTTTTTCTGTGCACAGGGGAGATATTGGACACCTCAGACTGAAAGAGGGATGTTATACTAGGGAACATGTTCCTAGTAACCCCTAGGCAAGATATGAAAAGTTCCAGCTACCCCTCTCTACATGTCCCCATGTGGGTTGCTACATGCTAGTAACCTCAGTCATAACCTCACCCCAAGTGCCTTAGGCTGTGCTTTCCTGAAGTCTTTGACCAGAATTGAGCCTGGATAGGATGTGGTGGGGCTGGGGCATGGCATCAGCTGCGCAGCCCGGGGGTCTGTGGCTTGGAGGACCTGTGTGATGACTTTCACTCCACCAGACTCTGACACTGTGGATGCCATGTCAATGTGAGCTGTGGAGAGAACAGGGAAGTCGGGGTTAGAAGCAGGGTCAGGGCCAGGTGTGAGAGTGCCAGGTGCCTGCAGCAGGAGGTACCAGGTGCCTGCAGCAGGCCCAGGGAAAAGACCTCTTTTGCAGGAAGAGAAAGGGGTGGATGACTGCTGCTTACCTTGGGAGCCTCCCTTGACAAACGGGAAGGGCCTCTGGGGTGATCTTGTCATAGGGATCTCAGGGGAGAGATCCTAGGAGTCTGCTCATTATCAGGGGTGACATGTAGGGGGTGCATGTGCACCCCCTGAGTGTAGCGGTGCAACCTCTACCCTCTGAGGGTGATTGCTGCTCACCATCCCCCTTCCCTCTCCCCCACTGCCGACAACACCGGCGGTGTCTGCAGTCGGTCAGTGATCCCCACTGGCCACCACTGATGCTAACAGTGGCATCTGCAGGTGGTTGCTGACCCTTGGTCAGCACTTGCCTCCACCCCTTCCACTGCCGACAGTGCCGGTGGCATCTGTGGGAGCTCCCGCTTACCACCACCGTGCTCCTGCCGCTGCTGTCACATTCCCGCTGCTGCTGTGCCCCACCCAGCCGCCAGGGGCATGCGTCATTCATGCTCACTGTGGAAATTCTCAGAAAGAGATTCCAGGGGGAGATTACAAGGGGAGTACTTGCTATGGGGAAATCATGGGAAGGATCCTAGAGATGTTCCAGCTATGGGAGGTGAGGGTGTTACAGGAAACAAATCCCAAGGGATCTTGCTGCTGGTATCCCAGTGATTTGCTCCCTAGCATGATGGATCCCAGGTTCCATGCTCCACTGAAATGATTGGGGTACACCAGGATCTGGGAGGACAGTTGTTCACCAGGGCTCCCCAAGGGATAACAAGGTCTAATGGCCACAAACTTCTGGAAGGCTGGTTTAGACTGGACACAAGGAAAAACTTCTTTACAGTCCAAGTGTCCAAGGTCTGGAACAGACTGCCCCCAGAGGAGGTGCAAGCACCTACTCTGGACTCATTCAAAAAACATTTGGATGCTTATCTTGCTGGGATCATTTGACCCCAGCAGACTTCCTATCTCTGGCAGTGGGGCTGGACTCAATGATCTTGCGAGGTCCCTTCCAGCCCCTAATGTCTATGAATCTATCAAAGAGAGCTATTACTTCAGGGAGAGTGAGTGAGAGCCTTGCCCCTGTCTTTCCTCAGGCACCTGGCAGGAAGCTGCAGGCTCCAGGGAGCAGGAAGTGGACTGTGGAGCAGAAGCGACCAACTCTGGGATGATTGCTCCATGCTGCATACTAGTTACATCACAACATTCGCCGTGCTTGCTGGCAATGGGAGAAGAAAGGCTGTGTCACCTAGGGTTCAGGAGCTGGGGGCACACGAGGGGGTAGAGAGAGGAGGCTGAAGGTCATTGAGGACAGGAAGTCAGCTTCCACTCGCTCAGGGACGGTAGGAAAGGGAAAAATTGAGGTGGCAGAGAAACATGAAACAAAACAAGCCACAGAGAGAGATAAGTGTGGAAGGGGTTGTGGGGGGAACGGGGCATGGCAGATAGAAAGACAGCAATAGCAAGAGCCAGGAAAACAGAGTAAAACAGGGCCAGGGAAGGAAGAATGTAACACAACCAAAGGGAGGAAGAAGAAATGAAGGGAGTATGAAGGAGGGAAAAATGCGAGGAGGTGGAAAGAGGGTTTGGAAATCAAAAGAGAGGGGAGGGTAGAGTGAGAAGAGAGAAGTGTGTGGGAAGAAGTGACAGGATAATATATGAGGCTGAGGGAGTGTGGAGAGATGAAGAGAGAAACGCAGAGGAGTAAGGATCAGATGGACAGAAAGAGAAATTCGGCTTGAACTCAGAGACAGGGGGGCGATCAGCAAAGATGTGTTTTGTCTCCAGCTGTTCAGAGATCCAAGACCTTAGTGACAATCCAACAAACTGTCTCCCACCCTGTCAGCGCGGGTATTTCCCCCCTCCCCTCGGTCCTCAACTACCCACTTAGTTCTCTGGGTAGAAGAGAGCTAAGATCCCCTGCCTTTACTTACCCCTGCCTTCCTCAGGCTTGTGGCTGTGGTATGCAGTGAGAATCCTTGAGCGCTCTACCTCTGTAAGTTTCTTGGGAGAAGATCTTGACCAGAGCTCAGCAACGGGTGGGAAAGGACTGAGCTTGTCAGGGGAACGGAGGCTGGCTTGGTAGCTGAGTCCGGGCAGGAAGTTTATTTAGGGAAATTTGCAAAAGTTCCTCATTTCCAAATAGTGTGCTCAGGTCTGCTTGCCAGATGCAAGAAGCAGGGCTGAGGATAGGACATTGAAAAGAAATTGGTTATGTCTGTGTGTGCATGCGCATGAGTATATGTGAGAGGGAAAACATGACCCAGAGACTCATCCTAATGGAAGGAGAGGGAAAATCGCTTTGAGATGGAGATGTGAGTGTCTCTCTCACAATCTATGAGTGAATGGGGCTCCACACAACATCCCAGAGGACAGAAGGCTCCTTTTTATGTACGAAGTGGGTGACAGAGGTGAGCGTCCCTCATACAGTCCCACCTAGCAGGTAAAGGCTCATCCTTCAGCAGGTCTTCTCTGCTTGAGTTTTGGCCCATGCTGAGGGCAATTCTGGCTATGACCTAAGGCTTAGGGATCTGGTTTCCAGGCTGGGGAAGGACAGCATAGAAAGTTCAACACTTGTGAGGGCACCCAAACATCCTATTGGCTGCTGTCCTTTCAAAGCAACTTCTGAACCTTTTCCAGAAATCCAAAACTTGACACTGACAGCCTGGTTATCCCCTCAGACCACTGTGATATATGTGTGGCTGTGAAAGTGAGAGCTCTGAAGCCATATCTGACAAAGACAGTGGGGGGCTCTTGCCATAGGTGTGATATCAGTTTGGGGAATACATCTGCATCCTGTTCTGAATGTGGCTCATGAGCACTCTTTGTAGCTGTCGCAGTCACTTTGAATGAGAGCTTTCATTTGGCAGTAGGAATGTGGAAGGAGGCTAGAGGAAGGAGCTGATAAACCGGAGGAAAACCGGGCATTCAGGGGCTTATGTGCTGTGAGTGGCTCTCTTGTGCTAGACTCACTGAGGCCTTTCCTGTGAATGGACTATCTCCTTATAGAAACCTGTGTAGGGAAGAAAAGGGGTTGGGATTCTGCGTCACACAAGCAAAAACTGGCAGACATGAATGACTGGTGCCTCCCAAGACTGGGGGGGGGTACCATTTGTAGGAGGCAGCATCAGCAGCAAGCAGGGACTGTCTGCAGATGCTGGTGGCAGCATTGGTGGTGAGGGGAGAAGGGTGGCGAGTGGGGATCACTTGCAGAAGCCAGTAACAGCATTGGCATCGGCAAATCTTAGGGGGAGCATGTACCCCCCCCCCACCCCCATGTCCCACCTCTGAGTTGCTTATGCTGGCAGACCTGCAGTTTTTCTCCTGATGACATTCTGTCAGAACCTACTTTTAAAAGTGAGCAAAATCAGCCATTTCATTGCTCCAAGAAAAGACACTTCTGGAAGAACAGGGGCAAAGAGGGCCTGGGACACATACATCACTGAACATAACCCCAAGCAGAGACGATCCCAGCAGGGTGCAGGGCCTGGGGCAGAATAGCCTGCATGAGGTCCCCCTCCCACACTTACACTGGGGAGCGAAAGCCTCAACACACTGGACGTGGCGGGATGGGTGGTGGCTAGAACTTCTGGCCAGAACAGGCAAAAAGTCATCCAACCTGCTGGGGGAGCCAGTGGGCTAAACTTCAAATGTAGCAGGCGCGGCCTCTCCACCTGGCTCTGTGGGGCCCCCCAAAGCACGGAGCCTGGGGCCCGGGGCAATTGCCCCGATTCGCACCCCGCTAAGGACTATGACCCCAAGAACTCTCCACAGGAATGAGGACTCTGACAAACTGGTGTCCTCTGAGGAAACCTTTAACAATAATTTGTGGAGTTATACTGAAATTAGGCTTAGAGGTTTGCATTGCTTTTGGTAGGCTGACTTAAAATTAGTTGAGATAGACTGGTGCTTTCTAAGGCTAAATAAAACCTTGGAGCTGTGCCTTCCAAACACATTTGAACCAAACGACAAAATACATAAAGGACAGATTTATTAAAAGACATGAGTGTTGATCTGGAAAGAGGAAGCTGAAGTGGGGTTTTTTTTGTTGCTCTTATCACTCTGTTGCAATGTTCTGTGGCACAAAGAAGAAACATGACTTCTCAAAGTCAGCACATCCTTTTCTATTGAAGTTTCCTTTCCCACACATTCCTGTCCGTAGTTGCAAGGAGCCTTGGTGATATGACTGAGCTCACAGCTCTTGGAAAGGGATTATCTGAGCTATTTCTTTAAATCTGTAGAAAGAAGCCAGTTGAGAAGGTTTGGGCTTGGAGATGTGGAATCACTTCAGTGAAGCAGAGGGGAGACAGAGTAGCTATAGAAGTAAGACTGATCCCCTTATTGTAATTAAGTTCTGTGTTAAGTGTTCGAAATAACTGTTTCTGGGATTCTTTATCCTTGTCACATGACATGGCACCATGTGCCAACTCATTTTGGATCAATAGGAGTAATGGGTCAAAAATCCTAATTTATTTTAAGATGCAGCTTGATCAGTTTATGGAAGGGACTATACAACACAGTTGCCTGAGATAGAGAAGGGTTGGGCTGAATGATGCAGCAGGTCCCTTTCAGTTTTATGGTCCTAACATTTAGAACAATGATGTGTAAGGATCTGGCTGCAATGACTTCCTCCTTGAAACATGATGCAGGTTTCAGATCTTCTATGTAAAGCTCCTTTCCCATTAGGTCTGTGCCCCACTCTCCACTTTTCTGTAATCCCATCCATGTGTCTCTGGATTTTCTCTTTGTGCCTCACTGCACCTCTCATATTTCTCAGGCTGCGCAGGGTGCCTGGTCCTTCTCACATCAATATCTCAAGGTCTGAGGCACATCACACTACGTGATCTCTATCTGGGAATACTGATACATGTAATACCAAAGGAGTGGAAACTGTTGTCCAGGCCAGTGTGTTCAGTCTCCTGCATTTGCAGACAATCATTTAATGAAGGATTCCCCATAACTGCCCCTTATAACCCTGAGTTAGAAGGAACAATGCAAGGAACAGTACCTGAAGCACCAACAATACCCTATAAATAGGTAAAAGCAGCGGAGATGAGGGCACTGACAATGCATGGCTACTGCAGTTGCAGAGAAGTATATCAAAAGATCCTAGGAAAAGCCCCATGTCCCATGATGTAGAGGACGCTGTCTCCCCATCCCAGTTCATGCCAATTTGACATTGGGGAAAAATTCCTTCCTACCTGGCTTTGGCACTGGTGTAAGCCTGAGCGGAAGAGCAAAACCCTTTAGCCAGTCCATTGTGGCTTCCAGTGAAAGGAATGGAAACTCTGCTGATGTTAAAATGGTTCCATTAGTGTTGTTGCTGCTGTGTTTAAAGTGGAGTTTTGGCCAGGGAAGAGACTATGTAGGAATGGTCCTTCTTCACTCAGCAACTGTGCTGTAAGTCAAGACTGCCTGCCTTTCTAGCCTACCTCTTATAGAAAGAGGTAGTTAGCCATGTTAGTCTGAAGTCAGGCAAAAGACAGGGTAGATTTGCCCCTTACATACTAAATAAATGAGAGATGCATAAGCTTTGGCAAGCAGCGGCTTACTTCATCTACTGAAGTAAGCTGCTGCTTTCCAAAGTTTAGATATCTCAACTCTTGTATAACCCATTACTAAAATGCAGCTACCTCAGGGCTGGATTCTGGTAACTATTTTTACAGTGCTGCATGGAACATTTAGGAAAGAAAGTGAGGAATATTATTTTTAATGAAATTTACAGAGGGCAGTGTGAAATAATGTGTCTGGACATTAGCTGGACAAGAACAGGTCCTGCTTGTTTGCATTCATCTGCCTAGGCAGTGTATAAGAAGCCTTCTTGAATTGGTCAGGGCTAGACAGGAGCGAATTTATAGTTGAATGCAACAAGACAAAAAAAGTGCCTTCTGCCTCTTGCAAGAAGTGCAGCTGGTGCTTAATGTTGACACATAGGCAAAGCTATCAATAGCATAAAAGTAATCACGCTGAACAAAACTACAGCTCAGTCATCTGCTTCCTGTTGGCATTGCAACACAAGCCAGAGACAGATTTGTGAAGCTTTAAAAGATTGAATTGAGTGACGGATATCTTTATTCATGGACCTTATTACTTTGTGAAGATATTGAGGAATGTATAATTGCTCTCCTCCTCCTGTAGCATTTCTTATTTGGTCTCCCTTTAATTAACCCCGACAGTTTACAAAAGAATGGGTATTCTAGCATCATGTGGGTCCCTTATACGGGTGTAAACTTGGAAATAAGGAAGTTGGTCTCAACTTTTCATCAGGGACCAGTGGTTTGGAGTACCTGACTTGAGGTGCTTTAAAAGGGCCTCTATTACTAGAAATGCTAAGGCTCTGCCATCTGAAAACAAGGCCATTTAAAGCAGATCCAGGCCGGGTCTCCAAAAATCAAGGCCCTCAAAAATTACTGCATCTGAAAATATTGGCCATGAGAACCTGAGTTAGAACTCAGTAGTATCTACAAGAGTCTTTCCCCTGATTTTAACAAGCCTCAGATCAGTCTCTGAGAGTATTGTGCCTGAATGAAATGTCACAGTATCTTGTTCAATCTGGGCTAGATCAGGCTGAGCTCTATCCTCTGGCAAGTGTGATGCTGGGGCTCTTAACACTGCCCCAAAGCAGCACAAAGCCACGAGGGAGGTCTGGCTCTCAGTATCTTGTCTCCATTGCATTACCTTGGTTGGTGGTGACTCTGGCAGGCCAGTAGGGGGTGCTCCTGCATTGAGCTACCCACCTCACTGTGCCCGACCACCTTCCAGGCTCCAAATGTCTCCCTGGGGGCACTTCAGATCTGGCCGACCCCCTTCCTGGAGCACACCCACAAGCCTGGGGGGTAATGCTGCCACCACCCAGAGTCTGGACTGATCCTAGACCTGCGCCCCCTGGGAAACACAGTCCTAGTAGTCCTTGAGGGTACTTGACCCACTGCAAGAATTTGGGGGTGCATCTTTCAGTCTGAAATACAAATAGTGGTCTCCCTTAGTCAGCCAAACCAAAGGGACCCCTAGTCTAGACCCTCTCCCAGTAAGTCTCCCACACTAGGTACAAAGGAGAACTTTATCGTTTACAAGGAGTAGGTTTGGAATAAGGTACAGGGTAGAGCAATATCAGAGAAATACCTTAGAGCAAACAGTGGCATGGTAGCCTTTGATTACGCATCTGAGTTACTGCAAGCTATATAGCTGGTTAGATCTCAAGTAGCTTACTCACAAGTATCATCCAGAGGCAGGTTGAGATTCCCTCTGGAGGCAGTCACTTCATGGATCATGAGTTTCAAGAAAGAGAGAGAGTTTCAGATGATCCAGCTTCTCTGAGAGTTCTCATCATGGCTGCTGCCATACCTTCTGGGCAGTCCTTAACTTATATAGAACTTATGACTTCATTTACCTGATCCAACGAAGGCCAGCAACTGTTAGCTGCCAGCCAACCAATTTGAAATGCATTACGGGTTGCTGGGTAGACTGGCAGGGTCTCTAGCCCCGTCCCAGTCATGTTGGCATTGCTTAGAACAATAGGAAGCTTAAGCCCCCCACCCAGGTGCATGAGGCCAGTCACATAGGCAGAGGGAGCAGCAGTGTTCCCTCTAAGCTGCACGCATGCGCAGCCGCGCACAAATAAAAATCTTGCCGTGCACAAACTTTTTAAGGCTGTGCACCTGCCCAGAGAGGAACTGCGCATGAAGTGCGGTGGAGGCACTGGGGCCAGTGTGGGACACTTGCTGAAGGTAAGCTCCTCACTCCTCATGCAGGGCAGGCAGTGGCTCCTTCCTGAGGTGAGGAGAGGCGAGGCAAGGCAGGGACGGGGACGGGAACAGAGACGGGGGTGGGGGCTGGGGGCTGACACGGGCTCCGCTGGCTCCAGGGAACTGCTCTGCTCCCCCGCATCGCCTCAGGGAGCAAGGAGGCACATGGCATCAGGGCTGTGGAGTGGAGCAGTTCCCTGGAGCTGGTGTAGCCCACGGAGCAGTTCTCCGGAGCTGGCAGAGACTGTGCCAGCCCCAAGCCCCCAGTCCTGCCCCCAGCCCTGATGCCATGTGTCTCCTCACTGCCTGAGGGGAGTGGAGCAGTTCCCTGGAGCCAGTGAAGCCTGCGCCAGCCCCCATCCCCAGCCCCCAGCCCTGTCCCTGTCCCCATCCCCCTCTGCCTTGACTCGCTGTGGGGAGGAGCCGCTGCCTGCCCTGCATAAGGAGTGAGGAGTTTACTTTCAGTAAGTGTCCCATGCTGGCCCCGGTGCCTCCCTTTCAGTTCTATCAATTGATTGTGTCTGGCCCATGGCTGGGCCCTGGCACTCCAGTGGGCTGCTCTGGGCAGCAGTTAGCATGGAGAAGGGTGGTGGCCAAACCCTGGCCGCTGCCACCTGGACACTTACTTTGGGATACTTAATGGCGGACCGTGCCGCGCTGAAAGGTGGAGGTGGAACCAAAGCGGCACGGTCACAGACTGAAGTGACGCGCTCACAGACCGAAGCAATGCACTCATGGACTGAAATGCCACACTCATGGACCACTATTCCTTAGAGAGAACACTGGGGAACAGGTCCCCCTCTCTCTGGAATGTATCCAGCTCAGGTTACAACTCAGGGTTACCTGAAGCCGATGGGGTCAGAGGTGTCTGCCCTCTGCAGTGACCATGGTAACCAAATTGTCAGATAGCAGAGTTTGGCGAAAGACAGAGGTGATATTCTGCCACAGTGACTGTGAGCACTTGAGCACTGCAGCGGTGGGGTTCTCCCTGAAATGGGAGCTGGATTCAATTTCCATACTCTTTATTCTCAGGCGGAGGGATGACTTGTGGCCCTGTTCCCATCCTTGGCTTAGTTTCACGCAGAACTGCATGTTGTGAATTCCCAATGCCACTCCTTTGTAGGGTTATGGTGAAAACAACACATTCAATCCCACAGGAGAAGGAGGGCCACGAGTCACTGAGTAGTAGACACTCACAGGAGTGGTTTTGCTCCTAGGCAAACTCTAGCAGGCTGTTGCTTCACTGGTCAATATTAGAAGAATGTAGGAAAGGTCTGGTTTCCATTATTTGTTCTCAGCATGCATAGGAAGTTACTTTTTAGGCCTCTGGGTTCAGTCCTCTTGGGAGAGGGGCATCCTGTGGAATTTCTTTCTTGGCTGTTTCATACAAACAGAAGAGAGAAGAGGAACAGGAAACTAGGAAAGTGCATTAATGCTGCAGTGGCTTCATCAGGAAAAGGTTCCCATTCAGCCATGGTGAGCTTAAATCTCATTCAGGTCAGAAGAAACACTACAGCGATGAACACGGAATGGAGAACAAACCTCCAGGGCTGTATTCCTTGCTGCGATGTTGTCCCCCTATGGGAATCTTCAGCTGGTACCAGTGCATGGGTGGCAAGAGAGACATAGCCTGGGCTATTCTCTGCTGGTGTGAGTGGCCTTTTGGAGACTTTTGCCAACTGCTGCATAGGCCTGGCACTAGCATTAGGGAGTTTAGCCTATTTCTCATCTGTGCTCCAAGCAGCTGCTGGGAACAGCAGAACATCAGCCCCTCCGTGTTCATGAACCCCTTGCGGAGGGCAGTCACGTTGATAGGAACTGAGCTACTTTTGACACAAGATAGGATATGGGAAGTCTGAATGCTAGAGACCAGGAGCCTGTAACATGGGCATTACAGCAGGCAGTGTTGGTGCCTTCCAGTGTAGAAGTCAGGTGAGTGTATCTTTCATACACCGCTGATTCACTGTAGTTGTTATAGGTTACTTCTCTTGGAATTTTGGTGTTCTTGTTCTCCACCTGTCTCCCACAGCCTTGCTGTCTGTCTGCCTGCTTCTGCTATCACCCTTAGCAGCTAATGCTCTTGCTCTGTGCCATACTGAGATCCTTGACACGTGAGCTGATGCTATGACTAAAAAAGTATTTTATTTTATTGTTACCACATGTAGCGGGTGCACCGGCTGTGGCATGGCTTGCATGCAGCTTACCAGCTTGAGCATGACGCTGAGCTATTCGTGGAATTTCTTCCACCAATCAGGAGAGGGTGCCCCTGCTTTCTCTAGATTGGTGTGTTTATGATCCGGGGGCAGAGCTCCCAGGAGGAGGGGTCCCGGCAAGGTTTTTGCCACCCTTCACTCTGATTGGACCTTTTGTGACCCAGGGCGGAGTCCCAGATGGCTATAAAAGAACAGCATGTTCAACTGGGAGACCAGACCAGTGAGGGATGAGAAGAAGAGCGGAGCTGAGAAAAGCTGGGGAGAGCTGCCCCAGTGGGTGGTAGCCCTAGGCTCCTGAAGATGCCGCTGGAGGAGTCGATGCTGGAGCCTTGGCCCTGGGAGCGAGGATAGCTTGCTCAGGTCCCACACGGTGCACGCTCCGGTGCATGGAGCCTTGGCCCTGGGAGCAGGGAGACACCACTTGGGCCTCATCAAGGGGCACCTGCCCTAAGGCACACTTGGAGCATCACCAGTCCCTTTCCTCCCACAGGGATACTGGGCCTGAGCCCAGAAAAGGCGGGCCGAGCCCCACCCCTCACCTTGATAGAAGGTGGAACCTTGGTGCCTAGGGCTGGACCCCAGCCTACGAAGAAGGAACCCTTTGCAGCATGCTGGAGCAGCAGCTGGGTACACACAGAGAGGGGAAACAAACCTACTACATCCCCACCCGGGACAACCGTGAGTTCAGGGAATAGGGGCCTCGCAGGAGAGGGGCTGAAGAAAAGGGAACCCCCACCCCTTCCCTTCAGAGAACTGGGTGAGAGTGTGCCCTAAAAAGTGGGGAGCTGCACCTAATATTTTGTAAACTGGTTGTACTGTATGAGTTATGTTATATTTTAGCTGGTAAATAATTTTAGGGTTGTTGTTTTTCTATTGAAGTCTATTTTTCTTGTTTAATTTGTTGAGTATTAAATTGGGAATTTGGTATTTACCTTCTGGAGACCTGCATGGGATAGCCCTGTGGGTCTAGTGGCTTACCTTGAGGATATTGGGGTCCTGGGTAAGGGAGCTGCTCTCAAAACATACCCCGTACAACCCCATTCCCGAATATAGTTATAATTATGTGTATGTAAAGGAGTGTATAGTGGTTAATTTTCTCTAATAATATCTATTGCTTTGGGATATATGGGTGTGGGTATGTGTGTGTGTGTGTGTGTGTATGTATATATATATATATATGTATATAGTTGTATATAATTCTTTATATGTTAAATACGATCTATATATAGTTAAGAACACTTTGTGTGGTGTGACTGTATAGAGAATAGAGGGATCTATACCTGAATCACAGCATCCCTCTCACAGAACTGTTGCCTGCCCACCTATCCCATCCAGTTGAGGATGGGGACCACCCTTGGGTGCACCTGTGTTACACACAGCAACCTAAAGCCCTCATTGAGCTATGCAAGCAAAGAGACACTCCGTGCTTTAAAGAGTGAGGAATCTAAGTAGGCAAGAAGGAAAAAGGCCTGGAAGTACTATTGTGTTATATTAATATAATACAAGCATGACATATGTTAATTTTGAAATTAATGTACTTGTGCAAGGTCACTTGTAAAACCAGTGGCAAAACCAAAAATTGAAGCTAGTTCTTTTGAGGCATTTACACACATGATCCAGGTTTGGGGGGTGAGGGAGTGCTTTTATCAGAGAAGCTATGACAGCCACTCTAAACAAAGCACCCAGAGCATCACGTGTATCAGTGTCCCCATGCTGAAAAATGGTGGTGGGGGCACTTTAACATAAGCTCACTGAACTGATGGCTATAAAATAGTATATAGAGGTTTGCTTTTGGGAACTGGCTTGTAGGTAAAGTAGACTGCATTAATACAATGGTTTAGGGGAATGGCAAGGGTTAATTGATTTCTAAAAGCCTGCTTGTGATAAAGTTCCTTCAAGGCCCACTGTGTCTGAAACCAGTAGACACACAGGCTGCAACATTGAAGATATGTACCACACTGTTCCGTAACATATAAAGAACTCTGCACCATTGGCACCAGGTCATAGTGCCTAATTGCAAAAACCTTGGGCGTTCTGGTTTTGGTGAACAGATCAAATTAGGAGGCCCAGTAAATAACCAAATTAAGATGTGTGCATGTGATGGGTTTATTGGAACAAAGGAATATGCTGACAGACCGGAATGTGGACAGTATGACGACCATAGAGAAACCAATCAATGATGCTCAGAGATGAAGAGTCATCAGAGGGAGGAAAGAATACAAAAGGAGGTATTTCAGAGCAGCAAAGGGTCCTTGAGAGGCAAACCCAAGGCCACTATGGATAGAGGGCATACCACCAGTCCATCTCACCCACCCCACAGGGGGAGGGGAGCTGGCCTTGGCCCTCAACTTCCAGGCTGGCATCTGACATTCAAGAAAGAACCTCAGGGTGAAACTCACATACTGACTAGATGTACCTTCCCTTTGATGACAGCTCTAGGACTGGTAGATATAGAATTGTTTGCATTATTGTTGTCTGCCTCAACTGTGTATCAATAAAATTTGCCTATTATCAAATGGAGAGGTTGTGGTCAGTTTGAGGGTTCGCATCTGCCCAGAACAAGATATTGGGGTCATAAATACAGTGCCAACAGAATGAGATTTAGTTAAAGTGCCCCCGCCACCATTTTTCAGTGTGGGGGCACTTATACATGTGATGTGGGAGTCAGAGCAGCCTCCCTGCACATGTATAGGCACGCTAGGGTTCCCATCCAGGGTTAGCCACCATCATTTTTATCTGCATTGGGATTAATCTCTAGGCACTGTATGTAAAGGTGGTACCCCCTGTAACATACATTAATAGTCTTTGTGAAGGCAGAATTGGACTGGCTTGCAATGTGCTCCTTTATGAATTCTGTAGCTAGTGACCTGAGGAAAGCAAGGGCAGCTGGAGTGAGTCAAGAGGGAACAGAAGAATTTAAACTGCTCTTCCTTCCACCCCCTAAGCCCCAAGGAAAGTGAAAACTGCATGCAAGAAGAAGACTCAGGAAGAGACTAGCACAGATGGGCTGCAGGACAGGAATGAGAATGACAGCTAAGTTGTATGGGTACAGGGGCTCCCCAGGCTGCAGGTGAGGACTGAGGTGTGGTAAGCATGGGGCTGAAATGGTAGGAGGTGCTGCATGTTAGATGTATAAAGCACACTGTCAATGCTGTCTTATGGGTGTAAGGGGCAGGCCTGGATTAGCACAGATGCTGCAGGTCAGGAGTGAACCATACTGTAGAAACCACAGAGAGGAGTTATGGTAATATTCCTACATAACCTGTGATAGATGTTTAGACATAATTATTGCCAAGAATTAAGTGTTTGTGCCCCTCCAGAGTTCTCCTTATTGCTTAACAATGCACTTCGAGACTCATTTATCAGTTCTACAAACTTAGAAATAGGTAATTCTGGTAATTGCTGTTCTCTAGTTATTGTCTCCATCAATCCCCATGGCAGCTTGTTAAAGCAGCATATGTGCTCATGCCTCCTTTTCCCAGGCTGGGAACAAGAGAGAAGGAAATCAGCTTGATAATTATAAGTCAATACGATCTAAACATCTTTGAAATGCTTATGCCCTTTGTTGTCACTGCGTGTAAAAATTTCTGTACCTCTTTTCAAGTACTGATGATCTGAGTTGACATAGTTCTTATTATGGGTGTGTATGTATTTGCCTCTACCCTGTTTCTGCCTATAGCTGATCCTGCCAACATGGGGTCTTTTCATTCTAGACAGTTGTCAAGGAGATGGGTGCAGGGGCTTCTGGGTTCTGGGGCCCTGAACCTCTAGCTGCTGACAGGCAAAACTCATGACGTGGGTGCTTGTGCGACTGACTGTCTCTGTCTTGGGGCAGTTGATTGCCTGTATTGATTCTTTCCTCTCCTTAGTCTGTGGTTTTGTAGGTGTTAATTATTGCTAATTAACTGGTTACATTAACTAGCAACGGTGTATTGAGCTGGTCCCTGAGTGAATCATGATTGATTGGTAACTGGTAACACAGTAGTTTAGCAGCCAGGCCTGCAGTAGTCCCCCCCACACACACACACCCCTCCCCCACAATGCCCCAAGACAGACACAGTTGCACAAGCACCTATGTCACGAGTTTTGCCTGTCAGAGGTGCAGGGCCCTAGAACCCAGACTCCCCCTGCGCCTATCTCCTCAACAGCTGGCGGGCTTCATGGCTGCAGCAGGGGCTATCATCCCTGCAGCTGTCACCCCACTGCACCTTAACACACACCGTGTCACCCATGTCATGAGGTTTGCTTGTCCGCAGCTTGAGGTGCAGTTTTCCCCAAACCCCTGCACCTATCTCCTTGACAGCTGGCAGGCTTTGTGGCCTGAGCAGGGGCCACCACCCCTGCAGTTTTCAGCCCGCTGCACCTTAACACACACAAGGCCATCTGTGTCATGAATTTTGCCTGTCAGCAGCTTGAGGTGCAGGTCCCCCCAAACCCCTGCACCTATCTTCTTGAAACTTGGCATGCTTCATGCTCTCAGCAGAGGCTACCACCCAAGCAAATTTCATCCAAATCAGACAAAAACCACAAAGTTATAGATATTTTATTGATTCTCCATTATACCCTATAGCTGGATCTCCAAAGTAGCTCCAAAGCATTTTGGAAGCTCCGAATTTCTTCAGAAAGCCTAACAAAGCCAGTGCTTCAATCTGGATCTGATGCTTCAGATGCCGAAGAGTCCAAAGCTTCTCTGGATCCGAAGCACGATCCGAAGCCTGGCACAGCCCTAGTGGATATGGACAACATATCCAGGAGGAGGTTAGCAGGCTGAGGGGTATCAGGGAGGCGGAGCATGAAATTGATAGTTATTTCCTTTCCCTGCAGGACCAGGCACCCAAGGAAGAAGCATCCCAGGGAGTGCCCTCCACAGCAGAGTGGCAGACGGTCACATCCAGGACCGGAGCTGCTCGCAGCAAACTGGTACCAGTTCCTCCAGTCTGACTGGAGAACAGGTACACGGCCCTGGCAACCCTGCAGGAGATGGAAGGAGAGGAGGAAACCCTTGGGCAGGAAGCAACACCACATTCTCCACACTCCGAACAGGTCAAGAGATCCAAGCGGACCCAGAGGAGGAGGTGACGAGTGATCATCATAGGCGACACCATCCTGAGAGGTACGGAAGGGCCCATCTGTCGCCAGGACCCCTCAACATGAGAGGTCTACTGCCTGCCCAGAGCAAAGATTCGGGAAGTCACGGAAGTAATCCAGGCCATGATTCAGCCCACAGATTACTACCCCATGGTCCTAGTCCATGTGGGTACTAATGATGCGGCCAGGAGAACCCCCGATCACCTGATGACGGACTACAGTGCTCTGGGCGGCGTGCTAAGGGAGTTCAGTGCACAGGTGGTATTCTCTTCCATCCTACCAGTGAGCAGACGTGGAAGACAGCATGAGAACTGCATTAGAGAGACCAACTGGCGGCTTCAGCAATAGTGTCTCAAGGCAGGCTTCAGCTTCCTGGACAACGACCCGCACATCACAACGAGGGACATGCTCAGTTGGGATGGGCTTCACCTGTCCCCCAAAGGTAAGCGTGTGTTTTCTTCTAGATTGGCAGATCTCCTCCGGCAGGCTTTAAACTAGGCTCGTCGGGGGGAGGGGAAGATGAAGGCAGGGGAAGCTGTGGACCACCAAACCATGTGGCACCCACAAGGACAGCTCAGCCTGAAGAAGGAGAACATCGGGAACCTGCAATCCATGGGGCGGCCAGCAATACAGCACAGGTAAGCAATAA
>NW_005842176.1:1611765-1635052 GCF_000455745.1 Alligator sinensis
TTGGAGTCCTAGTGGACTCCAAGATGAACATGAGTCGGCAGTGTGACGAAGCCATCAGAAAAGCTAATGGCACTTTATCGTGCATCAGCAGATGCATGACGAATAGAGGTGATACTTCCCCTCTATCGGGCGCTGGTCAGACCGCAGTTGGAGTACTGTGTGCAATTCTGGGCACCGCACTTCAAGAGGGATGCAGATAACCTGGAGAGAAGGATAACTCTGGTCCAGAGAAGGGCCACTCGTATGGTTAAGGGCCTGCAGACCAAGCCCTACGAGGAGAGACTAAAGAACCTGGACCTTTTCAGCCTCCGCAAGAGAAGGTTGAGAGGCAACCTTGTGGCTGGCTATAAGTTCATCACGGGGGCACAGAAGGGAATTGGGGGGGTTTTATTCACCAAGGCGCCCCCGGGGGTTACAAGAAATAATGGCCACAAGCTAGCAGACAGCAGATTTAGACTGGACATTAGGAAGAACTTCTTCACAGTTAGCGTGGCCAAGGTCTGGAATGGGCTCCCAAGGGAGGTGGTGCTCTCCCCTACCCTGGGGGTCTTCAAGAGGAGGTCGGATATGCATCTAGCTGGGGTCATCTAGACCCAGCACTCTTCCCTGCCTATGCAGGGGGTCAGACTCGATGATCTATTGAGGTCCCTTCCGACCCTAACTTCTATGAATCTATGAATCTATGAACAAAGCACAAAGCGCTGGTAAGTTTCAGGAGTTCAAGGGGAAAGGGTAACTGGTGGTATGTTCAGGGGACTGGGAGTATGGGGGTGGGTCATGCCTTGGGGTTGACTTGGGACTCTGGGGTGTCTCATGGCTTAGGAATGCCTCTGGGTGTGCTGAAGTGGCTAGGCATGGGGGTTGCAGTCAGTGAAAATTTTCACTGCCCTTGAAGTTTGCCAGGAGGATGGGGGCGTTGTGTTCTGTATCATGCAGAGGAAGTGAGAATTTGTAGCACACCCACTCTTGGGCCATAACAGTTGTGTATGGGTCAATGGCCCAGTTACAGTTCGATTGGACAGATAGGGTGCTCAATGGTTTATTTGAAGGTTAATTAATTCATATAAAGTGCAGAGTGGAAACTTGATCCACCCATTCCAACCCTTCTCACCCCTGTTCCCACCAGGGCTGGCCCACGTAGCAACAAGTGCTTTCAGCCTACCCTTGCCCCTCCTTCTATGCATATCCTGCACACACAGGGGTGCATCAGTTGGTTTCAGGGGGCCATAACCCCTGGTTACTGCTGGCTGAATTCCACATGCCAACACCTAAGGGTGGGCTTGACAGAGTTCCCACCTACACAGTGGGGGCCCAACCCCCAGGACACTTTTTTGAGCCATAAACATACAAAAATGCAAAATAGAAGGCTTTTACTTATGTGCATCTGAAGTCCCACATTTCTACCCCCCAAAGACACTGTTGGTGTGGCCTGTGGCAGGTTTGCACGCTCCTTTGTGGGTCCCAGGTAAAGAAAGGCCTGGCAACAGTGAATGCTGTTCTCATTTTGGGTGTCAGGTTGCCACCACCCTCACCAGGGGGATGCAGGGCACAGCCATTCTGGGTGATGGTCAAAGGTGTTGCCCTTTGGGATTTTGGGTGCCCCTCACAATTTGGGATTGTGGCGACTGCATGCCTGGTGGGTAATCATTCTTCAGGTGAGAACTTCCTGGAGGGGTCTGGGATGTTTGTTTCATGGGAGAGGGGAGGGTGATCCTGGTACAGGGTGTGATCAATAGCTACTTTTTCTGCTAGGAACTGTGGCAGAGCTACAAAGCTGTAATGCAGATGTAGGCAGTTTTCCAGAGCCTCATGCACATTTTATGGAATTGCCAGCCTTAGCAGAGAGCCATCATAAGAAGCAGCTCTTTTTCATGGCTACAGGGGATGCACTGGCATGAGAGCTTACAGAAGCAGCAGGGCATACCTTGCAGGGTTGCCACCTGCAAGCTCAAAGAACTTAGGACAGACAATTTATTGGCAGGGGACTTCTTATCCCAGTGATCCCCACCTGCCTATGGGAACATATGGGAAGAAAGAGGGGTGGGGGGACAGCAGGTAGCTGATAGTAGGTAGCCAAGTGGGCACTTACCATGATGATGTTCTGTTCAATTCTCATTGCCCCATGGAGCAGAGCAAGATGAGCCATGTTTCCCCTCATGCTATCTTAGAAGTTTGCAGCAATTTCAAGGTCTGTTCTGCTGTCAATAGACTACACTCTGTGCACCTGTCAGTGTTTGAGTGGAATACAGGATTCTCACACACACATTATCTGCAAACTTTGGAAACATTCGCAAGGCCATTTCTGCTTTTGTTCACTCCTGAATTTGCCCTGAAGCAAGAAAACTTGGGAGGTGCCAGCATAGATACTGCCCCAAGGTTATGAAGGGACAGTCCTCCCCAGAGGGTGTCCTGTAGCTGAAAACATGGGCAAGACCATTGTGATCAAATTCAGGAGGACCTTGTTGAATCACCTGCATGCCAACCCACACCACCATGGAGAGGTGGCTGTCTGCCTATGGGCACCAGCAGGACTCCTCAGAAGAGCTGTTGAGAACTCTTAAACTGACTTCTGTTGTAGTTCAGGACCACCAGTTCCTGGAGCTGGTACAGGGACAAATGAGGGGCTCGGAGAGGGTCCAGGAATTGGCTCTCCAGACCCAAGCATCCCTCTGGCCCACCATGGCTACCACTGTGGAGTCATGGAAGTCCTTCTTGGACAGGGTGGAGGACTACATCCATGGAGGAGTACATCTGTACTATGACAGCAAGACATCAGGCACCTGTAACAGCTTACCCTCCCCAACCTGACCAGAGGCAATGGCCCCAGCCTCACACCAGTACAAGCTACCTGGAGATCGGCCACTTCCTGCCTGTCCTCCCCCACCCCTGCTGGGGTGCTTTTTGGGTCACTCTGAACTCATTCCCTCCCTTGCTGGGGATGTAGCAGCGGCAGCAGGAGGCTGGGTGAGAAGCAGAGTGCAGCATAACATCAGGCTGCTCCTGGCAGAGGCTGCAGCTGCAGAGCACAGGCCAGCTCAGAGCTTGTAGTCTCTGAAGGGGGAGCTCAGGAGGACAGTCACCACAGCTCCCCATCATAGCTCTCTATCAGGCAGCACCCTGAGAAGCTGTGGCAGCCCAAGGCACCTCTAAGATAAAGGATTACCTCTGGGATGGGCTCAGTGTGATTTGACTGAGTATTAAACCCAAAGGAAATGGGAAGCTGGAGGGTGTCCATAGAACAGGGTCTTTAGGATGTGGTACAGGGGCCTTTTGTTATAATGAGCTGCAGCAGACTAGCCTGCCACCAGGAAAAGTGAGCAAACTACTTACCTCAGTGCTAAGGTGTGGAGGGAGTGCTCTTGAGAGCACTGAGTTGCCATCCCTATGTGTTTAACACACATATTAACTCCTCTGAATTGTTCTTTATTGAGTGCATGAGCTCTGAAGGGCTAAAACCCAGTTTCTAACTCACATGCAAAGTATATTTCCCCCTGACTGTTTGGCTGGGGTTCCCCTCATGCCCACTATCACACTACCCCCAGGGCAGGGGTGCCACACTCCTATCCCCTCCATCTCCTAGCCCCTATCCCTATATCCCTGCCCTTTTCTTCCTCTTGCCCTATCATCCCTCTGTGTCCCTTCTCTGTCACTGGAAGTAATGATGCGATTTTTCCTTTCATATCAAGAAAGGAGAAATCCACTCACCCACTTGTCAGATGTTTTTATGAAACAGCTAAAGGCAGTAACCACCACCAAATATCAGGAGTTGTGATTAAACATACAGAGTTGGCAAGAGAGTCTCCCCTCTCTTTCCTGTGTAGTCAGCCAGCTGGCATTACCGATTATCCAGGTGCGATGGTTCTCCTGACGGCTGTTCTGAATGCATCTTTCACATCTTTGTTGCGCAGGCTGTAGATCATGAGGTTAACTAATGGATTGACCACTGTACAGAACAAGGCAGTCACCTTGTCCCGATCTGGGGTGTGCAGGGAGCTGGGCTGCAAGTACATGAAGAGGAGGGAGCCATAGAAGAGGGACACAGAGATCAGATGGGCAGAGCAGGTAGAGAAGGCCTTGTGTCTGCTGCTGGCTGAGCGGATATGCAAGATGGCCACAACAATCCCTGTGTAGGAACCCAGGATGAGGGTAGTGGTGGCCACCACATTAGAGCCAACAGCAGCAGATAAGATGAGCTGATAGCCCTGGGTGTTTTCACAGGCCATCTTCATCAGTGGCGGTACATCACAGAAGAAATGATTAATTCTGTTGTCCCCACAAAAATGCAAGCAGAAAGTGTTGCCTGTGTGTATAATGTCACTGGCAAAACCAGTGACATAGGAGCCAGCCACTAGCTGGATACAGAATTTCCTGGTCATTGTCAAGGAATAGAGCAGTGGGTTGCAGATGGCTGCATAACGGTCATAGGCCATGGCAGCCAGCAGGTAACACTCAGTGAAACAGAGGCAAGTAGAGAAGAAGAACTGGGCAGCACAGCCAGCATAGGAGATGACATTGCTCTTGGACATGCAGTCAGTCAGGATCCGGGGGATATAGACTGTGGAATACCACATGTCCAGCAAGGAGAGGTTGCCCACGAAGAAGTACATAGGCGTGTGCAGGCGAGATTCCAGGAAGATCAAGGTCATGAGACTGACGTTCCCCATCAGCGTCAGGATGTAGGAGAAGAGAAAGAGCACGAAGAAGGTGACTCGCAGGCGTGGCACTATTGTGAAACCCACCAGGACAAACTCTGTCATCAGGGTGACGTTGCCTCCCCATTCCCAGGACTCCATAGCAGTTGTCTAATGGCACAGGGAGGCAGAAATATATTAATGAATGAGCCACTTCTAAAATCAAATGTGATAGTGACATCTCTTGTCCCGTTGGATACAGCATAAAGCAGTCAAGAGGTGTGATATGGTAAAATCTACACTAGGAACTTATTCCCTGAAATGTCATAACATTCAAAGTTACAGGGTTTGTCTTCTTAGCTCCTGACTATGATGGATCTGGGCCTACTACATGAAGATCTGTTCTGGAGTTTCCATCTAGTCATACGCTCTTAGGGTACATCCCCACAAGTGGCAACATGTGGTTCCCTGCTGCTAGTTGTCCCTGAGCATGCCCCTTGTACGCATACTTTGATGCATAGTAAATTGCCCTAGGTGTGGTAGGGGAGACTAGATCCAGAAGCTGGGCTGGCCCAGCAGCCTTACCTGGGGTTCTGGGGGCCACCTGGGGCTGCAGCTGTGGTGATCTGGGTGCACAGAGCCTGGCTGGTAGCCAAAGCATGGCTCTGGCCAGCCAGGCTCTAGTTTTGGGTGGTGCGTGCTGCAGTCACATGTGCTATGCTGCTTTTTTTGGTGCAGGTTTTTTTTACACCAGTATCTACTGGTGTGAAAAAACCCTACCACGCTACTAATTAGCAGAATGGCAAATGCATGCGCGTGCAGCGTTGCGCATGGGTTTGCCACACTGCAAACTGCATGTGCACACTTGTGGGGATGTGCTCATAGAGTCTAGATGAATAACCAAAGGTCACAGATCTTGGACAGCTGGCTTTTCTTTTTAACTCAGTCAAGGCTTTGCTCTGTCATTTGGGCAAATCACAGATTCACCACTCATGTCCTCTAAGGCTTGGTTATCAGAAGGGCCCAGCTTGCAGAAACTCCATGGGGCATGAGGTGCTGAGTGCTTTATAAATATCCAGCCAGTGATGGTGAAATCTTGGCTTCCCTGAAGCCAGTGGAAATTTTGCCATTTTACCATGAGGCTATGATTTTACCCCCAATATTAAATTGTTACAGAGGCTATTTAATAAGGTCTGATCTAGATAACATTGAAATAAATGGGAGCCTTTTCTTAGGGAGGCTTTTGTCAGCCTTAGTTGCTCTGTGAATATTTAACTTTTAACAGCTTTCCTCAACAATCAGTCCCTCCAGCCCCAGAATCAGGTTTGTTGCTCTTTTCCTGAATGCTGAGCAGTGAGTCAATACTCTTGGTTCCCTGTGCTGAACACTATGGACAGAATTCTATTTCTATTTGGTAGTTTTCTAGCCACATAAATGGCATTTTTTGGTACTAGAAGATTGTGTAGTTCTGAACTATCTCAGGCAACCAGAGCTCATTAAGGCCATTCATATGAAAGCTGCCCAGTAAGCCATGCATACACAATACAGCTGGAAGCTAAGAGTTAGAAACATGATTTAAAATATAACCCTTAATTCATGAGGAAAGGAAGAACCTCGTGAAGATAAGGGTCCGAATTAGATTCTTTACTCCTGAAAAGGCCAACCAGTGGAGGAGACACTTGTTTTCTCTCTTGGTGGGTGCCCCAGACTGGTACTATAGCAAAGCACTATGTGGGGGCTGTAGGGAGAGCATACTATGCTATGAACTCTCATACAGAGGAGATCTGTGTTTTCCTATGCCCCATGTTCACAAATGTGTGATGCAACTGGGAGAAACCCTGCTGTCCCACTTAGGGCTGGGTATTAGGCTGTCACTTTTGGCATTCTTTGATCACAAGGTGCCTGTCAGTAATGCTAAACTCACCCCAGACATTTGACTGGTAGCTCTGGCAAGCATGTGAAGGGATCCCTAAACGTTTTCCCTTCACAATCACCTTCTGGGTGGAGATGGGATTTAATCCAGGTGAGAACCTGAGAGTCCTAGGGATGATAATCAGACATGGGATAGCAAGAGAGCTGGCCAGTATCCTCGTTCCATCCACCCCTGAGGTCAAGAGTGAATGGCTTCCTGTGGAATAGACTTCTCCCTACTGTAGCCCAGAGCAGACTGAATTAAGAAACAAGAACCACCCACCTCACATGAAAACATGTGCCTGAGTTGCAATAGAACCTGTTGATCCCAGACTGGCCTTGTCAGCCACCTTTGGAGCCACAGATAAGGCAATCATGGAAAACAATCATCCTTGACTGCAAGGGATTGCTGATGATGACTGTAGCCCAGAGCAGCCAGACTTACCTGTGGAAGGGAAGGTGCATTTCCTGACACACTCTTGAAGATTCTGATGTATTCAATGGACACAGACGATTTATGCTGGAGTTTTATGCACAGAGAAGACACGTTTCCAAAAGGCCTCTGGAGCCACATTGTCTCAGGGAGGTCCCTGGGGAAGTAATTAGAACAATTCTTATTTTTACCAAGGGCTTGTGGTAATATTTACAATAGTTAGTTCTGCTGGTGGTTTCTGCGCTGTGAAGGAATGAGATACAACTCTCATGACTTAGTGTCCTGCCTGGGAACCAGCTGCCTTGGTCTCTGCAGCCTCCATGAAGTCTGCATTGAATGGTTATTATAGGCTCTACATGGTGGAGGTGCCTTGTTTTTTTTTTTCCACTAGGGCTGTCAAGTAAAAGAAACATTGCTTTGTGCCCCAGGAAGATAAACTGTGTAATTTTTCAGTCTGGGGCCTAGTTATATCTTCCCCACCCAACCTTGTCACTGAGTAGAAACTGCCTTCCTGCCCCATCTTGCTCCAATCCATCAAAGTGACAACCACACCGTAGTCCTCTTCTCACAGATGTTTACCTTCCACTCTCCTTTTTGAATCCTCCTTTCACTCTGGCAGTAGTAGAGCCGAGTTCCCTGAAATTTGACCTCTCTTTTCATCAACCCACAAAGACAGCAATGACCGGATGACCCTAAGGAGATCTCACCAGGTTCTATTTTTATCACCATGTTTCAATTAAGAGTGGGGTGATTAATCAGTGGCGAAAATTACCAAGCACATGGTGGATTCTCCATCTCCTTAAGCCTTCAGATAAGGATTGTATGGCTTCCTGGAAGACCTGCTTTAGTCAAGGTAAAATTCTTTGTCCTATGTTATTATTATGCAGTACATCAGACTAAATAATTTTATGATCACTTTTGACCATTCTACAAATATTGGCAATATTGATTTATAACCTGCTGCTACAGAAGAGTTTGTAAACAGAACTTATCCTTAGGAGGAACAAAACCATTGGGAAGTGTGGACTATTTTGAAGGAATACAATTATTTCAAAGAAAAAACGCTACTGAAGACAGGCTTAAGAAGACTGGCAGAAGAAAGGATAGATTTACAGCTTATATGCTAACTATATCAGAGATGCATAAGCTTTCATACATAGCAGTTTACTTCATCAGATGCTAAGAAGGGACTGCATGAAGCAGAGCTTCTAAACAGAAAACAATGATTAGAATGCAAAGGGTCAAGAAGCAGGGAGAAAAAAGAGGGGGCAATACTGGGGGAGGCAAGGTGGGTAGAAGGGAGAAAAAGAAAGCAGTTAACCTATTGAGGAACACTGGGTGAATGAACAGTTTATGTTATAGTCTGTGTTGTTTGATCCAGTGATGCTGTGGTCTTTGCTGATGAGGGGTCACAGCTGGTGTCTGGGCCCAGAGCAAGGTCTGGTGCCTTGGTGAGAATAGGAGTCAGGTAGTCTGTTGCTGGAAAGATACCATTTGAGGTTGGAGGTTTGTCTTCCCCATTGCTATCTTGAAATGGCTGTCATTTCCCAGGAGGAGCTGGAGGTAATTAATGGTGCACCTAAGATGTTCAAGTGGAGACTGAAGGTGACAACCAAAGAGATTCTGTTGTCCTGGTCATGGGGTTAGTACTGTAGCACATCAGAGCACACAACTGGGGAAACCCTTGTGTGTCATCCAGTGCCAACTGTAGCACCTAAAGCTTGGTGGTGACCTGTCACTGGCAGCCATTCACCAGACAAAATGCCCACACAAGGGGAAGAGAAGACTAACAGGAGACATGGGAACAGTCTTCAAATATGTAAAATCCTACTTAAAAAAAAAAAAGTTTTCACTAAAGGTAGCACAAGAAATATTGATTTTAAACTGCAACAAGACAGATTTAATTTGGATAGCAGGAAAAAAATTCTCACTACCTGATAGCAGGAAAAACATATTTAGTTTGGATATCAAGAAAAACAACGCTGTCCCACCATTCCTGTGTCCTTCTACTGAGCCCATGGTGTCCTTCCACCCCCCGACCAGAGAAAGGTGTGTGATTGCATGCCTTGTACTGGTGCTCATTGGATGTCATGCTCCAGAAGGCCAGGCTGCAGTACACGGGTAGCTGCTTTCCACTACAACAGCAGTGGTTGAGTATTTATGTTCCAGCTGTGCCTTTTTAGTTCCTGACAGGGATAGACCCAAATCCCAACACCTATAGCCTCCTCCTTTCTGGCACATGGGAGCCCAGGTCACTGCTCTGATCCACTGCTGTTTGAAGCAAAGTGGGGTTGTCCTTGCAAAAACAGCGACTTACTGAACCTTGGACCCTCAGATAAAAAAAAAAATGATACCCTACCAACTGAACTACCCAGGCTTGCACAGGTTTTCCCTTTTGACTGACTTCCGCCAGCCTGAGCCAACGGTCTCCCCCGTCTTAGACGAATGTTATTTGCCCTGGGCTAACACCTGTGTGCACTGCTGCTGTGCAAACAAGGCAGTTTAGGATGAAAAAAAAAAAGAATAAAAAATAAGGTCTTTTTAAAATGTTGATTTACTCAATGAAAAAGTTCCTTTCTTGTTGTTTTTGGTTTGATTTGGTTTTGGTTTTGGTGGACAATAAAATGTCTGGTGGTTTGGTGCAGCACATTCTTGGTTTTCTGTGTCCTCCTTGAATGAGACACTCAACAACAGAATAACCCAAAGGGCATGGTGTGAACAGTTCTTTACCAACAAGGCTCTCCCCAGCACATCCTCCCCATTCCCCACCCGTGTGAACTCTCAGCACGGCTGGGTCTGAGTCCGTCCCTGGGCTCTTGGGGTAATGGGAGAAGTGACCAGCTATTTTGTGGGGCACTGGGCATGGTCAGGGTGGGTGACTTTCTGCTCCCCTGGTTCCTGGGAAGAGCCAATGGCAGAGGTTGTGAGGGAGAGATTAAAGTTGAGGGGAGTAGGAAGAGGCAGTGCTGAGGTGGGTGGAGGGAGGCAAAGGTCAAGAGGGAGAGAACAGGGCAAGCTGAGTCTGATGGCTTCCTTTGTGCTACTCAAAGGGGAAAGAACAAAACTCACAGTGTCAAGAAGGGCGAAGGGCCAATAGATCCTCTCCTAAACTGAGTGGTGAAGTGGTTGGGTTTCAAACCCACTAGTGGAGGTTGGTTTGGATAGTATGAGCCCTGCTTAGAAGGTTTCCTGTCACAAGAAAGTTCCTTGTGCTGTCTCTTCTCATAAATGCAAAATGTCACTCATGAGCTCATGCTCAGGTGTCCCATGCTCAGGTATCTGTGAGAAATGAAATCCAGGCACTGGTGTGAGAAGGGAGTTGCAAGCCGAGGAGGGGAAGAATGGTTGGAGCTGACGGTGTTCCCAGGGGAGAGCACAGGACATCCCTGTGCTGACGGTTTAAGGTGGGGCTGGGAATAGAGCTGTGAAACCTTGAAATGAGCATATTTGCCAGAGTACAAGCTCAGCAGAGCGTGAGAGCATGGCGTGGGAAAGTGAACTCTTATGTGCTGTGTTTCAGACTCTTCCTACTTTGATGGCAGCTGCTACTGCTGTGGGGGCAGCACATGCAATGACCACTGCAGCTGGGGTTGGACTCACCTCACATCATGTGCAGCAGTCCATGGTACAGGCCCCGCAAGGGCTGCCAGGCTGGTATACCACTTGCTGTCCTGATCCACTGCTGCCCTGTCCACCTACTGCTAGATATGCTCCTGGGTGGATCAACTGCTCTCTGATCCTGTGACATTCTTACCTAACTGAGAAGCACCTGGTGTATCTACCACAGAGACAAGACATTGGACCACAGACATTTTACTGAGAGAGGTAAGAAGGAGCTTCCTATCAGCAGTGGGTTTCAAACCCATATAGACACATGTTATTGGATGTTAAGTTCAACGACTTCTTAGAAAATGCCCAGCATCTGTTCTCACCCTTCTAACTTTCACTTCCCTTCATTTTATAGGGACTGTCACATTCGTGAGCAGTTCAGGGGAAACCATCAGACCAGGCTTCTCTTGTTCTCTCCCTCCTGGCTGGAGCCTCCATCAGTCTTTCTCAGCACTGCCTCTTCCTCCTCTTCTCAACCTGGCACCTTTCCCTTACACTCTAGGTGTCCAGTCCTTCCTCAATAAGTGGGGTGTAGCCAACATAGTGGGACAAGTCCTTCAAGACACCTTGGGGTCTGACCTTTCTCACAGAGCACTGGTTGAGAATTGCATTTCTAACTTTATGGGAAAAGCCACACATTCAAAATTATTCCATTCTGAAGTTAAATGATTGGGCCTTTCAGGAGAAAAAGGGACCACAGCTTCTGCTTGGCTCCCAATGGGGAATTATCCCCAAAAGTTGTGTCAGCAAAAGGTTGACTCTAACAAAGGATGAACTTGAAGATAAGCAGCACACCTACAGGCTGGGGAACTCCCTTCTTGCCAGTGTCGAGACAGAAAAGGATCTGGAGTCATCATTGATGCCACAATGAACATGGGCCGACAAAGTACTGACGCGGTCAGGAAGGCCAACCATACCTTGTCGTCCATCCACAGATGCATTTCAAGCAGGTCCAAGGAGGTGATCCTCCCCCTCTATGCGACACTGGTCAGGCCGCAGCTGGAGTACTGCGTCCAGTTCTGGGTGCCGCACTTCAGGAGGGATGTGGACAATATGGAGAGGGTCCAAAGGAGGATCCTCTCCTGCATGATCAGGGGTCAGCAGGGCAGGCCCTACGGGGAGAGGTTGAGGGACCTGAACCTGTTCAGCCTCCAAAAGAGAAGGCTGAGAGGGGATCTAGTGGCAGTCTACAAACTAGTCAAGGGGAACCAGCAGGCATTGGGAGAGTCCCTATTCCCCTGAGCAATCCCGGGAGTTACAAGAAACAACGGACACAAGCTAGCGGAGGGTAGTTTCAGGCTAGACAGTAGGAGGCGCTATTTCACTGTCAGGGCAGCTAGGACCTGGAACCAACTTCCAAGCGAAGTGGTGCTGGCTCCTACCATACCCTGGGGGTCTTTAAAAAAAGGCTGGACGAACATCTGGCCGGGGTCGTTTCCTCTCTTTCCTGCCACGGCAGGGGGTTGGACTAGATGATCTCCTCAGGTCCCTTCCAACCCTACCAGCTATGAAACTATGAAACTATAAGATCAGCATGACTTAATGTACAGTACTGTTAGGCTTAAAGGGAAGGGGAGACTGTGTGTACATGCTGGGTGTACAAAAACAGGGTCTATACGGTGTGGCTTGGAACTGGTTGTTGTGCTGAGGGAGATCAACATTTCTTAAAGCAGGAAATGTTAGGGAACCATTACCTCAGGACCAGGATATAGAGGGGAGCCTTGTGAGAGCACAGCTTTGCCAACCCATATGCACAATACTGACTATAGTTGGCTCCTTCAAAATCACAAAGTTTTTCCAAAAAATATATATTTGGGTAGTGTCTTATTTGTTCTAAGGGGGGAGATGCCTATCTCCAAGCTCTGTGAGAGCTTTTAAGTGCCCGGTCTAGATTTAAAATACTTATGCTTTTCATCAGTTGGTCAGAGGGGATCTCCCCTCCCCCCAGTGTAGGGACTACATAGCAGGAGTTCCAAGGGTCCATCCCCTTCATCTCTCATCTCATTTCTCTCTCCTGTCACCAATCAGTCTCTTTCCTGCCCTCCCCAACATGCTGTATCCTCTATACTGACATCCTGCATTCCTCATTGTGCCTAAGCATATTCACAGGGCTTCTGCCTCTTTTCCAGTGGTGTGTGCTTTCTACATTTCCAGTGCCAGAAAGTGGCAGCTGTTTTGGCTTTGAGCACCTCTTCAGTTTCATTGACAACATTTTATGGTGGGAGCCATCCTGGTGAATGTCAGCCTCATTTCCTCATGCAGATAGGCTGTATAAACATGTGCAAAATGGAAAGAGTAATACCTAATATATCGTATTTATTTAGTTTGAAATTTCATTGGGGAAACAAAGCTCTTACTCTGTGTGTGCAGCTCTAAACTGTTTTGAGGTGTTTGGGTCCTACTGAATAACACTAGATGGCAAACACTACAGTTAGAAGTGTAGCATAGTGTAGTCTTGCTTCTCTTTCCTGTGTAGCCAGGCCTTCTGGCACTGCTGATCACTTGGGTGCTAGGATTCTCCTGAGGGTTGTCCTGAATGCCTCTTTCACATCTTTATTGCGCAAGCTGTAGATGAGGGGGTTGACCAAAGGGTTGACCACTGTACAGAACACAGCAGTCACCTTGTCCCTATCTGGGGTGTGCAGGGACCTGGGCTGCAAGTACATGAAGAGGAGGGAGCCATAATAAAGGAGGACTGAGATGAGATGTGCAGAGCAGGTGGAGAAGGTCTTGTGTCGGCCAGTGGCTGAGCGTATGCGCAAGATGGCTGCCACAATGCCTGTGTAGGAACCCAGAATAAGGGCAGTGGTGGCCACCACACTAAAACCAACTGCAGCAGTTAGTATGAACTCATAGACCTGGGTATTATCACAGGCCATCTTCATCAGTGGTGGTACATCACAGAAGAAGTGATCAATAGTGTTGTCCCCACAGAAATGCAGGCGGAAAGTGTTACCTGTGTGCACAATAGTGTTGATAAAGCCAGCCACATAGGAGCCAGCCACCAGCTGGCTGCAGAGCTTCCTGGTCATTACAGAGGAGTAGAGTAGTGGGTTGCAGATGGCCACATAGCGGTCATAGGCCATGGCTGCCAGCAGAAAGCACTCAGTATGGGCCAGACCTGCAGAGAAGAAGAACTGGGCAGCACAGCCAGCATAGGAGATGACGTTGCTCTTGGAGATGCAGTCTACCAGGATTCGGGGCATATAGACTGAGGAGTACCATGTGTCCAAGAAAGACAGGTTGCCAACAAAGAAGTACATGGGAGTGTGCAGGCATGAATTCAGGAAGATTAAGACCATGAGGCCCAGGTTGCCCATCAGTGTCAGAGTGTAGGTGCAGAGGAAGATCACAAAGAGGGCAGCTCGCAATTGTGGGTCTTTTGTGAAGCTCACTAGGACAAACTCTGTCACCAAGGTCTGATTGCTTCCTACCGCTGTGGGCTCCATAGGCATTATCTGCTGGCAAGGTGAGGCAGAAGTATGTTAATAAAGTAGCCATGCCAGCAGTTATAATAGTGATATTATTTCCCCCCGCATGGAACAAGGAGAGGAGTTCAGCCTGTACAAAGTTCTCAGTGACGAAAGGTTGCAGCAGTACACCACTGGCACTAATAGCAGTGTGCAATAAGCATCAGGGAAGCTAAGTACAGTCTAGCTGAGTAGACTTGGGACCCAGCACAGGAGAGTTAGATTTCTAACCCAGTCAGGGATATTTTGACTCATTTGAACAGGTCATGGGTTCACCAGTCATGTCCTCTATGACTTGACCATCAGAAGGATCCAGGTCCCAGAAACCACATGGAGCTCACTACCTTAGAACGTTCCAGCCAGTGAGTATGAAATCCTGGGCCCATTCAATCCAGTGGGCATTGTGCCAAAATTTCTCCACAATCATTTAAAAATGGTCACAGACCTTATTTAGTCAAGTCTGATCTGGGTTTCAGTCTGTATCTCTAGGCCCACTATCAGGTTTGTTGCTCTTTTTCTAAACTCTGAGCAGTTAGTCAACTACCTTGTTTGTTCTACAGGTTAATCATTCTCACTGTTCATTATATTTTTCTTATTTTTTCTGGCATTAACTTCCAGCCATTGGTAGTTGTTAGATTTGATAGATTCCTAGATGTTTGGGTCGGAAGGGACCTGAGCAGATCATCAAGTCTGCCCCCTGCCCTGGGCAGAAAAGAGTGCTGGGGTCAGACAACCCCAGCCAGGTTCACGTATAGCCTCCTCTTAAAGACCCCCAAGGTACAGGAGAATACTACCTCCCTTGGAAGCCCATTCCAGATTTTGGCAACCCTTACCATAAAGAAATTCTTCCTGATGTCTAACCTAAATTTGCTCTCTGTCAGTTTGTGGCCATTGTTCCTAGTTACTCCAGTGGGTGTCCTGGTAAACAGAGCATCTCCTATTCCTTGCTGGCCCCACTCAATGAATTTGTAGGCGGCCACAGGATCACTTCTCAGCCTTCTCTTGCAAAGGTTAAAGAGATCCAGGGCTCTCAATCTCATTTCATAGGGCTTTGCCTGCAGGCCCCTAACCATTTGAGTGGCCCTCCTCTGAACCCTCTTGAGGTTGCCCACATCCCTCTTGAAGCGTGGCACCGAAAACTGGATGCAGTACTCCAACTGTGGCCTGACCAAAGCCACATAGATGGGAAGTATCACCTCCCTGGACCTGTTTGTCATGCACCTGCTAACGCATGATATAGTGCGGTTAGCTTTACTGATTGCTTTGTCACGTTGACAATTCATGTTCATCTTGGAGTCAACAGTGACTCTGAGATCCCTTTCCATTGCTGTGCTGCTGAGAAGGTCCTCCCCCAGCATGTAAGCATGCTAGCGATTCCTTCTCCCTAGGTGCAGCACCTTGTATTGTCCTTATTGAACTGCATCCTATTCTGTTCCATCCATTTTTCCAACCTGTCCAGATCTTCCTGGATTCGTTTCCTACCCCCTGGTATGTTAATTTTACCTCATAATTTGGAATCATCTGCGAACTTGGGCGGAGTGCTTTCCACACCCCCATCCAAGTCACTGATGAAGACATTGAACAGCACCAGTCCAAGGACTGAGCCTTGTGGGACTCCACTGCCCACATCTTTCAAAATTGATCCCTTCCCATCCACCACCACTCTCTGGGTGTGACCCTTAAGCCAATTTGCCACTCACCTGACCGTGTAATCATCTACGTTACAGCCGCTCAATTTATCTGTGAGAATAGAATGAGATACCGTATCAAAGGCCTTCTTAAAATCCAAGTAGATGACAACCAGCTCGATTCCTAAGTCGAAGCATTTTGTGACCTGGTCCTAAAAAGAAACAAGGTTAGTCAGGCAGGATCTACCTGCTATGAACCCATGCTGGTTGCCCTTTAGCATTGCTTTCCCCGCTGGACTCCCACAAATGCAATCCTTAATAATTTTTTTAAAGGTTTTCCTGAGGATAGAGGTGAGTCAAACTCATCTATAGTTACTTGGATCCTCCTTCCTCCCCTTCTTGAAAATAGGGATCACAATGGCCCTGTTCCAGTCCTCTGGGACCTAACCTGAGCACCAAGAATCCTCAAACAGCCATGCCAGTGACTCTGCTATGACACTGGCCAATTTCTTCAGCACCTCTGGATGAATGAAGGTCATCTGGGCCTGCTGACTTAAACACATCTAGCCCCTCCAAGTGTCTCTTCACTAAGTCAGGCAAGGTTCTTTGAACAGATGTGATATCTTTTATTAGATCACCTGAGTAGTTGGAAAAACATTTCTTGGCAAGCTTTCAGGTGCAGTCACCCTTCTTCAGGCATTGAGAGTCTTTGATGTTCTGAGACTCCAAGAAATGAAAGAAGATAAAAGTGTGGCAGGATGTCAGTGAAAATGTAAATAGGTACAATTAGACAAAAGGTGAGGCAGAGAGATGAAGCAGAGGGGGAAGGGGGAAGAGAGCAGGGAAAAAAGGCTGAATGGAGATAGTGCGGTAAAAGAGTACAAGGTAGAAAAGAGGCTGTCAGGCAGGTACCTGGTGAATCTACTGGATTCAAAAAATCATGGACTCAGTATAGACATTGGGTTTATGACACATTACAACCTGCCTGACATCTGATTCACCAGCTCAGTCATACTAGAATAGTGTCTTGCTGAAAAAAAATAGTTTCCCTATTAGTTAAAAAAGAATCCTTCCTTTCCCATGCTGCCCCCCCCAGCCCTGCTCCCCACAAAACACCTGCCATGTTCTCATCCAGAATAACTATACTTAGGAGTGGTGTGTTAAAAATCCTGTGGGAGTGGCCATTAATGTATATAGGCATTTTTTTGGTATCATGGTGAACATGAACCTGGATTTGAACAAATTTCAATTATTTTGCATTGAAGTGCCTAACAGAATTTACATAGGCTTTTATCAAGGTTTTTATTTGCAGAATTTTATGTCCTGAAAAATGAAACTCCCTTTTCATGATTTTCCTTTTTTTTAATTCAAGATTACTTAGGAAGTTGTTAACACAAATACACCACAAGAGGGCATTGTTGCTTAACTCAAAGTCAGGCAGTGCATAAATACAGTGCCTAGTGAAGTTGGTCAAACATTTTCTACTAAGACCTTGTTTCTTGAAGAAAAATATAGGAATTTAATAAAAGAAAAATCACAATAGTTCTGCATGCTTTAGAGAATGTCACCACATATATAAAATCCCACAAAAACAAAAGTTTACAAATTTCCATTTTGTTCACACAAACATACAATGTTTAGATGTTTAATGGGAAAAGAAAGTTCAGGCCATGAAAGTTGGGGGGAAGGAGAGAGACAAGAAGATCCAAGAAGATATGGGAAAAGTGTGTAAAACAAAACTTGACAACAGGAGGTGCCTAAGAAGAGACAGCAAGGGACTTCGGTCCCTGTTTCAATTCGGTGGAGATTTTACCCAATTCGGTGGCCAAATCTCCAAATCCGAATCAAATCAGAGGACCTTTTAAACTCTCTGAATCAAATTGGAACCCTCCAAATTGATTCAGAGAGATTTGGCAATTTGGACGTAGATACATACCTCTGGGTAGCAGGGGCTCTGAACGCTGGGGTGCATGGAGTATCCCACAGAAGCGCAAGGAGCTCCCCAGTGCTCCTGGCAGCAGACCCGGAAGTGGATCAGAAGCACTTCCAGCCCACTTCCAGATCCGCCAGGGAGCGTGCAGAGGGGCCTTCCCTGCGCCCTCCCAGCTCAGTGACTGGTGCCTCCTGGGTCTGAGGGGGCACCTGGGATCCCCCCACGGCTGATCACTGAGCCGGGTGAGCACGAGGGGTCCTTCAGCACGCTCCCTGGCAGACCTGGAAGTGGATCGGAAGTCTACTTCCAGGTTTGCTGCCAAGCACACTGGAGAGCTCCCCGTGCTCTTGTGAGACAGCAATCATGAGCCACGCCTCCTACCTCAAGGTATGTAGAAAAAAACTTTTAAAGCTGTGCCTGTGTCTGAATCGCTGATTTGCCAAATCATCATTGAATCTTCAGATTTGGCCAAATCAAAGGGATCAAATCATTGTCTCTGATTTGGGCTGAATTTGCACTGCCCTAAAAAAACTTGTGGAATATGAGGGCTTGAAAAGTGAATTCCATGTGGCGGGAACACACTCAGAAGGACAAATGAAAAATTCTCCTTAAAGTTTCAGTGAAATTTCCAAGAGGGAGGCAGAAACTATGGACTGAAAACCAATGCTAATGACAAACTAACAGTGACCCCAACCCCTGTTACTTTGAAAGAGAAAGAGGAGTACTGGATTTCTGCACACAGGTGTAGGCAGCCGACTGGAGCTAGCTGTGAAGGAGGCAACCCAGGGGAGTGAAAAGCAGTAGCTTGCAGGTTGTAGTAAGTGGCAAACCACTTACCTGGAGCAAGCTGGAAAAAGAGCTAGGCTGCAGGGGCAGGGCTCCAAGCTGCAGGTCACATGCTGGGGGTGGCAGAGCTTAGCTGGGTGCTGAGGATAGTGAATAACTCCTGTGCCTGGTCTAGGCCTGGCTCCTGGGCTATAGACAGCAGTCTGGCTTTGAATGCTGAAGGGAAAGTGCAGCAAGTTTGGCCCTGTCAGCCATGGGAAAGGAGTCTTGTGAAGTAGTGAATATCTCAGAGTAGACTGCGGTTGGTGGGCTGGGGGCAGCCAGAGAATGAATAGCCCAGAAGGGTTGAAGCTGGGTCTAACAGGAGTCACGACAAGTGAGAAGAGCCTCAAGGAAAGGCAACTCCAGCTTCTATTAAGGGTTGGCCGATAAGAATCATGAGGCCAGGAACTGACTAGAAGGGAAGAGTGGAGACCACTCAAAGTGTCTATCAGAAGATGCTGTGCTTATCATGGAGAACTGTGCTGAGGAGTGGAAGAAAGCACCCAAGAGGCTACTTTGGTTTCATTCTTTTATGTTGAATATTATAATAAGTTTGAGAAGGGCAGCCTTCCCAAATTTATTATAATATTCAACATAAAAGAATATATGGCAGGCAAGAAAAAAGGGAGCTAGTATAGAGGCTGGAGAGCACAGCAGGAGAAGCTCACTGCCTGGGGGCATCAGACTGGGGGTTGAAGTCCAAATCGGCTACACAAACCCAAACTCTGCTTCTTTTTGCACATTGCAGGAGTCTTTATCTGATCACCTATTGTTACTCAGTTCATACTATCGTGTCCTAACATATCCTTAGTCTTTATGTCCTTTTCTTCCCCGTGAAAAGACCAAGTAATGCCCAGCACTACTCTGTGATGGACAAGTGTGTTAAATTTGCTGTGAGAACAACGATTAAAGGAGATTCTTTACAAGTTTTTTAGGTGTCATGGGGAATGTTAGTCTGGATTTGATTCATGAGTGGATTTAGGATTTTGAAAAGGGGGTTATATGATGATGCAGGTAGTGTCATGCATCATCATAAAACATAGTCATATTTTTCTCCAGTTAAGAAGAAACTAGAAAATTTACTAATGCAACAGGGTTTGGTGCGGGGAAAGTGGAAGGGTGGAGGATGGCTGCCAGCTGCAGGGTGGGGCTGGCACTTGGTGTTGGAGGGATAAAAATGTTACCCCCTCCCCCCGAGCCTGGCCATGAACAGAACTGTTTCCTGCGCTTCCATGTATGGGTTCTGCAGGCACACAATCATGGCTCCAAAGTTTCCTTCACTGCCATTTATGCATTGTCCCAGCACCCCTGGCACCACTCTGCCCCACATAATCCCACATATCTCCCCCCTACTCAGCTCCAGTCCACTGTGCCCTAACCCCCCAGCAGGCCCTACCATCCACTTCACATCCCACTGAGTCCTACCCTGCCTTTCTCTGCCGCCCTTCTGTGACAGCTACACAGTGAGCCACGCAGATGCAATAAAGCTGTAAAATATATTTAAGAAAGATCATTTACAATGTGACCTGTACTCCTGGTTGGGAAACACACCATGAAGTTCAGGGGCAGTGATCAGATTAGTTTCCCACAGAAAAGCCAAAATGTGGAGAAGACATGAACTCTAGGGCCCCTGTGCTCTCTTCTTTTGGGTGCCCCAGGCTGGCAACGTAGCAAGGCACTCTCTTGGGGCTGTTGGGAGAGCATACCCGACCATGAATTACTGTACATCTGCAAAGATCTATGCTCTCTTCTTTTGCATTTCCACAGTGCACTGATCCAGCTGTGAGATCACAGAGCATCCTTTGAACACAACTGAGATAACTCGGGTATCCCATCCGGCACCCATCTCTTGGTAAAACCAACTGTAACACTGAAGCTGGGTGTGAGCTCTCACTACATCCATTACATGCTCATAAAGTGCCTGCTAGAGATGCTGGTCTCACTTTTCAGATCTCACTGGTGGCTCTGGCCAAGCGTGTAAGGCACTGTGGGATCCTCTGAATGCCTTCCCTTTACAAGCCACCTCCTGCATGGAGAAGGGAACAAATTAAATCCATGTAAGGCCTGCAGCATGCTAGGTGTGATAAACAGGCACAGAGTGTGAGGGCGAAGGGGCTTGGCTAATGTCCCTAAACATACAGATCTTCCAAACAGGATCTCATAGCATAGACACATCCTTCTTGTAGCCCAGAGAAACCAGACTTACCTGTGGAAGGGAAGGTGCATGTCCTGACTCCAGAAGGTTTCCATTTTGATGAAGAACATAGGTGATTTATACCAGTGTGTCATGAGTGGAGGAGACACCTGAAAGGGCCTCTAGAGTCAGCATGTCTCAGGGAGTTCCCAGGAGAAGCAATTAGAATGACTCCTTTGAAACAGTGAGGGGAAAGGGAATATTTATAGCACACAGAGGCAATTGTTATGGCTTTTGTCACTGTCCTTGTCCAAACACTCACTTGCTTGGCATGCTCACTAAACTTTTACTGCGATGAGCGCATGCGTCCCTGTGCAGATTTGAGAACTAAAACTCATTACATCCTAGAAGGTTGAAAAGTTCATGCCTTCTGGAAGGTTTTCAGTTCAAACAATTGTGGATGCTTCAAACTATGCAACAGTCTTAAGAAACTAAACTAAACAAAGGGGAACTCATACATAAACTGCCTAACAAAAGCCTTCCCCAATACCATCACTGTGCTAAGGGACAGCAACAAAACCAGAAAGCAAGATATGTGAGAGAACCACTACCTCTGGATCAGGTTGTCAGAGCATTGTATTGCCAACCCCATATGTTCAGGATTCAAGTGTAAGTTACCCCCAAATAGTGACATTTTCCATTCTATGGCTCAAACTCTTCTGCAAAAGATTTGTGTTTATCTAAAAGCCATAAAAATTACAGTAAAAATTCAAACAAATCTTAATCTGGGCTGAAAGTCTCAGTTGACCCTAGCAGAGTCACCTATTCTCTCCATGCCTCTGTCCCTTTGGTCTATCCTTTCCTTAGCTGAGGTATTCTAATATTACTAGACAACTGCCCATCAAGAATAAAACTGGGGAGTGGGAAGGAGGGGGCTGCAATGGGGTGCCGCCACCTAACACCCCATGCTCCTGCTGTTCTGCCCTTTGTAGGCAGCGGGGTGGGGGAGCAAGACCAGTGCTGCTGCCCAGGCTGCCCCACCCTCTTTCTGGTCCTCGGTGCCGCTTTGGAATCATGGCGGTGCTCTCCCATGCTTGGAACACTATGATTGGCTGTTTCCATCAGCCAGTCAGAGCGCGAATAAAGTGTTGCAGACAGACAGACAGACGTAGGCTTTTATAATATTAGAATAAAAGCTGTATTCTGTCCGTCTGTCCATAACGCTTTATTCGCACTCTGATTGGGGGATGGAAACAGCCAATCAGAGTGCGAATACAGTGTTCGGATTGGAGGTGGTGGAGCACTGCCACGATGGCGGGGACACGGGACAGAGCGGGGGAGCTCCCTGCTCCCTGGAGGCAGCGGTAATGGAGCAGACGGAACGGGGGAGCGAGGCCTTGCCCCCCTCCCCCTTGCTTCTTGAAGGGGGCGATGGTGGCACAGGGGGGAGTGGGGCTGAGATGCTGCGGTGGGGGGGGGGCAAACCCAGCAACAATGGCCTCGCCCTACCCCCTACCCTGCTCCCTGCAGGCAGCAGATACAGAAGGTATTCTCTCTTTCCCGCGCTGCTCCCTCCCAACGTGGTGGTGGAGCAGCGGGCCTGGGCTGACACAGTGGTGGCAGGGGGGAGGGAGAAGCCAGCCCGCCACAGTGGTGAGGGGTGGGGCACTAGCAATGCATAGGGGTGATGATGTGATGTTGCACCCGCTATGAAAAGGCACCACCAACATTGTTGTTGGCAGTTCACAGTGTGTTGAGGCTTTTGAGTAGAGATAGGATGATGATGTCTTCTCCTTGCAAGTGAATTGAGTATTTTTTGTTCTGAGTTTAATACTGATTCTTTTACAGGTTTTTGTTAGTAGAAACTGTATTAGGTTTTGTTATTTATTAGATTTTAAGGGCAAAGATATACAGAAGTTGGAAATTTCAGTTTTTAGCTGTACTAAAATATTTACAAAAATCTTCAAAGGAATGGGAATTACAATGAGCCCCTGCTGGAAGAATGTGTGCTAATTAGATCATTATAGGCCCTGAAATGGTGTCAGGGAAGGTGTGTGGTGGGGAGTGGGGGCCGGCTCGGTGATGGCCCCACAACGGTAGTAGGGAGGGTGGGGAAGGCACACTGGGCCTGGCCTGGCCCCGAAATGGAGGGTATGGGTGGGGGCACACCAGGCGCAGCCTGGCCT
This sequence comes from Alligator sinensis, assembly GCF_000455745.1. Classification (NCBI taxonomy): domain Eukaryota; kingdom Metazoa; phylum Chordata; order Crocodylia; family Alligatoridae; genus Alligator; species Alligator sinensis. The sequence goes on from NW_005842176.1 coordinate 1,634,529, forward strand.
GGAAACAGCAGTTGGGAGTGAGGGGCGCCCTGGGTCAAGAGCCATGCTGTCAGCCTGCTGTTGCTGTTGCTGTGAATAAAAGCTGTGATTGGTGATGGGCGGAAGACAGCTCGGGTATCCTTCCCCACTGTGAGGCAGAGAGACCCATGGAAAGGGAAAGGGTTGTAAGGGAGACTTGCCTAGGAGGGCAGGGTGTCAGTCTGGCAAGGCTCTAGGGAGAGTTAACTGAGAAAAGAGCCTGGGGCTGGGCGGGTGATACACCAAGGGTTGTTTCAGTTATCAGCACAAGGGGGGCTGCCTCTGGGAACTGGAGACAGGTGCTTTTCAGGGGGGCGGGGGCGCGGGACAGCATGTGTTTCTTTTGCAGGTACAACAGACAGCTGGACCAGAGGACAGCTGCTCTTCCCCCAGGCAGGCTCTTTCAAAGAGCAGAAGGGACCTTCTTTTCTGAAGCAACCAGGGCTGGGCCAGCCAATGTTATTGTGTTGCTAATGTTAAGGAAAGCTTATGTTTTGTTAACCCTG
>NW_005842176.1:1635095-1650021 GCF_000455745.1 Alligator sinensis
CACTTGGGTCTCAAGGCCTAAACTGGGGTGTTATAGTGAGGGTGTTCTTTATTTAATTGGTATAAAGTGTTATTAGTTCATTGATACCCTGGCTTTGACAATTAGATTATTGATATCCTGTTTTGATAGTAACCTCATCCATATGTTGACTGTTTTGTAAATAATAAACATTGTAAACAGTTAGACTGTATGTAAACCAGTGTATGGGGAGACCACAAGAAAGCACTCCACAGAGAGGTGTCCCCAGCCTTGTGGGGGCTGGAGAGTTGAGCGAAGCTATTTGACATCTCAGGACCCTGAATTCAGATGCGGCCTTGGGTAGCACCATGACTAGGGTTACAACTATTTTATTCAGGTTCTTTTTCTTCCTCAATGGGGTCATGATCTTGACTGAAGCCTTAGTTCTACTGTAAGTTTTCCCTCCCTTCAATCCCAAAGATTAACTATAGAATCTGGGGAGAAGGCATCCAGCAGTAGAAACAGTTGTCCACATATGTGTTTATTTTGTTTATCATCATCATGTGGGGCTATGTTTCTATTGCTTTTTCCCCATATAGCTTACTGGTGTTGCTCTTGGCAAGATGAAAGATGGAGATTAGCCAAGAAGATGTCCATAGGTAGATCTCTGATTTCTGAGTAGATGTGATATCATATCTACTCAAAAAACCTTGCCTGTATATGTCCTTAGACCAACACACCTACAACCAAAAACCCAGCAAGCAAAAGAAGGATGCTATTCAAGACTGACTGGTTCATATTATACTTAACCAGCACTGATAGTTATACAAATTCTTAATTTTTTTCAGAAATTACTTTTATTGTTTTGCAATAACAGTTAACTAACCTGTTTCTTTGTAATTAGAGTGCCCAACTTACTGACAATTAAATTCTCTCTCTCTCCACTGTTTTAATAATGCAATGTCTGTAGGATGTGCCCCATGGTCTGGATGCAATTTGGCGGGTTGAGGGGCAGGGTGAGTTTGACAACTCTGCTTCAGACCAAAGTACTTTTTTTTCACAAAACTTACCAGTTTGGCTAAAAAGAAAATTTTTCTCATAAAATATTGTCTTCAAAAACATTAAATCTGAGTTGAGATCCTGTGTTTCCAACAGATTTCATATTATACTGTCACTCTACTCAGGGTTAATTAGGCCCCATTTAGTGTTTTGTATGCAATTCTGGGCTCCAAAAGGATGTGGAGAAGTTAAGTTGGAAAAACAAATGACTGAAGTGTTAAAGGCAAGCTTTTTGAGGAAAAGTTGAAAGAAATAACCATGCTAGTTTAATTTTCAGTATCCCATTTTGTCTTTCTACAGTACCTGCTGACTGTGGATGATAAGGGCAGTGAAAATTCTGTCGAATCTGCAGGGCTTTACATATTTCTTGCATAATTTGCCCAGTAAAATGAGATCCCCTGTCACTCTTGATGGTAAGTGGAATTCTGAATCGCGGGATAAGGTCCTTTAAAATGATTTTAGTGACAGCTTTAGTATTGGCATTTGCCACAGGATAAACTTCAATCCAACTTGAAAACATACAAACTATAACAAGTACACATTGATACTTACAATATTTCCACATTTGTATAAAGTCAATCTGAATATTTACAAAGGGTCCCCAAGGTGGGGGATGTGCAGCTTTCTTACTTTTAACAGGTTTGCCTACGTTATGGGCTTGACACACAGGACAAGCCTGGCAGTAGTGCTGAGCAATGGAAGGAAAATTTGGAGCATACCAATCAAGTTGAATAGCTGTGATCATCCCCCCTTTGCTCACATGGGCCACTCAATGGTACATGCGAGCAAGGTAGGAAAGTAAGACCTTGGGCGCAACCAGGCGGCCGTCCGGGGAGCGCCAAAGGTGATCAGGGTGTAATATGCACCTGTAGTACAAATACATTAGATTTTAGACATAAGGTTTAAAATTAGACGTGATGCTTTATTTTTGCAATATGCTTCTGTATTCAACATGGCTTGCTAACAGCTTCTGCATATAGGTTAAAGACAGCTTTACACATAGAGTTTCACAATCGCACCTGTTCAATGACCTAGAATTACACGAAGATAAGGGGTTACTAAAGGACACTGAGTTTACCACAGCTTCCTCAACACGCATGCGCCTTCATCTATCCCATAATAAGTTGAGTCTAACTTAAAAGGCCCTGACATCCTGTGGAAACTTAGACGTAACGGTAAAATTGTGAAACCGCCAATAGTTGTAAGACACGTTACAGTTCTTTGTTTAGGTAAGCTATAAAAGACCCTCAGACAAGGACTGGGGGCCGACTCTGCTTTGGGTTACTTAACCCCTTTGTCGACCGATTGCGCAATCAATAAACTTATAATGGACTCAGCCTGAGTGTGACTCCCTCCTTGAGGTATTTGGGAAAAGCCTCCAGGGGCACGAAACTAGCACTTTGTGCAACACACCCATGCAGTCTCCAGGTGTCTTTTTCAGAATCTGCAACCTGATCTTGGAGAAGTACAACATCATGAAGAGTTGCAATAGGAGACTGCTCATGAGAAAAAAACAGTTGCTCAGCCTGAGGGGGTGAAAGGGTCGCAGCTCTAGCTGCAGAATCAGCCAGAGTATTTCCATGCATAACTTCATCCTGGGAAGATTGATGAGCAACATATTCAATAATAGCAACAGCAATAGGTAATTGAAGGGCATCTAATAAGGTGGCTATATAAGAACCATTACGAATAGGTGTGCCATTTGAGGTAAGAAACCCACGTTGTTTCCATAATTGCCCATAATCATGGACAACACCAAAGGCATAACGTGAATCTGTATATATATTAACAGTTTTACCTTGAGCAAGGGTACAAGCATGAGTGAGGGCAACAAGTTCAGCAATTTGGGCAGAATAGACAGAAGGTAAAAAATTACTTTTGAGTACCTCGTGCTGGGAACATACAGCGTAACCTGCAACAAGAGAGCCTTTAGAGTTTCTTAGGCAGGACTCATCAACATACAAAACTAGATCAGCATTTGGAATAGGAATGTCCTTAAGATCAACCCGGGGTAAAGTTAAATGAGCAGTAATAGTGAGGCAGTCATGAGGCTCGCCATCAGAAGGTGCAGGTAATAAGGATGCAGGATTAAGTACAGGGCACTGAATTAAAGTAATGTGGGCAGCAGAAAGTAGCAAAATTTCATATTTAGTTAAACGAGCATTTGAAAGGTGCTGGGTTTTGTTTTTTAAAAGAAGTGCGGCCACTGAGTGGGGTACAGCAACAGTTAAGTGCGAGGCTAGAACAATATTTGCAGATGATTCTACAAGAATAGCAGCAGCAGCAATTGCTCGAAGGCATGGTGGAAACTCAGTTGCTACAGGATCTAAGGCTGTACTATAGTAGGCAATAGGATGATGTTTATCTCTGTGGGATTGAGTAAGTACCCCCAGAGCAAAGCCATCTCTTTCATGACAAAAGAGTGTAAAAGCCTTTGAATAATCAGGAAGTCCCAGTGCGGGTGCCTGTGAAAGGGCAGTTTTAATGACAGAAAAGGCATTTTCAGCTTCTGCAGACCACTGCAAAGGTTCAGGGATGTCCTTTAAGGTAAGATTTTGCAAGAGTTTCACAATTGAGGCATAGTCCAAAATCCACTGGCTGCAATATCCGGCCATACCTAAAAAGGCACGCATTTGAGAGACAATTGTGGGCTGAGGGATTTTGAGAATTGTTTCAACTCACGCAGTTGAAAGGTGACGTTCACCTATGGAAATATCATGGCCTAAATAATGAACCTTTGGTAAGCAGAGCTGAAGTTTTTCTTTAGAAGCTTTATGGCCCTTTAAAGTAAGACAGGTCAAAAGGTGCAAAGAATCGATTTTACAGACTTCAAAGGAAGGTGAGGCAAGCAAAAGATCATCGACATACCGCATAAGGACAGAAAGGTGTTTGAACTGAATGTCGTCTAAATCTTTCTTCAAAATTTGTGAAAAGATAGAAAGGGACTCTGTATACCTTTGTGGGAGTCTAGTCCAAGTATATTGTAAGACTTTATAAGTAAATGCAAACAAAAACTGACTATCTGGATGAATAGGAATTGAAAAAAAAGCAGAACACAAGTCTACAACAGTAAAGAAACAAGCTTTCGGTGTAACGCAAGAAAGAATGGTAGCTGGGTTAGGTACTACAGGAAAAATAGGTAAAACAACAGAATTAACAGCTCGCAAGTCTTGCACGAAGTGATAGGTAGTTTTGCCTGGTTTCTTAACTGGCAGAATTGGAGTATTACAAGGACTAGAAGTGGGAACCAAAGTACCTTGCTGATGGAGGGAAGAAATGACTGGCGCGATCTTGCTCCGCCTCCTGACTAAGAGGATACTGGGAAATGCGCGGAAGCTGCTTTCACGGATCCAGACGGATTCTAACAGGTTCAGCGGTGTGTATCTGCCCAACTTCATTAGCATGCTCTGACCATAGGGCAGGGGGTACCTGTTTAAGGATTTCTTCTTTGAAATCAAGGTTTGTTGCCTGGTTCAGTCATAGCAGCAAGAACTGCACATTTGTTTTCTGCTGGTACTTCAAGGAAAACTCCATCCGCTGTACAATAAATAGTACAACCAAGTTAACAAAGTAGGTCACGACCTAAAAGATTAACAGGAGTAAAAGGGCTTAAAAGAAAGGCCTGGTGGTCAGAGATAGGAGCAAGAGTGACGGACAAGGGTTGAGTTACAGGGTGAGAAATTACTTGGTTAGAAATGCCGACAGCATTAACAACAGCATTGGAAAGAGGTGGATCAGGAAGATCAAAAAGATGCAAAGCGGAACGGCTTGCCCCCGTGTCAACAAGGCAAGTTACCTTTTCCCCCACTATGGTACATTCTAGAAAGGGTCCAGACTGATCAACAGGTAAGAGTGGTGAAAGGATGAAGTTACTTTCCCTTAGGCGGTCCTCATATTGAGATAAAGAATTTTGGGGAGGAGGCAGGGAAAATTGCTGATGTTGTTGATTTGCAGAGTTCCCTGTTGAAGGGGTAGAGGTAGGCGGTCTGTTGGGACATTCTCCTTTCCAACAACCGGTTTGACCACAGTAAAAACAGGAAGAATGGTCAAAGCAGGAAACATTCATCTGCCAGCACCCGCGTCCCCTTCCTCGGCCTCGTGAATTCCCTTTTCCACGTTCTCATCCTCTGGGGTAATAGGTTGGAAGTTGCAAAGCCATTAATTTGGCTTCATTATTTTCTTTCTTTCTTTCAGACTTCATTATTTTCTTTCTTTCTTTCCTGACACGCTAAACAATGATTGGCAACCGTAACTAGTTCAGTTAAAGGTTTTGTTTGCCAGCCCACACATGTTATGCAATTGGTCTCCTAATTTAGTCTGTAGGCCTTGTACAAATGCGGCTGTAATTGCTTCCCGAGCGTTTTGGGTAGCTTCATCTATTCCTGAGTGTCTCAAAAACTTCTTTGATTCGGTTTAAATAGTCTGCTGGAGACTCTCCTTTATTCTGTTTACAATTATTAAACTTTGCCCAATCAGTTTTCTTAGGACATACGACAGATATGGCTTCTAGTAACTGGCGTTGTGTGGTTGCGAGATCTGTCCCATGACCAGGGTCTCGCTGTGGCCAGTTTGCCTCATCTGTTAGGCGTTGCCGGACTTCAGAAGGAAGTACGGCATGCAAAAGCTGGTTCACATCAGACCATGTAGGGTTGTAACAGTTAATAACAGTTTGGAGCTCATCTTTAAACTTCTGGGGCTTTTCTCTGATGTTAGGAAATTCTTTAATTAGATTTCTTAAATCCCCAGGTGTCCAAGGGGCATGTACCGTTACCAAACCTTGTGCACCTGGTAATTGGTGCAATGGTACTTGAATAACAGGGCCCTTTTTAGGGCGACTGTTATTTATACCCACAGGGGAAAATGAGCCTGCAGAAGAGCCCTCTGGACTAGGTGGAGTTTCCAATTTAAGTGGAAGGCGTACGTGGTTAGGTGGTGGTTGGGCTAAACAAGAAATACTTTCTAAAATATCTTCTACAGACTCGTCCTCAGTCTCATGAGTTAGTTGGGGATATAAAGGGGTAGGAATTGCTGAGGGATGATTAGCCTGGCCAAGGCTGTATCCATTTTTCAATTGCTTAATTTCTGCTTTTAGTTTTTCTTGGGAGTCCTTAAGACTCCTTACCCAGGATTCTTGTTGTCTCTTCCTACCTTCTTCATACCAATCAAAATAGACATCCCATTGAGTTTGGGTGGTCTTGCTACCTTGGGACTCTAGAGCTTTTCAGAGGTGGATCAGTTTATCCAGATCAAAAGTTCCTTCTGAAGGAAATTGTTTTGGAGGGTTATCCCTGGTATACCAATTCCATTTATCTAACAAATTATATGATTTTTTACCATAATGCACATACATATAACCTGCTGGGGTTCCTTTTGGTGGGGTTGGGACATCCTTTTACCCAGACCCCCCCCATTCCTCAATTCACACAGGGCACTCACACAGGGAAGAGAATAAGGGACCCAATGTGCTAATTTTGCACATAAACCGCCGGTTATCGGGACGATTACCGTGGATGGGGAAAGGATAAACCTGTCTGCTGGGTCACGAGGTTCCAGTTGGGCCCCCTTGCTTTCAAGTCTGCCTTTCTAAACAGCCTTGGGACAGCTAAACCCAACCTTAGTCTCAGACCTGGTCAGCGGCTCATATTCTTTCCCACAAAGGGACTTTTGGGCTGAGGCACGGGGTTCAAGAATATTTCGTTAGTCCCAGCCTTGGTCAGCAACACCATGGAAAACACTCACACTATTCCCCAGCTTTCTATATTCCTTAGTCTAGACTTTCCTTTTACCCTTTTACTTGTAAACTGGTTTCATACATACCCTTTAGAGTGTCTGACAAGTTCGTATTTCAGAAGTTCGGATGGCATAAGCTTGAGCTGGTTTCCCGACCCGCATGGGCAGTCCTCCACTGATAACCCCTTTAGAGATTTCAAAAGGTCTCTTACCTTGATTTGGCACCTGAGGTTTCGGAGGGGAACAGTCTGCAAGCCTGTCGGTTCTCTCAGCTGGGTGTTGCCATCTGAGTCGGCACCAAGAATTGTGGAAAAAACAAGGTTCACTCTGTTGTTTAGTCACGAAGTTGTCAGAGACCCTTTATTTACAAGCAGATGCAGGTGGGGGGGGGGGGGCTCGGGACCTCCCACACAGGGGGGGCACTGAGCCTCTCCACCACAGACAATCAAAGCAAACCTTTTATATGTTTAAATTTCAGGTCACATGACACAAGATATAACAAGTTAAACAGAGAACTAGTTGGAACCAGAAAGCTGCAAGGGCAGGAAACTTATGGTTTGACCTATTGACCTCATAGGTCTGTTCAGTGTTTATGGAAAATTCCACAAAGCACTTCTTAAACACAAATTAAGGCCTGGGGTTTTCTTCTTCTACAGGTGTATGCACTATTCTATTTGGGGTTCTTAGACTGGTACAATGGGGCCGTGCCTTTCTCTTTCTCCCCAGTATTAACCATAAGATTTCAGGAGGACTGAAGTGAGTGTTTGGAATAGTTACATTGAGTGTCTTTGTTTATATCTTGCTCCTGTGTGCATACATTGATATTGCTGTTTCCATATCAGTTATGGCTGTTGCTCCAAGCTTGGATGCAGGATGTGGATTGGTCAAGAAGGTGCTCATGGATGGACTGTATTTTATTACTGAGTGGATTCTGTATGAATATACCAGATGGTAGAAGCCTTGCTGCCAGAAAGCAAACATAGCCAGACCAGTCCCTGTGACAGGAGTGACGTGTAGGGGGTGCACGTGGGTGCAGGTACAACCCTTAAGTGTGGCGGTGCATCCCCTGAAAAAGGCGCTGCCGGCATTGTCGGCGGTGCCTTCAGGTAGTTGCTGCATGCCACCCCGCCACCAACACCGCCAGTGGCATCTGTGGGGGGTTTACAATCGCCCCTGACCACCACTGCTGGCAGTGCCTGCGGGTGGTCACTACCCCTGGTCAGCGCTCACCACCCCCCACCCCCTCCCCCCAGCCACCAACAGTGCTGGTGGTGTCTGTGGGAGCTCTGCGCTTACCACAGCCAGGCTCCCATTGCCGCTGGCACGCTCCTGCTGCCACCAGCGCAGCCGTGCCCCCCCAGCTGCTGGGGGCACACGCTATTCATGCCCTCTGAGCAGGATGAGAGAATGTCCCTGATTTTTATCTAAACACATGGCAGAATAAGACTTGGGTTTCATCTCTCCTCTCTGTGGGCACACCTAGTGTCACCACCAGTTGCCTGGTGTCTATGTTCTTCTGAGTGCTTTCTTGAATGCCTCTTTCATGTCTTTGTTGCGCAAACTGTAAATGATGGGATTCAGAAGAGGGTTGACCACTGTGTAGAACAAGGCAGCCACTTTGTTCAAATCTGGAGTGTGCTGGGAGCTGGGCTGCAAATAAATGAAGAAGTTGGAGCCATAAAAGAGGGTGACAGAGACCAGGTGGGCAGAACAGGTGGAAAAGGCCTTGCGCTGGCTGGTGGCAGAGCGGATGCGCAAAATGGCTGCGACAATGGCTGTGTAGGAGCCCAGGACAAGGGCAGTGGAAACTCCCACATTAAAGCCAACAACAGCAGCCAGGATGATCTCATAGACCTGGGTATCCTCACAAGCCATTTTCACCAGGGGCAGGGCATCACAGAAGAAGTAATTAATGGTGTTGTCCCCACAGAAGTGCAGGCGGAAGGTGTTCCCAGTGTGCACAATAGAATTGATAAATCCAGCCATGTAAGAGCTGAGCACCAACTGGATGCAGAGCTTCCTGGTCATGACTGAGGAATAGAGCAGAGGGTTGCAGATGGCCACATAGCGGTCATAGGCCATGGCAGCCAGCAGGAAGCACTCTGTATGGACCACAGCACAAGAGAAGAAGAATTGCAAGACACAACCAGCATAGGACATGATATTGCTCTTGGAAATGCAGTCAACCAGAATCCGTGGAATATATACTGTAGAGTACCACGTGTCTAGAAAACAGAGGCTGCCTATAAAGAAATACATAGGGGTATGCAATTCTGAGTCCAGAAAGATTAGGACTGTGAGGCCCAGATTTCCTACCAACATTAGGATGTAAGAGAAGAGAAATATCACAAAGAGGGCAGGTTGCAGATGTGGCTCTGATGTGAAGCCCACCAGGACAAACTCCATCACCAGGGTGCGATTGTTTCTCACGTCCATGGTCTCCAGAGGTATCATCTAAACACATAGGATAGCAGAAGTATGTTAGGAAATGAGCTGTTTCAGAAGTTATTCGTAGAATAATAGAAAAGTAGGGATGGAAGGGACCTCCAGAAGTCATCTAGTCCAATGCCTGAAGCAGGATCATCCCTATCCAAACCAGTGGCAATGCACAGGGGGTGCATGGGGGTGCACGTGCACCCCCTGAGAGCACCAGTGCACCCTCTGATGGCCACGCTCACTGCTTAGGAGATGGGCAGGTGCCGGCCAATCACTGCACTTGCTGCAGCCGCTTTCAGGAGTGGCTGCGGCTGCTGCTGGGAGCAAGTGCCGGCTGATTGCTGCAGCTCTCCCCCCCCCCCAGACTGCAGGATCACCTGCAGGGGACACCCCCCAGACTGCAGGATCACCTGTGGGGGCCCCCCACTCTGGTTGGTGGGACTGGTTGCAGGGGGGCACATGCCCCCCCTGACTAAGGCAGCACCAGTTGCCAATGATCCAAACCATTCTTATGCCCTTTTCTACCTTCATAATCACTGCTGTCACTCAACTACAAGGCATATTGCTTAAAAGCACCATAACCTGCCACAGGTAAAATAGGGGGATGAAGGCTGTCAAGTGTCCTGCCACAGCAAGGGTTGTTAAAATGCACTTGAGAAATCCAAGGGAGAGGGTCATGCCCCTATTACAGAGAAAGGCAAAGCACTCATGGTCTGCATTAGTCTTAACGAGGTAAAATTCCTTCCTGATCCCAAATCTGGTAATTGGCCTTACCCTGAGCAGAGGGGCAAGACTCTCTAAGCAAGAAGATCTGGATCTTAGTTGTAGCAGAAGCATCAGCACATACCAGCTAAAATCCCCAGCTTTGGCTGCAGCCAACACCCAATGCTTCTGAGGAAGGTGAAAAAAAACCTGTAGATACTGGAATGGAAAAAAAAAATTCCTTCCTAGCCCCATCTAGCAACAAGCAAACCACAGAAGCATGGGAAAAAGTCATGTATTCTCCATTTTGCCCTGCAACCCGGAGACAGCAAGCATAAGTCCACACATCATACCCCTTACCTGGACAGCCAGAACTCCCCTTTTTCTATCTCCTCCATAAACTTATCTCAGCTGTGTTCATAACTGAGCGGGTTGTTGAGCTCTTCTTTATTCTACTGATGCTGAGCAAAATATGAGGGCTGTTCAAAAAGTATCAAGACTGATGCTGTAGGAAACAAAATATTTTATTTACGGGGGTTTCAGCTTAACCTCCTTTGAAGTATGCTTCTTCTGCATCCACACTCTTCTCCCAGCATTTCTGCCATTGTTGGAAGCACCTCTGATAAGCAATTTGTGGAATCACTAAAAGCTGCTCAATTGCATCTTGTTTTATGGTTTCCACATCACAAAATCTTCTTTCTTTCAAGATTTTCTTTAGTTGAGGGGAAAGAAAAAAGTCGCATGAGGCCATATCAGGTGAATATGGAGGCTGCAACACTTGTGGGATACAGTGTTTGGTTAAAAATTGCTTTACAAGCTGTGCTGAGTGGGCAGGCGCCTTATTGTGGTGAAGCATCCAAAAGTCTGACACCCATTTTTCTGGTCATTTTTTTGGTCATTTCATTTCCAAATCACCGGTTAGAATTGAATGACATGAATCAACAGAAGTTCCAACTTCTGCTATCTCTTGGACAGTCAATCACCTGTCATTTCGAACCAAACTGTGAACTGCTGCCACATTCTCATCATTTTGTGATGTTGAAGAGCATCCAGAATGCTCATCACTTTCGACCGATGATCGCCCTTTTTTAAACCGATGATACCATTCAAAAACTCTTGCATGGCTCATGGTGTCATCACCAAATGCTATTTTAAGTAATTCAAATGTTTCATATGCTGTTTTCCCGATTTGCATGCAAAATTTAAACCACATGTGTTGTTCTGCACACTCTGACATACCGAAAGGGGCCACGAGACACACGAGATCTTACTTCAACTGCTGGCCACAGAAAACTGGAGAAACACCATGAGCTGCAAGCCTGTCCAGAGGAGTCCCAACATGCCCAGACATGTTCAGCAAAGCCATGCCCCCCACCCAATACTTTGTATCACAAATACACGTTCAGTCTCAATACTTTTTGAACAGACCTTGTATTTCTAATATCTATTTGCTCACAGCTGCAGAACTCTTGTTATCTCCTCATGATCCATGTTGGGGTGGGGGGGAGAGAGGGTTTCCTGGAATTCCAACTGTTCTTCTTTGTAGACCACTCTAGGCATAGCTACCCCTAGATCATCCCTGACCAATGCTTATCCCACCAATTTTTCAAAATCTCCAGTGATAGCGATTCCACAACATCCCTAGGTAGTCTAGTCCACTGCCTTACTGTTCATAACTGCTGTAATGAACAAGTTTTCCCTGGTACACAATTTAAGCATACTTTGCTGCAAGTTCATGCCATTGGCGCACCTTCTGCTCCCTGCACCGATGGAAAAAAGGTGGCTGCCCTTCAGATATTTGAAGACTACTCTCATATCATGTCTTAATTGCCGTTTTTGTGAGCTGAACATGCCTATTTTTTTCAATCTCTGCTCACATGGCTTACCTTCCAATTCTTTTGTCATTTCTGTCTTCCACCTCTAGATCCATTCTAACTTCTCCTCATCCTTTTTTAAAACATGGAGCCCAAAACTATATATGAGTCCTAACCTATGCCAAGTAAAACGGCACTATCATTTTGCATATCTTGTACCTAATGCTTCTATTGATGCAGCCAAAAACTGCATTTTCCTTTTGTGCAGCTCCATTCCACTGCACCCTCATATTGGGTCTGTGATCCACCAAAACTCCTAAATCCTTTGCTGTAGTTTTCCCATCCAGCCAGTTGCCATCTATTTTGGCATCAATGGCTTTAAATAGTTCCTCTTTTCCTGGAAATATGTTACCTGCTGGGTGCTGCTCCACATCCGGCAGGGATACACTGAGTTTCTGGCTACCTGTAGGCTCTGGCTGGTTGTCTGTGTCTGTGTACGTCCCTCCCACCCTGCTTCAGCTGCCTGGAGCCTGCACCCAGGCTGCCCTGAGGTCTTCTGTGCTGCCACCACTGCCCCACATCTTGGGGGGCTAAGCCCCATTACCCCCAGCCTTCTGCTGCCTATGCCCAGGAGTGCACACAGTGGTGGGAGCCACCCTTCCCCTGTCCCCATGCCCCCCACAAATGAGCCGCTCGCAACTTCATCTCATGTCCCTTCTCTTTGGCACCTGGGGCAGTTGCCCCGCTTACCCCCACACCCCACCCCCTTGCTATGGCACTGGATAGGGGTGCTAGGCTCACCTCTAAGATCTGCCTGGTGGCTCTGGAAAAGTGTGTGAAGTAGTGCAGGGATTCCTGAATACCTTCGCTTCACAGCCACCTCCTGCATGTAGATGGGAATGGATCAAATCCATGTGAGGCCTTCAGAGCACTAGGCTTGGAATAGGGAGTGAGGGGGTTGGCCATTATCCCCATCCTGACAGGCCTTGAGGTTAAGGTGAATGGATCCCGTGCTATAGATGGCTCCCTCTTATAGCCTAGAGCACCCGGACTTACCCATGGAAGAAAAAGCTTTTTTTCCTGGCTAACTCCAGAATGTTCTCAGTGGATGAAGACAGATGATTTACATTGGAGTTTCATGAGTGAAACAGAACCTAGTACCCAAAGGTGTCTATGGGAAGTCCCCAGGGAAGCACTTAGCATGACTTCTCATAAGTGCTTAGGGAAGATGGGAATATTTTTGAGACAGTAATGCAATATGTTATGTATGCTATCCCTGCTCCTGGCTGTCTCTGTGCTAAAATGGAAATGGACACAATCCCTCATGGCTTGAGGTCCTACCTGGAAACAAGATACCTTGAACTGTCCACCTAGTGTAGAGATTACAGAGAGTTCAATCTACACTTCATGCAGTGGGGACTATCACAACAGCTCCACAGATGTCAAAGAGCATGTGTTGCTTTAACCCCAGGAGAGATGAAACACATTTTATAGAGTAGAACCAAGAATTCTCTCTGAACCCTCCACTTCTCAGAAAAAAACACTGGCCTTCTGGTCCATTTTTATCTGCCCTGTTATAACAGTTGTACCACAGTCACCTCCTTAGACCTTCCCCTTATTCTTTTGAATCCTCATATTTCTTTGGCTTGTGAAGAACTGAGTTTGCTGAAATTTGGCCCTTATGCTCACTTCCTCATGAATTGAGCATAAGGTATCTGAGGAGAGCTCAGCAGATTGCCAAAGTCCCCAACCTACTTTCTTCAGGTTATTCCACTGAAAAATTCTTACTCTAGTGGGCCTGGTTTGGACATGAGTCTCTATCTTCATCACGTTTTTTCAATTGACAGTGAGATATTAGGGGCTAGAATGGAACAAGTGTAATGTGAAACTAATGTGGAAACAGGTGGCAGTCTGTAGAGTGTGATTTCTGTTAATGTGAACTGAAACCCCTAGAAAACCCCAGGGCTGGGGGGCAAGGGGAAAAGAAAGAGGAAGCTTGAGGCTGGAGTAAGGGGAAGAGGGAGTAGCATGTACATGGAAGCTGGTCAGCCCTACATAGAGGAGTGCACAGTGGAGCTGGAGATCTCACTGGCTTGGTCAGCCAGGACTGTAGACTGAAGGAGTTGGACTCAGATTTGGGGGCAGCTGCAGACTGATTTTTGAGCACTCTGGGGACTAAAGGCTTGTTTGGGACACCTCTGGCAGGGTGTGTGTGTGTGTGTATGTATGTGTGTGTCGGGGGGGGAATTAAAGTGCTGAGTATATGTTACCACAGTATTCATGTTTCTTTACCTTTTACCTGTTGGCTCCCTTTGGCCGTTGATGTGTACATCTAACCTCTATGATTTTCCAAATAAAAGTGGGAACTCCCCCTTGCTTTCTGTGTCAGTTTCTGGGGCTGCAGAGTTGGCACACAAGCTACCAAGGGAAGTGGCGGATTCTCCATTTCGGTGGACCTTTGGCACAGGAGTAGATGGCCTTCAGGGCAATGCTTTAGCCATGGTGAAATTATTTAGCCTGTTATATGCTGGAGGACAGACTGGATGATAATAGAATCATAGAAAGTTAGGGTTGGAAGGGACCACAGGAGGTCACCCAGCCCAACCCTCTACTCAAAGCAGGAACATTCCCAAGTAGTTCATCCCAGCCAAAGCTTTGTCTAGCCAGGTCTTGAAAACCTCCAAGGATGGAGCTTCCACCACCTCTCTGGGTAACCTTTTTCAGTGTTTTACTACCCTCCTAGTCAGAAAATTGTTCCTAATATCTAACCTAAGCTTCCATTGCTGCTGAAGTGCTCTGGGTCAAGATACAAGGGGGTCGTGGGGAGAGGGATTTAACGGTGGGGGTCTACTACAGACCCCCCAACCAAGGGGAGGAGCTGGACCGGGAATTTTCGAGCCAGCTTGCAGAGGCACTTAAGGCAAGGGATGTAATTGTCATGGGTGATCTAAATTACCTGGACATCTGCTGGGAGGAGCAGTCAGCTAGGTCAGACCGTTCCAGGAGGTTCCTGGCTGAGATACAGGACCTCCACTTAACCCAGGAGGTGCACAGCCCCACCAGAGGAAATGCCCTGTTGGACCTGGTCCTGGCCACAGGCGATGATCTGGTAAGGGGGCTCCAGGTCCTTGACCACCTGGGTGATAGTGATCATCGCTTGCTGGAATTCATCATCCAGCGCAGGGTGACAAGGGCCTGCAGCAAGGCGGTAGCCCTAGACTTCAAGA
>NW_005842176.1:1651114-1677393 GCF_000455745.1 Alligator sinensis
GGGGTGAAAAGCAACCTGTTCAAATTTGCTGATGATACCAAAATTTGGGGTGAGGTGGGCACGTTAGCAGGGAAGGAAAGACTACAGCAAGATCTGGATAGGTTGCAGGGGTGGGCTAACAAAAACAGGATGCGTTTCAATACTGACAAGTGCAGGGTGCTGCACTTGGGCAGTAGTAACCGCAGCACACTTATAAGATGGGAAACTCCCTTCTTGAGAGCACGGAGGCAGAAAGGGGTCTTGGAGTCATCATGACTCCAAGATGAACATGGGCCAACAATGCGAGATCACAGTCAGCAAAGCTAACCGGACCGTATCGTGCATCCAGAGGTGCATCTCAAGTAGGGCCAAGGAGGTGATCCTCCCCCGCTACGCGACACTGGTCAGGCTGCAGCTGGAGTACTGTGTCCAGTTCTGGGCACCCCACTTGAAGAGGGATGTGGACAACATTGAGAGGGTCCAGAGGAGGGCCACACGCATGATCTGGGGACAGCAGGGCAGACCCTACAATGAGAGGCTACGGGACCTGAACCTGTTCAGCCTTCACAAAAGAAGGCTGAGAGGGGACCTGGTGACCGTCTACAAACTCACTAGGGGTGACCAGAAGGGTTTTGGGGAGACCTTGTTTCCCCTAGCGCCCCCCGGGATAACAAGGAATAACGGCCACAAGTTGTTGGAGAGTAGGTTTAGATTAGACATCTGTAGGAACTACTTCACAGTTAGGGTGGCTAGGATCTGGAACCAACTTCCAAGGGAAGTGGTGCTGGCTCCTACCCTGGGGGTCTTTAAGAAGCGGCTCGATGCCTACCTGGCTGGGGTCACTTGAGCCCAGTTTCCCTCCTGCCCAGGCAGGGGGTCAGACTTGAAGATCTACAAGGTCCTTTCCGACCCTACTTCTATGATTCTATGATTCTATGAACTTGAGATGGTTGCTCATTGTTCTGTCATCTGCCACCACTGAGAAGAGTCTATCCTCTTTTGAACCCACGTTCAAGTAGTTGAAGGCTGCTATTAAATCCCATATCAGTCTCCTCTTCTCTAGACTAAATGAGCCTAGTTTCCTCAGTCTTTCCTCATATGTCATGTCCCCCAGCCCCCTCACCATTTTTGTTGCCTTCCACTGGACTCTCTCCAGTTTGTCCACATCCTTTTTGTAGTGGGGGTGGGGGGAGGGGTGGGGAGGGAGGCAAAACTGAATACAGTTCTCCAGATGTGGCCTCACCAGTGCTGAATAGAGGGGAATAATCACTTCCCTTGACCTACTGGCAGTACTCCTACCAATGCAGCCCAGTTAGGGTTGGAAGGGACCTATTAGAAGCCTATTAGACTTCTTGGCAATCAGGGCACACTGTTGGCTCATATTCAGCTCATTGTTCACTGTAACCCCTGTGGCAGGACAGTAGGGGGTGCTACTACACAGAGCCACCCACCTCACAGTACCAGACCCAAAACCACGCTTTGGGAGTCTCCCCTGTGTGGAATCAGAAAAAAAAAATGCCTTAAACTTTGATCATACGAGTTATAAGATGACATAACCGCTTTGTGGGGAATTGCTGGCTCTGTATAGTAGAACAGATAAAGGAAAGTGTTTGTTCTTTGTGACTCCTCTGCAACTGCTTCGCTCACCGCGGCCTTGAAGATAGCAAAAAAGTATGTACAACTCTGATTTCCAGGTGCAAGAAGGGAGTGTTATTTCTCCCTTTGTCTCCCTCATAGTTCTCATCCTGATAACAGCAAAGAAGTAATGAGGTAATGTTTGTAGCTGCTTTTCTAGCTAATTCCACTATGTGATCACGTGAGTTGTAAGTGACTGTTAAAAAGTATATAAGCCTCCTGATTTTGCTCTTGGGGGGGAACCCCTTCCAAGTGCTTGGGAAATCCATGTCACTTTGGCGTCCCCCCTACAGCTGTAGTTTCATTTGAATAAAAGCTTCTGCTGACCTGACCCAAAAGTATGTTGCGTGTGTTTCCACGACACCTGGAGCATCTATGTTTATCTGTCCCCCTTTCTGGAGCACACCGGCAAGCCTGGGGTAACGCTGCCACCACATGGGCACTGGTCTCTGTTAAGGCTCTGTGCAGCCTGGGGTACATAGACTCTGTAAGCCTTGGGGTTGCTTTGATCACAGTGGTATTATTTCTGGGTGCTTTTTTTAGCCTGAAGCCTCCAAAGATAGCTCTCTGTACCAAAGGAAAGTAAATAGCTAAACTCACCATAGCCAGCAGAGCCAAGGGAGTAAAAAGGCCTCTCTCCCCCCTTAGGAATTCACAGCCAAGCATGCTGTATCCTGATATCTTTTTATTGATCAGAGGGAGAGTGGGGGTAGAGCAAAAGAAGTTAAGAGAAAGCACCTTGAGCAATACAGAATAAATTGAGCCTTTCATCAAATTTGGGTTTGGGAACCCTTTTCATACACATCTAAGTAATTGGCAGTGGCACAAACTAAACTGTGTCCCAACAGTTTTACTTTAATATGCAAAAAAGGCTTTTAAAGAAGCAAGAAATCCTGCTCCTGCAAACAGTAACACAGTTGCAGTGCCTTAAAGGGGAAATCTCGTGGTGTATACAAGCAGCCCTTGGCTTTACAGTGTGAATTTAAGGGTATCATTGATGGATATATCTTCACCCCTACACCAGCTAGAACCCTACTGATTCAAGAAAAGAATTTTAAGAAAGAGAGAAAAATCATCTTAGTTTATACTGGAGATTAATTCTGAGACTTATGAAGGAATGAGACAAAGTGTGGAGCAAGGCTTTTGGTGGCAATGCTAATAATGAACAATTTACCATTAATTTTCTGCAAATATTGACAATATTGGCGTATATGTTCTCTTTATGAAAAGAACTGCAATAGATCTGATTCTTGGAAGGAATTACTAGATAGTGTATATCATTTTGTAATGAGGGCTTTTTATGTTAAAAATAACAAAATAAGAAGAAAAGACACAAGGAAATGGACTAATCCAGAATCAGACCCACTGCTTGAGAGTTAGTGGAATGTAGTTTGAAACAAGGGGCATTTATATACGTGCTTGGCAGCAGGGGGAGGGTGCTTTAATTAGAGTCGCTGTGAGAGCTGCTCTAATTAAAGTGCCCAGAGCACCATGTGTATCAGTGCCCCTGCACTGAAACATGGTGGTGGGGGCACTTTAACTAAAGCTCATTGAACAGGGATGTTGATACGTATGACACTGGAGTCCACTGGAGCACAATAATTACCACATTTCAGCAGACTCAATTAATTGAGTCTGCTCCAATGCACTGTAATTACAGCACATCAGAGCAGCCTCCCTGCATGTGTATAGGCACCCAAGGTGTACAATTAGTGAACCTCTGTCAATAGTTCCATCAAAGACACCCAATGGATAGGGATGAAGAAAATGCCTGGAAGGAACCTCTAGCAAACAGTGTCAGCATCAGTTTACTCCCTTCTTTTGAGGGCTGTAATAAACAGATGCTACTTATCATGTGATCTCTTTGAGGCTATTTCCTCTCTGAGCAGCACTTCCCTATTCTTTGGCTCTGGCTTGATCCTTTGGGCACAGGGAATTACAATTTATTTTGATATTTTTCCCCACATTCCTAGGGAAATATGTGCAGGGGTATGTACACACTGGACACTGAAATTTTGCATCCCCTGGCCTTGCCTCATATGTTCTTAAGTTAGCGTCTTTGTGTGGCACTAAGGAGCCTGTTTATTCTAAATTAAGCAATGAATATAGTAGTACCCATGCTTGGTAGAGCTTTGGCTCCACAGGTTTTAGTAAAGGTGAACCTCTCACCTATCGGCCATTTTGACCTAGTTGAATAAGATGAGCATGCACAGTTGGCGAGCTCTTACATAACGATTTTTTGCACCTAAATTGATAAAAGATCTGGATACTTACCTCTTGATACTTACCTTACTTATCAAAGCAGTTTGATACATATCCACTTGCCTCGTTCCCTGTTGAAACAGTTTGATACATTATGTTAGACAACAATGATTGATTTCTATCTTCTCCTTGTTTTTATTGTCTGTACTTGCTATTTGTTTGTTAAAAGTATACACAAATTTCATAGTCTGTTAATTGTCACTAATATTTGTTTTTATCTAGTTCTGTTGTTATAAAATCTACTTAAGTCTTGAGTCTTATTCAGATTTTAGCGTTGGGCAGGGCCAGGCTGAAGGTCAGTACCCAGTGAAAAGATTAGGACAAGTCCACCGTTTCTAACAACCCTCATATTTTGCTTTAATTAAAAGCATTTGCAGCAATGCCCTTCATGTCATACCCCCTTTACCACAGCCTCCTTATCTTCCACTTAGCCTGGACCTGTCCCCAATGAAGCCTGGTGCTCCAGAAATGGGAGCCCAGAAGTGACACACAAAAATCAGCCTAGTGCAGTGAGACCCTCTGAGTGACAAACTGCAAACATGTAGCAGTCAGGACCTAAGCAAACTGCTTGATTCTGTCTCCAAAGTTCTGTTAGTAAGAGCAGGACCAGAGTAATGTCCCACAGCACCTTGTGCCTGTCCCCTATCTGGGGAAAACTGGAATGGCAGGGAGAAGGGGGCTGATAGTACAGTTAGCGAAGGAAGATTTCCCCCCAAAGCACCAGAGGCAGCAGCAATAACGTCATGTGCCATGAATATTCCCACCTTCCCACAGGACAAACAAGGTGTCATTCTAATTGCTCCTTTGGGGACCTCTCAGAGACATCCTTAGAGCAGATCTATTGGAAGCGGATCCACTCGACTCACAGAACTCCCATATAAATTATGTGTGTCCTTCATCTAAACAAGAACTGGCCTCGGTAAAGACTCGGTAAGGAAATGCATCTTCCCTTCAGCAGGTATGTCTGGCTGCCCCAATCTATAGTAGGGAGGTTTCTATTCTGTGAGATCCCATTCATCCCCCCAATCTCAGGGCTGGATGGGGTGGGGTATTGGCTAGCTTTCACCTGCCTGATTATTATCCCTATGACTCTGAGGGACCCTTTGAAACTTAATCCATTCTCTTCTCACCCAGAAGGTGGTTACAAAGAGAAGACATTCAGGGAGCCCACCACTGCTTTACACACTTGTCTGAAGCCCAGTGATATCTCAGTGGTGACCCCAGCATCCTTAGTGCAGAAAGGCCTTGGTGACCACTCACACCCAAACAGGTTGAACATTTACAGGCAGGTCCTACTGAGAGAAGTGTTGGGTGGGCTACTCCAGCTGAGTGTAAAACGTGCCCTGGAATCATTTAACTGGATCACAGATTTATTTACAAGAGTTAGAAGAGAACACAGAATCCTCTGAGGTACAGCAATTTGTGGCACAGTTCATTCTCTCCAGTCTCCACACACTGCCTTGCTATATGCCATCCTTAAGTACCCACAGAGCACAAGGGAGCTTGGATCAGTGTGTCTCATCTATTCATCCTCCTTTCTGAGGATAAAAAATGTAATCACTTCCCTTGGACTTCACAGAGTTATTCCCCACCATAGTGATGTAATTCTCCTGTATACAAGATTTGTGAAACACACTACAGCTCTGTTGTGCATGTACAGCTTATTGTGCAGTTGATGCACCAAAGACTTTAATGGGCTCTGGCTGTCTTATTGACTTTTATAAAACAAAATGTTCAGTATTACGCAGTCCTTTTATATGTAACAATTGGGCTGTAGAGTGATTGAATCCTGGGAAAATAGACCCAGAAGGGATCTCAGGAGTCATCTAGTTCAACCTCCTGCTCAAAGCAGGATCATTCCTCTCTAGGTGATCCCAGTCAAATGCTTGTCTAATCTGCTCTTAAAAACTGCACTGGAGGAAAATTCCACAGCCTCTCTAGGTTACCTGTCACAGTGGCACCCTCAGAGTTAGGAAATTCTTAGTATCCAAACTAAATGTCCTTTCTGCAATTTCAGGCTGTTACTTT
Source organism: Alligator sinensis (assembly GCF_000455745.1). NCBI lineage: Eukaryota > Metazoa > Chordata > Crocodylia > Alligatoridae > Alligator > Alligator sinensis. The sequence continues at coordinate 1,657,019 of NW_005842176.1, forward strand.
TTTGTCATGTCCTCTGTGATCACTGGTAGTATCCTCTTTATAAACACCCTTCATGTATTGAAAGACTGTTACCAAATCCCCTCATAGTCTTCATACCTTCAGACTAAATAATCCTAGTTCTTTCAGTCTTTCCTCATAAATCATGTTTTCTAAACCTCTAATCATTTTGTGGATTTTCACTGAACTATTTCCAATTTGTCCACATCTTTCTTGAAGTGCAATGCACAAAACTGGAATCAGTGCTACAGCTGAGGCCTCACTGGTGCTAACCACTTCCCTTAACTTGCAGCAGGCAACACTTCTGTTAATACAGCCCAATATGCTCTTGGCTATTTTTGCAACAAGAGTGTACTGTTGACTCATGTTGAGCATGCAGCCACTATAATAACCCTCAGATCCTTTTCTCTTGCACTGCAGCCCAGCGAGTCATTCCACAATTTATATTTGTGCATTTGATTATTCTGTCCTAATGGCAGGAAACTTTGTTTGTCCCTAATGAATTTAATCCAATTAAGTGTAGGATAAAAGGATGGGATAGCACATTATAGGTAATCAATATAAACAAACACAACTGTAATCTGCACAAGAGGCCAGAAATAGGTTTTGGTAGAACTGATTAGGAATTATTAATACACCATCCCCTACAGAAAATGTAGTAGAAAATTAAGAATTAAAAAAAATTCCTATCAAATATTGTCACATCTTGAAATCTGAAAATTGTCAATATCTCAACCTATTTACCAAGAACTGAGAGCTTTAAACTTAAATTGTATGTACTAATTTATCTGCTGGCAAAAAGGTAAAATTCTTTAGAGAGAGCAAATTTTTCCCCCTGAAAATCATTTGCTTACTCAAAATCAGCAATTTTCCTTCCAAATGTAGGGGATTTTGATACAAAGCTTTGACCAATGTTATTCTGCACAGAATTTTTATTTGACTGAATATGAGAACATACCCTACAATTTTATCTCTGTATCTATATAAACAATGGCCTCAGTGATTATGAAATGCAAAAGATGATGGGAAAGAAGAGTTTCTTCTCAGGATATCAATTTTTTTTTAAAAATCAGCAAAAGTTTTTGCAAATACCATAGTAAGGAAACTTGGACAAAAAAAGTGTGCTTAATTTTCAGGTAACTAAACTTCAGCTAAATCCAAATGAATGTTCACCAGCATGCTTGAAAGCTTGTGACTCAAGAGAGGGGTATTTTCATAGCAAATTTTAACACTAACTGTCGTTTTGCAAAAGGACTCCAGATTTTTTTAAATAATAAGGAAACAACTTTTTCAGGGAGACACCATTAGGAAAGATAGAAATACTCCCACTTTCAGCAAAGTCCAGCTTTTGGGCAAAGACCAATCTTGAAGTATTCCAGATGAATAAGTGAAAATTTCAGAGCGCTAAAAGCAACAGAAAAGAAGCTAAGAATACAAGCCATAATGCTCTTTTAACTGCAGCAACCAGCATTTCTTACAATAGGTGTTTAAGCACATTGAGACCTGCCATTCTCCATAAATAGCTATGACTCAACCAAGACTGTTCCCAGATTAAGATATTATTTCGCATCCAGGTAAACAGAACCACCTCTCAGGCAAAAGACTACAATTCTCCTGTGCATGGTGCCTTCATATATAACTGGGGAGAGAGTAACCTGTTTAAAGCCAGCAAGGGAGTTAGGTTTAGCAGGAATCATATTGTCAGGTACCTTGATCACCAAGTCAGAGAGCCAGAGTCCAGAAACTATAATACAGTTTACTCAAAGTCAAGGTCATAGTAGCAGCAGGTACTAGGCCTGTGCGAGTAGGCAGCTATTCGATCTGGCTTCAGATTCAGCCACTTCAAGTGGCAGGGATCGAATGATATCCAGACTGGGTTCCTGCTTTGATCTGGCCGAAGTAGCTCTGAAGCTTCGGAGCCACCTCAGAGATCCAGCCATAGGGTATAATCGGGAATCAATTAAATATCTATAACTTCGTAGTTTTTGTCTGATTTAGATGAACCTTGCAGGGGTGGTAGCCCCTGGTGAGGCCACAAAGCCTGACAAGGTTCAAGGAGATAGGTGCAGGGGTTTGGGGGGAACTGCACCCCAAATTCTTGAAAGAAAAACTTGTGTCAAATGTATATATTACACCACAGGGGGGTGAAAACTTCAGGGTTGGTAGCCCCTGGTGAGTCCACAAAGTCTGCCAAGTTTCAAGAAGATCAGTACAGAGGTTTGGTGGAAACTGCACCTCAAGCTGCTGACAGGCCAAACATAGATGATCCTGTGTGTTTTAAGGTGCAGCAGGCTGAAAACTGCAGGGGTGGTGGCCCCTGCTGAGACCACAAAGCCTGCCAAGTTTCAAGGAGATAAGTGCAGGGGTTTGGGGGGAACTGCATCTCAAGCTGTGGACAAGCAGAACTCGTGACATGGGTGACACTGAGTGCTAAGGTGCAGCAGGGTGAAAGCTGCAGGGGTGGTGGCCCCTGCTGCAGCCATGAAGCCTGCCAGCTGTCAAGAAGATCGGTGCAGGGGAGTTCTGGGTCCTGGGGCCCTGCACCTCTAGCTGCTGGCAGGCAAAACTCATGACATGGGTCCTTCTGCAATTGTGTCTGTCTTGGGGCAGATAGATGATCCTGTGTGTTTTAAGGTGCAGCAGGCTGAAAACTGCAGGGGGGGTGGCCCCTGCTGAGACCACAAAGCCTGCCAAGTTTCAAGAAGATCAGTACAGAGGTTTGGTGGAAACTGCACCTCAAGCTGCTGACAGGCCAAACATAGATGATCCTGTGTGTTTTAAGGTGCAGCAGGCTGAAAACTGCAGGGGGGGTGGCCCCTGCTGAGGCCACAAAGCCTGACAAGGTTCAAGGAGATAGGTGCAGGGGAGTTCTGGGGCCCTGCACCTCTAGCTGCTGACAGGCACAACTCGTGACAGCCACCACCCCTGCAGTTTTCACCCCACTGTGTTGTAATGCATTGATGTGACACAAGTTTTGCTTTCAAGAATTTGGGGTGCAGTTCCCCCTGAACCTCTGCACCGATCTTCTTGAAACATGGCAGACTTCATGCTCTCAGCAGGGGCTACTACTCCTGCAAATTTCATCCAAATCAGACAAAAAACAACAAGGTTAGATATTTCATTGATTCCCCTAACAAAAGCCAGTGCTTTGATCCAGACATGCTGCTTCAGATGCTTCTCCAGATCCGAAGCACAGTGCGAAGCCTCATACAGCCCTAGCAGGTACCTTCTAGAGCAGGCAGATGTAACAATTTGCCAAGCTCTAACAGCTATCTGCACATGTCCCCTTCTACAACAAACATAGCAAAATACCATAAACAGATTTCAAATATATGAAGTATGAAGATATCCTACAACTCCAGCAGACCTCAATCAGTCCTTCCAGATGCTGTATAACTGCTAGGCCTCAGTAGCATCTTTCTGTTGTCACTGATTCAAACCTCATTATGTCCTCTTCCATAGATGTCTCCAGTTTAACAATCTCCCTTACAGCTCTTTGCTGACTAGATGGCATCTCAGTCTCTGAGGAGTCCTTGGAGGCTTTCTTTTCTTTCTTAGATAAGCTATAAGTGTCTTCAGCTTTTCCAGAACTCTTGTTCTTCTGGGGCAACACCTTGATAGGATTAGGAGCTACCTGAAATGCTACTAGTACCTGTTAATATGTCCATCTTTTGCCATCAGACAGGAGCATGATGTCCTTGGTTTGCAGTTGTGGTAACTCTTTAGAGATCCTGTAGTACAACCATTTTTTATTAATCTTATCCTTTTTTAAAAATGCATTTCAATTACGGGTGTCAACAACACCATTGTCCATTAGATTTAGTAACCTGATTCTGATCTTATGAAACAGAATTTCCTGCTGGAGACAAGCCATGTTTTATGGGTTCTGTCCTATAATTTAGGAGTGCCAGGTATGGATCAGTGTTTGAATCTTTTGCTTTTTTTGACAGTATCTTAACTAGTTTCTTAACATTTTCTACCAGCCCATTGCATTCTAGGTACTTGCGACTAGAAGTGTTGTGTTGAAGCCCATGTTTACATACAAATCTTTTAAAATCCAAGCTTTTAAATTGAAGACCATTATCTGCTCTCACTATTTCAGAATCCCAAATCTGGCAAAAAACTGATTTTATTTGAGTAATGACATAACTTGCTTTTGAGTTTTCCATCTATGTAATTTCCAAGATGGACACATGCTATTAACACACAGCAATAAACTCTAGTGCTTATTGCACTGGAGTTTATTGCTTCTGGGTGTGCTGTTTGAACATGCTCCTGGGACCACAGCATGTTGAGCTGGGTCTAAGCAGCCCCAGCTGGCAGAGGGTCCAGGGGGTCAGTCTGGCAGCCCAGAGCTGCTCTAATCCAACTCAATACGCTGTGGAGAGGCTGTCTGGGGCCCAAGGGTGCTCCAGTGTGGGGCTAGCCATCAGGCACTCAGTGCACTGAATTACTCTGGTATCCTAGCCAGCCACATCAATGTCTACATATATGCTGCTGAGCGTGAAAAAACTACCCAGCTGTGGAGTTAGTTTCCTGTAGCCTGATAAGGCCACACATGTAGATGTGAGAGGTTTACTGCAAAGCTAATTAGTCTATTCTGCAGTAAACTTTTTATGTAGATGTGACCTCTATTTCTTCCATGCTTTTCCATCAAAGCTGCCAGAATCCCTTCTTTAGAGGTATCTGTTGAGAGTTTAGAGCTCTTTAAGGATTATAATAGTTTAACCTGGACGCCTTTTTATTAATTCCTTCAGTTTTTCAAAGTCAGTGGTGTGGTTATGTTCCCAAGCCCACTGAACATGTCTTCTAGGAATGCTTTCATGGATGTGGTCTTTTCTGCCAAGTTATATATAAATTTCCCTGCAAAACTGACCATTCCCATCAATTTTTGCACTCTTTCTTAATCGTTAAGAGATGGCATGTTGGTAGTGGCCTTACTTCTGATAAGATCATCTTTCCGCCCTTTTTCTGTTAATCTTTCTCCTAAATAAGTTATTTGTTTGACACTGAATTTGTATTTTTGCCTGTTCGGTTTTAAGCTGGCTAAAGGACCTCTTCTAATGCATGCTTTAGTCGCAAATGTTATTCCTTGGTGTTTTCCCCCAAACTCGAATACCACCTATGTTTGCTAGAGTTCCCTCAAGACCTTCAAAACTTTGTTGTATCTTCCCGCATGGGCAGATCTAGAATTTTGAAAAGGGGGTTGCAGATGGTGAGGTGCATCATCTTGGCAAGAAGTGACCAGTGGTGTCCCTCAGGGGTTGGTGCTTGGTCCAGTGCTTTTTAACATCTTTATCAATGATTTGAATGCAGGAGTAAAGAGCTCACTGGCCAAGTTCACGGATGACACCAAGTTATGGGGAAGCATGGTCACACTTGAAGATAGGCTGCTGATACAGGCAAACCTAGACAGACTAGCATGTGGGGCGGATCGGAATCAAATGAAGTTCAACATTGAGAAATGTAAAGTGCTCCATCTGGGGACAAAAAACCACCTACACACCTACAAGCTTGGCAACGCTAAACTGGCCAGCACCACAAATGAAAGGGACCTGGGGGATAATAATAGACTACAGTATGAATATGAGCTGGTAGTGTGACACCGTAGCCAACAGAGCAAATAATACCCTGGCATGCATCAATTGATGCGTCTCCAGCAAAACTAGGGAAGTGATTCTTCCACTCTACTTGGCACTGCAGAGACTGCAGCGGGAGTACTGTGTCCAGTACTGGGTGCCGCACTTCAACAAGGATGTGGTAAAGCTCGAGAGAGTCCAGAGAAGGGCCACTCATATGATCAGAGACTTTCAAGCCACGCCATATGAGGAAAGGCTGATGGACCTGGGACTCTTCAGCCTGAAAAAGAGAAGGCTGAGAGGGGACTTGATAGTGGCTTACCACTACATCGGGGCATACATCAAGGGCTTGATGAACAACTCTTCACCAGGGCATCCTTGGGAATAACCAAGAGTAATGGCCATAAATTCCTGGAAGATCATTTCAGGCTGAACATTAGGAAAAACTTCTTCACAGCTAGGGCGTCCAGACTGTAGAACAGGTTCCCTTCAGAGGTGGTGCAATTGCCTACCCTGGAAATCTTCAAGAGAAGACTGGACAGTCACCTTGCTGGGGTCACCTGATCCCAGCTGTCTTTCCTGCCTGGTGCAGGGGGCTGGACCTGATGATCATCCGAGGTCCCTTCCAGCCTTGCAATGTATGAATCTATGAATCATCATGAATAAAACAATGTAGTTTTCTCCAGTTAAAAATAAACTAGAAGCTTTATGCTAGGGGCATTATTCATTATAAGATTGAAGCAAAAACAAATATAACTTAATTGCAACGAGTTAAGAATAATCTGCAGGCCTGTGAAATAGGAGCTACATTACCAGGAGCAGCTTTTAAACTGCAGATTTTCAGAATAAAGGATAGCTTGATTAGTGGAATATCAAGAGCATTAAAAGGAAGAGATGGTTGTTAATACCTGTGGAATGAAGAATTTAGAAGGGATCAGATAGATTATAATGAGATATGAAGTCAAGTGACTACCTTTGCATTGCCTGACTACAAATGCTGCTGCCAATGCTAGGCAGTTGAGGTGCCTGTACACGAACCAGGAGGCTGCTCCAGTGCGCTGTAATTACAGTGTGTCAGAACACACTCAATTAATTGAGTTTGCTGGAGCATGTCAATTACTGTGCTCCAGCCAGCCTCCACATTGCATGTATGAGCATCCCCATGCTTCAAAATGGTGGCAGGGCATTTTAACTAAAACTCCTTCAATGAGCTTTAGATAAAGCACCCCTGCAGCCATTTTGAAGTGCAGGGATACTTATACATGAGACACTCCAGGTGCTTTAATTAGGGTGGCTTTTGGAACCCCCACTCCTGAAGTATGTGTAAAAATGCCCTTGACTTTAATCTTTGGGTGGGACAGAAGTCAAAGGATCATGCAAGTGAACCAGTGCATTGGCACCCCAAATCTGTCCCTGTCTTCCTGTGAAAAAGCTCAGGTACAGAACACAATTCAAAAGGAAGTCTTTGAAAGCAGCACTTGGAAAGCAAAGTGCTATTGTTTCAAAGGGAAGACATAGAGGATGCATCCACACTGGAGAAATACTTAGCTTTTGCCATGCTTCCAAACATTTCTTCTCTGGTAGGAAATAGAAAGTGTTCTTTTTGATGTACCTGTTTAATTGTTTTGCACCCAGACACTAGCTTAAAGATCCATCTTTCTTTTCTGCTATGATGAGGGAATGAACACAAACTGTTGGTCTTTCTGGTTTTTTTCCTATTATACCAAAATAACTCATCTGTCTAGTTTCTCCTTAACTTTTTTTTTTATGCTTAAAGCAAGAGGAATATTTTTAGGAGCATGAACAGTAAGAGTGTTTGGTTCAGTCAGTTCTTTATTCTAAACAGCTGAAAGTTTATATAATTATAAACATCAGAAAACTATTCTTTATTGCTTTCCACTGGCTCCTATACTATCAATTACCATTCCAAGCTTTACATGTTCTTAACACAATACTAGGCATCAGTTTTCCTGAAACAATTATTAACTTTATATCTTTACCATGTTGCTTCTGTGCCTAACATGCAATTCATACACACTTTAGTTGGAATTAACTTCCATTATATGATCTGAGAATTACCTTCTGAATCTGTATGTACAAAGGTTTAATGTTTAACTGGCTTGCTTTCTAGCCTCTTCAGTCTGGGATTTGTAATTTCAGAATCCTGGTAAATTCTGATTGCTTGTTCCAAAGTCAGTCAGCGTGTGCATAATTGCCAAGCCATGTGATAGCGTGCTCAATGGCCATGTGCAGTTCCTATAGTCCGGCACTTAACTTAGTCAGTGGGTAGTTATCGACATTATGCAACATGGTGCATGTTTTTCCACAGCTACAGTCTAGATTGTTGCAAAGACCTGAACAGTGGAGGTTGGCTGCACACAGACTTTACCCTGTTCGGGCCTATTCAGCAAGGCCCACTGATGGCATGGCAGGTTGAAACCAAGCGGACAGACTGTAGGATCTATGATAAGGAACTTGTTTGGTGGTAATGTCAACCTCTATGCCTCACACCAGAGGGTCTCTGCTGTGCGGTCCTGGTGCAGCAGTTTGGATGACAGTGGATGTCGTGATGGTAGACATGAAGCAGGTGGATTTAAGAGATCATTGTAGAGTGACAGGCTTGGATTGGCATAGATCTTCTCTAGTAGCATGTTAGTTGCAACTTAGCATCCTATATGAGTGGGAACAGTGTTGCTCAGGACTGGGACCCATGGTAGAGGGGTCAGTCAAAGAGTTCCCAGATGATGTGCATTGTTGAATGTAGCTGCACATCAACGAGTTTGGTGTGTGATGACCGATTGCAGACTGGTGTGCAGTGCTCTGCCACAGAATACAAGATGGCAAGAGCTAACATTCTTAGGGTTGAGGCTCTTGCACCCCATGATGGCCCAGCCAGCTTGTTAAGGAGGTTCTTGAGTATTTGAACTTTCATTGCTGTCTTTTTTAAGTGTTCATGGTAGCCCAATGTCCGGTCTAGCATCACACCCAGGTAGATGGGTTGTGCTTCGTGCCACAGCCTGACCATTCAAGTAGATGTCTAGCTCCCAGGCAGCATTGGAATTGTGTAGGTGAAGAACACTGGAAATTGTCTTACAGACACTTGGCTGGACACACCAAGTCTTGCAATAGTCAGCCAGCTTTGTGACATCACTGTTCAGAGTATGCTCTAACTCAAAAGAAGTCCGGCCTGGAATCCACAACAAAGTGTTCCAAAGTGAGTTCAGTATTTTCCAACAACCTCTTCCTAAGCTATGGATCAATGGGCACATCTACACATACAATTAGTGCACATGAATAAACTCTAGAGCAATATACTCCAGGTTTAATTGCTCCTGGGCACACTGTTTGAACATGCACCCAGGAGCAATTAACTCCAGAGCATATTGGTCTGCAGTTTGTTTGTGTGTAGCATGTGAAGCCTGGTTGAAACAGCCCTGGCTGGCAGGGGGCCCTGGGGCTCAGCCTACCAGCCGGGGCTGCTCTAACCCAGTTCCACATGCTGTGAAAGGGCTGGCTGAGACACAAGGGTGCTTTGGGACACACACTTGTGCTCCAGCCAGCTGGGCCAGCATCTACATATGCACTTCTGTGCATGAAAAAACTCCACAGCAAGGTAGTATTTGTATTTACAAGTACTACCCTGCTGCAGAGTTTATTAGTTCCCTGCACCCTAATAGGGGTACATATGTAGACACTGAAGTGTTTACTGCAGAGCTAATTAGTGCTGATCCCCAGCACAGTTTGGTCTCTTATAAGGGACTCTGCTAACTTTCCTAAGTTGCAAATCTGACTCAACAGTCTAAAGTCAGTAACAAATTCCTCATTTGTCCTCTCTTGGTTTTCTGATATACAAGTTAAAAATGTTTCAAAGGTTTAGGTTTGTTTTGACATGCAATACTCTTCAGACTTTTTAGTAGTTTTACTATTCTTTTCCCTTTCAGATAGTTGCTAACTTAAATGCAGTTAAAGCTTTGTGCCCTGCTAGATCTTTTCTGTGGCTCTGTTAGCCAACATATACAGGTAGATATTGACACCCTGCTTGAATTTTTTCTGGCTTTCTGCTGCATTGTTGGAGAGCTGTAACTGCTCTGGAAGTGACAAATGCTCCATTTCTTCTTTTGTGCCCCCTCCTTGTTTTTTTGTACTCCACTTCTGGTAGCATGTGTAGCTTGGTAGATTGATCACCAAGTCAGAGAGCCAAATACTAGTCCAGAAACTATAATACAGTTTATTGAAAGTCATAGTAGCAGATGACCTTCTACCAGGGACAACAGCCTTCTACTACCAACTGCCCCAGGTAGCAGGCACAGAAATTATCCACATAAATTGCTCTTAGTGGAAAACCAGTGCCCAAAACTTCAGGTTTCTAATGATTTTACATTTTCCTCATTTTACAGGTCATTTATAAGAAGATTCTAAAGAAGTAGTCCCCCTTCATTAATTAAGGTAACACATATTAATGTGATAATATGAAAGTTTCAAAGAGAATATACTGTGCAGTAGCATTTTCTTCTTTAAAGTTGTCACTACCTTGTGACTGTCCCTTCACAGCATCCAATGAAGCAAGCCTTCTGCTTATGAAAGTTTATGCTAGACAAATAGACAGCTCTGAGTTAGTCTATATAAAGGTGCAAATCTATCCTCCCTTCTTCCTATCTAGCATTTTCCATTGGGCTAATATATGCCAGCCCAGAGGTGAACTTATTTAAGAAAACCTGATGAAATTTGGATCCAAACCTTTTCAGTTTCATGGAGGTTAACGGCATTACATATTCTACTAACTATTCATTGATAATCACAGGTCTGCATTGAGTATATATACACTAGCTGGTATATACATAGAAAATGGTAATATGAAATAATCAGGTATGAGTAAATTATTTGCAGCACATCGTTTACTAACCAAATTTGTCCTTTCTTCTGATTATAGTGTCTGAGAATATAGTGCGGCTTTTACAGATTTATCACTTGCACATAATTTATACAAGCATAAACAAGAGTTTGTGGAGTTTTTCTTCTCTTTCCATCTGTGCTTCAGCAAATGGTTAACTGACAATGAACTGATGTAGCTCCACTGATTGCCCCAGCTTGAGATCTAGCCCCTTAGCATTTACCTAGCTCTCACTGACATGGTATACAAGCACACGCTCCCTGTTGACAAACTAGAGATCATGCAGAGAAGGGCCAGAAAAATGATTTGAGAAACAAATGCTGTGCAATGAGACAAAATAGGAATTCTAATTCTGACAAAAAGAACCAATGGCTGGAGGTCAAAGCCAGACAAATGGAGATGAAGAATAAGGCGCCCATGTTCAACAGTGAGGGTAATTACTCTTAGGACAAACTGCCAAGGATAGCCACAGCTTCACCTTATCTTAATGTATTGAGAGCAAGAAGGAAAGTCATTCTGAAGCCAGTCTTTGGTCAAAGAAAAATTACAGGGCTCAACCCAAGAAAAATTACAAGGGTCAACCCAAGAGTCACTGGATGGATTCTCTAGTCTGTAGATGGCTGTGATGGAACCTCTAGGCCAGATCCTCACAGTTATGGCCATAGTTTGATAGGGGAATGGATATATGTAGTGTGACTGACTGGGCTCTGGAATGGCTCAGATATTAACATATCTGACTTCCCTTGCCAACAGGTGATGGCTGTGGAGAATATGGAAGTCGGAAGCAATAGCACCCCTGTGACAGAATTTGTTTTGGTAGGCTTCACAAGAGAACCACATCTGCAAGTTGTTCTCTTTTTGCTGTTCCTCTTCTCCTACACCCTGACAATGATGGGGAACCTGGGCCTAATGACATTAATATTCCTGGACTCACACCTGCACACGCCCATGTACTACTTTGTGAGCAGCCTCTCCTTTCTCGACATTTGGTATTCCACTGTCTACACCCCCCGGATTCTAACTGACTGCATTTCTAAGAGACAGGTCATGTCTTATGCTAGCTGTGCTGCCCAGTTTTTCTTCTCTGCTGGTTTAGGCTTCAGTGAGTGCTACTTGCTGGCTGCTATGGCTTACGACCGCTATGTGGCCATCTGCAATCCTTTACTCTACTCCTCTGTCATGACTAGGAAGCTCTGTTTTCAGATGGTGGCCAGCTCCTATGCTGCTGGCTTTGCCAATGCCATTGTGCACACAAGCAACACTTTCCGCCTGCACTTCTGCGGGGACAACACCATCAACCACTTCTTCTGTGATGTACCACCATTGCTGAAGATGGCCTGTGATGACACCAAGGTCTATGAGATTATTTTGTCTACTGTTGTGGGTTGCAACATGCTGGCCACCACTGCACTCATCCTGATCTCCTACATGGCAATCCTGGTGGCCATCTTGCGCATCCGCTCAGTTATTGGCCAGCGCAAGGCCTTCTCTACCTGCTCTGCTCATTTGATCTCTGTATCTCTCTTTTATGGGTCCATCCTCTTCATATATGTACAGTCCAGCTCCCAGCACACCTCTGACTGGGACAAGATTACTGCCTTATTCTACACTGTAGTTAACCCTCTAGTCAACCCTATCATTTACAGCCTGCGCAACAAAGATGTAAAGGTGGCATTTAAAAAAGCCCTTGGAAGAACCAGAGGACCCAGGTAATTGGTGGGGGAAGCAGGCATGGCTGCACAGGAAAGAGATGAGTCAAATAAATTTCTGCTGTGGTTGGGATTGAAATCCAGGAAGATGGCTTCCATGAACCTCCTATATTCCCCACCTACATGTGTCAACAATACGGCCTTTGATAAAGATAGCTATCACTTCACACTGATTATGGTGATTTTGAAGTTGTACCAAGGGCAAAATGGCAGTCCCTGTCTGGTTCAGAGTGGCTAACAATCCCTCTGTTAGAAGGCAGACCATGACTACACTATAAGACTCTATGAAAGAAGGGAGTATTAGGAAGAACAAGGAGGAGTCAAAGGCTAATATAGGTATGGCATAGCAATTTTGGGGGCAGGAGAGTTTTGGGCTTCTGACTTGGGGGCCAGGTGCTAGCAGTGGAAGTTGGAGATGGTGGGAATAGGACTGCAGCATACCAAGAGTGGGGTCACTGGAAGGGTGAAGAAACATCCCAAGCATCCAGGACACTAGGTGTATCTAAGGGTAGATTTTGATTCCTCAAAAGTCTCATATGCCTTGGAGGGAAAATCTGTTCTTCCTAAAACAAATAAATCAGTATAACTGTGGGTGGGCAGGCAGGGCACAAGCCTAAGGGAGTAGCCAGAAAGGACGCAGTAACTTTATGCTTTTGCCCCACCCTGTGCATTCAGAAACTTCCCTGCAGTAGTTCGAGAAGAGGAGCAGGCACCGGTGCTGATGAGAGCTTCACATCAAAGGGAATCCACAGATCCAGAGGGAAGTGCTATTGTGGCCAGGAGCCAGATGGTTAACCCTCTCATCTCCTTTTTCTGCTGCCTAATTCCAGCTTTTAAGCTGCCACTCTGTATACATTCTTGGCAGTGTTAAAACCCTCAGGATAGGGATGTAAATGGTTAAATGACAATTATATTTATACCATTTACAGCTTACTGTTTACCATTTTGACCTCTGGCAGGAATGGTCCTGGCCCCTTATGTCTTCACTGTGCTTCTGGTGCTGTGCGGGTCCTGGGCTCCAGGTAGGGAGCCATGGGCAGGAGGCAGCGGGGGCAGCTGAGCCACTAGGGGATGCTTCCCAGCTGCAGAGCTACAGCTTTCGTTCGCCCCCATGGGCAGGAAGGGCTGGGGGTGTGGACGGAGTTGAAGCTGCAGACATCTGTTCCCAGATCCTGTCACCATGGGGAGGGAGGGAGAGAGGTGCCAGGCCTCGCATTGGGGTCAGGCAGAGTCTTTCTGCCACATTAGTGAGACTCCCAGACGTGCAGTGGATCTGCCTGGTGCCCCCGCAGCGGCAGGCTTCTGGCAGGGTGACAGGCTCCTTGTGCCTCCCAATACATTTGTGCTGCTGTGGCCTGGACCTGGAAGGCTCCTTCACACTGCCAGGCTGGGCCCTCCCCACCTTGCCCTGGGGGAAAGGGGGTCTGATCCTTGTGGTGCAGCCTCTGCCAGGGGGTGCTGCATCCTTCCTTCTCCCACCTGTGGGGCTGGGGCCTGCCCAGCCCTGAGACAAGGCTGAGCACACAGCTGGAGCAGGTGACACCAGGTCTGAGGGGCAGCTGCTGACCCCTTGCACGATGAGTGCAGCTCCAGGTCATTCCTGATGGACAGCAGTACTGCAGAGCAGCACAGCAGGGATCCTGGGAGGAGCATTAGGGCTACAACAGCAGCCTCCCAGGCTGGAGCTGCTGCACTGCCACCCCTCCAGGAATGCTTTGGCGCTGCAGTCACCACACGAGAGGCCAGCAACAACCCTTCAAACCTGGTGCTGCCTTCTCCAGCTGCTGTGACGCCTTGTTGGGCCAAGCCAGCCATGCACTCAGCTCTCTCTCAGGGCTGAGCTAAGCCCCCTGAGGCCCCAGTGCCACAGATGGAAGGGGAATGGAGGCAACGTGCCTGGTGGAGGTGATCCCATTGGGACTGGACCCCCCCACCCCCCAACACTTCCCTCCAGGCAAGCTGGGGGGGGGCCTGGCCTGGCCTGGCGTGGTGTGGCCTGGCATGGCCTGGCAGTGTGGAGGAGCTTTCCAGGTCTAGTCCACAATGGCACAAGCATGGCAGGAGGTGCAGGGAGCCTGTCACCCTTCCCAGGCCCTGTTGCTGCGGGGGGGAGGAGGAGCAGGCAAATCCACCATGCTCGTGAGAGTCTTGCTGCTGTGGGGGGAAGGCCCGGCTTGACACCTGTGGGGGGTCTGGCACCTCCCTGGCCCCCTCCTACCCTCACCATGGCAGTGGGATCTGGGTGCAGGAGAGGTCCGCAGCCCCAGCTCTGTCTGCAGCCACATCCCCTGTCTTGTGGGGGTGAGGGGAGGCCATGGCTTCGCAGCTGGGCAGCACCCCCTAGTGGCTTAGATATGCCCACTGCTCCCTGCCTGTGGCTTCCTGCCATCAGTCAGCCGGGGACCCGTGCAATGCTGCAGGCATGGTGAAGACAAGAGGCTGGGGCTAGGGCTGCTCCCTCCTATCCCTGCATGCTGACTGGACTGCTCCTGAGTATCCTGCATCTCAGACTCTGCCTATTCCACAGTGTGGCTGAAGGGCTTCAAATTCTTCCTCACAAACTCTAGGCTTCTTTCTGCTGTTGCAACCTCTGCCAGGAACATCAAGCTGCTCTGTTGTGCTCTCTGGTGCTTTCCTGGTATCCTGAAGTTGCTAGATCCTTAGGGCACTTGTACACGTGACAGGGATTTATTCCACAGTGTCTCATTCTATGCCCCCTAAATTGACACGGTGGGCTTTAATTATTTCCATCACTGTATCCACGTGGCTGCTCAAAAATCCCAAAAATTGCTCCATGCACTATTTAAAGTTAAATAATATAGGGAGCACCACATAACAATCCACCCCGCTAACCTCTTTTACTAAATTACACATCAAGGGCACCTATAGCTCACACAATGCTAATATGTCCAGATCAGTGACAATTGCACTGTTTCATTAATTTGCATATTTTGATTAAGTGTAAGTTCAGTACGTTAATTAATTTAATAATTTTTACACATATTTTTACACAAATTTTTCTTTCCTCTTATTTTTAGTTAAGCAATATTTATTATTTTTAAATGTTTTTATTATTATTTAATATTCCTTTTATTCAAGTAAAGTTTATTTAGTGTTAAAATCTGCTTGTATTCCTTTTTTTCCATGTGAACATGGCGCTGACATTTAGCTGGGCAGCCTGCTGGAGTGAGTTTGTGGGGGGAGTCTGCGGTGCGGGTATCCAAGCTGATACGGCACCTAAGCCCTGGGATGCACTTGGATTGGCAATGAGTTTGGGGGTCCAAGCTGATGAAGCCCCTGTGTGCGGTGGAGGGCCACACAGCAGCCTTAGGCTACACTTGGGAGGGCAGCAAGTTTGTGGTGGTTTGCTTTTGGGGGTCCAAGCTGATGAAGCCCCTCTGTGCAGCATACAGAGAAACCCCTGGCTTTGCTCTGGACATCAGTGGTAAAAAATTGTGGGCGCTCAGCAGAAAACGTTAACCACCAAACCCCAAATTCAGCCTCAGGTGGCTACTGCGGGTGTCACATTACGTCCCATTATCACAGCTACAGTCAGTCACCAAAAGTGACCGCCAAATCAGTTTTTCCAGGTCTCTTTTCCAACACCCCCTTTTGACATGTGACACCCTTAGTGGTAAAACTATGTGGGCGCTCAACACAATGCTTTACATTAAGCAATTGTATTGTTCTACAATAAGCTGTTGACCATTCTGATGAAGGACACAGGAGATTCTTGCTTATGATTATTCGGTTTGCATGACAAAATGCACAAGGCATTTATAAAGATTGAAGACAGAGATGCAGCAGCTCACCAGGAGATCATGGCCAGCACAATCAAATTCCTGAAGATGGCTGATAAGTTCTGCATGAATGCTGAGCAGAACTGGCATCAGGAGAGAAAGTTTAGACAGGAGCTCCTTAAATGACTAGGCAATAATGGCCCCTTTGAGACAAACCTATTGACAGACTCTGTGCCTGCAAACAAGGGGAGCCCCTCTTCTAACTGCAGAAGGAGAGCCCTGGTATGTTTTAGGTATGAAGGGGAGGATGATAGGGTGATACAGAGGGGTTGGGGGCGGGGGGACCCAGTGATGGGTACTGGGTTCTCTGATGTAAGTGAATTGGTCATGGTTCCATAGGAAAACCCATGTGAGTTAGAGACAGAGGCTGCAAGGTGGTGGGGAGAAGAGAAAATGACTGGTGATGGGCTCATTACCTGTACTTGCTCATGCTTCTATAGCAAAACCAAGGAAAAAATATGAGACACAAGATGCAAGTGAAGGGGAGAGAGGGGGCATGAGATAATACAGAGTGATGGGTCTTTAGCAGGAAGTAGCTGTGAGTGAATTCCTCATCCTTCCATAGGAAAACCTACGCAAATTTAAGCCAGAGGGTGCAAGGGTGAAGGGTAGAGGCAACTAAGGGTCATGGGTTTTTAGCTGTTAGAGAGTTTCTTTTCTTCTGGTTCATTTTACTGATATTTAAATAAAGTCTAAGATTAAATCTAAAATAATTTTCTTCCATGTCTTTCTCATGACAGAGGAATGGTTGCAGTGGGGTGGCCTGCCCATATACCCCTGTCCCTAGGTTGCATCCCCAAAGCACCTTTAGAAGACAGAAGGAAACAGTACAAGGTTTTTTTATTGAGCTGCCTTTGCTCCTAAGGCTGTGTGGTCATTGTGGAGGTTGACCACCACAATCATCATTCTCTCAAATGCTCAGAAAGGTGTTGATTCCTGCAGCGATGTCATCCACAGTGGTGGGGGGGAGCTGGGGAGGTGGGCAGGAATGTGTAATGCTGCAACAGATATCCATTCAGGCATCTGCGGGGGTTCTCTGGTAGCCCAGGCTTATCCCCAGCACCGTCATAGCTCAGGGTCCTGAACCAGGAATGCAGGTGTGCCCAGGGCACGAGCAAGATGAGAAAGAGCAGGGCATCATGGTTTGGTGTGCCCTCTGCTTGCACAAACAGATCATCTCAAACTGACTGGGGGAAACACTGAAGGGACATGCTTGGAGTACAGTGGTGGTGTAAGGGGGCTGTTTCCCTGGTGCTTCCCCCCACCCCCCTGGAGAGGGCCCTTGCAGCAGGGGGGGGTGGGGGGGGAGAACCAGGGAGACCAGAGGGCAGGCAGCCAGGCTGGCTGTGGCCAGCACAAAGCATGGTGACAGCCACACAGGATCTAGCAGGGGGCAGGTGGCTTGGCTGGCCGGTCACCACCTGGGGACAGTTCTGCCAGTCTGTAAAATGTACAGTCTTCCCTGGGCACCCTTGTTGCACTGCCAGCCTCCGATCTGAGGCCAGGCACTGCTGGGCCCCTAGTGCAGAGCATCAGCTCCCTGCAATGTTGCAAACTTGCACAAAAGGCCTTTGTCTCTCACCTGTTCAGGGCCAACATTTAGACATGGGGGTGAGGGAGCAAGGATTTGAGGGAATGCAGCCTCAGGGGTGCCCATTGACATTCCCTACTGAAGATGCCTGGGCATGCCCAGGGCTGGACCCTGCTCCAGCAGCAGGTTCCCAGTTATGGATGGCCATTGGTGGTCTCTGTAATAGGATCTGATCAACTGCACCAATAACATTATATATAAGTTCATGCAACTTTAAATGATTCCCTGGGCAGTCCACACAATTGGGGAGCAAGGTGGGTCCTGGGCATTCAAGGCCCAGGCATTTAATACTATGACCACAGAAAGAGCAATCTCCCCCTGACCAAAGACCACACATTAAACAAAGAGAACATGAAGTAAAATATCCAGCAAAGCAAATGCAAAACTTTATTTACAAACAACAGAAATATAACATGAAAAAGGGCAAAAAATAACTATGAATCACTCTTCTATAACTGTCCTATGCTATTAACACTATGCTATTCTGTAACTACACTATGCTATTAATACACTATCACTACACTATAACAATAAGTACTTAAACTATTACTAAAACAAGAACAAAACAATCGTGTTGTTGGTATGTGTTACAGGGCTTGGGTCTCCCCTTGACTGGTGCCCTACTCACTGGCAACATCGGGGTAGGTCCCTGAGTTAGTGCCACCTGTGTGTTCTGGTTGCTGTTCCTCCTCACCCACCACAACTTGGTCTTATCTTCTTGGGACATAGTTCCTGGGAGGTGACCTGCTGGATCCCACACACTGGCTTCTTCATGGGGCTCCAACTTCCCCTTTAACCCATCCTTACCACATCCAGGGCTGGAACAGACGTTAGGATCCTGAGGTCTTTGTCACAGATGATCCCTTCTCATCTGGAAGTCCCGTAATTGTTGGTGTTGGACTGTACCAGCAGCTTACTCCTTGTAGACTATCTTTTGTGCTCTGAACTGAAGTCAATGCAATTGAACTTGCCTCAATCCTGAGGTGCTAGCGATGTCATAGAAAAAAATCACGTGTGAACTTCAATGAAAATGGATCAGTGTCCATTGTTGCGTGCCCCGGGCATCCTCCCCAGGCCCACAGGCCCCTGGCTTGGGGCCTATTGTCTTTTCCCTTTAGTTGGCTGTGGCCAGCAGTCTCTGAAGCTCCTTGCTGCTCCCCCACAGCATTATTGTGGGCCCTCCAGTGGGTCACCGTCCCTGCCCACTTGACCCTGTCGGACCTGAGGCTGGGTCCTTCACGGTCGCTTCTGCCATCGCTCCAACCTCCCATCTCGGCATCCCTGATCTTCTTCCTGCTGTGTGTGGCCCCTCTGCTGCCTCTGTAAAGTACTGCCAGACCACCAATTGCTCTTCCACCCAGCTCTACTCTAGGCTTCTGCGTTCTACCCCTCCTCTGAGTTTTTCTCCACGGCATCCCTCCGCTGCACCATGTGGCCCTTTCACGCTGGCTTCTGTGCAGCGTGCTGCTGTCCTGCATCTCTCAGCAGTGTTCCATGCCCCTGCCCCCAGGGCCTCTTTTCTAGCTTCCCCTCTCACTGGACTCTGCCCAGCCTCAGGGACTCGGTGGCCTCCTTCCTCAGCCAGTGGCCTCCCTCATCCTCCCATGGTATACTCCCTGCCACTTTTCTTTTCCCATGGCGCTTGCTCACTGTCCGGCTCTCTCTCCTGGGCTCCTCCCCTGAATGCTCCACCACCTGCCTTTTCATGGGCCCTCTCTCCTCCTGGGCCCTTCCCCTTTTCCCCACCAATTCACAGGCTCATACTGCTCTGGAAGCAGCATGCCGGGGCCCCTTATCCCATCATCTTCCCACAGCTAGTGTTCATCAGCTCTCCTGTGGTGAGTGATGGGGGAAGTTGGAGTGGGCTGTCTGACAAACTGGTGCTCAACCTCACTCACCAGGCTCCTAAGTTTAGCAAAGGTCAGAGTGTTGAGCCCCAGCTCAAGTCTGGGATCGTGCCCGGTATGCAAAAGCCAATAAAGATACCAGGGGTGAAAGTATAAAGATTTATTGCTAGCAATACAAGGTGCAAGCGGAATAATTTCACGTAACAAGCACACAGATTCTTAATTCTAAGCATCTTTTATACAGGAGTATTGGACCTTCATAAGCATTCTTGTTTGCTAATTGGTTATAAGGGAGTGACGCAAGGAGTTCTTTACTGAGCATGTCTCTATACCTGTGTTTTAGCTATGTATCTCATTTCCATACATGTATGTTTCATTAGCATACTTTCTCCCCACCTAGGGGTGTGAATCTTAATATTTAAATCAGTTCTTTGCCCTAGTCCACTGATTCTGTTTTTGTTTTCAAGCCTCCTTTATCTAAGACTGTCTTCTCCTTATCATTGCAGTTGAGCATTAGTTACAGAACAGAGACTTTTGCTTGGGCTTTGTGTAGTGGTTTCTAGGTCAAACCTGACAAGAGCAGACCAACACCTGTGCACTGCTGACTGCTCGCTTCTGCCACAAACCTCACTGTCCCAGGGACAACGGGACTAGAGGGAGACCCCGGCCCAGAGCCAGAGGAAATACTCACTTATGCTTCGCAGGAGGTGGGAGCAGTGGCGGCATGCAAACCGGGGAACCACCCGTGCGGCTCGTTAGCCGCGCTTTCATATGGCTGGGGCGGAGTGACGTCAGAGAGAGGCGCCGCTCAGCAGAAATAAAACGCGGTCCCAAAGGCAGAGGGGGTGCGCTGCGAGAGGACGTGAAGCCTGGGGGGAAGCCTGGGAGTGGAACCGGGCGCCTGCATGGGGCCTTGGCCATGGGCCAAATAGGCTGCAGCATAGCCGGGGGCGAACGCGGG
>NW_005842176.1:1677647-1680707 GCF_000455745.1 Alligator sinensis
CCCGGTGAGGGAACCAGGGGAGCCCAGGCAGAGACGCCGGCGGGGCGTCGGGAAAGAAGGCCGCAAGGGCAAAGAGGGCCCTTGACGCCCAGTCCTCGTCCGGGGACAAGCAACAGAAGGTCCGCGACCAAAGGTGGCGTTGGCCGGGGTGTAGGGGAGGTCGGAACCCGTGAGGGCCCGCCCAGGGGCGCTTTGGTGCTGGAGGCCGCAGAGAGGGGGACCCCCCTGCTGCGGGCCCAGCCGCGACCGCGGTCAGCGAGTTCCGGGGACTCCCCAGCGAGAGCAGGGCAGATCCAGTTAGCCACCCGTGCAAGAGTTGCCCGAGAGCACCTTTTTGAGCAGAGGCGGGCGCACACACATCTCAGATCAATAATGGGTAGTCACCCTCCCCCCTGCATACTGTGTGCTCAATTTTTAGGTCTTGAGGTGACCTGTCCAATGAAAGCTCAACCCCACCTCCCAACCCTGTAGTGCCTGTGCAAAGTTTGACAAACAGACATGCTCCACAACTGTTGCAATTTTTGGTGCTAGAGCAGTAAGTTCACCTGGGTCATTTTGGGGGCAAACTGGGTTGAGCCAGGGCATGGGATTTTGGTCTTGTGTTCTGGTGTCTAGCTGTGGCTATGATAATGGGACTGATTAAGAAATGGGGTGTGTGGAACCTGACACATGCAGTGCCCACCCGAGCCAGAATTTGGGGTTGGGGGGTTAAAGTGTTCTGCTGAGCACCCACACATTTTTATTGCTGAGGGCATTGCATGTATAGGGGGGCACTGGGAGATGCATGAAAACAGGGAACAGGATGCCAAGCTGTGGCTGTCATAATGGGACCTGTGAAGACATAGGGAGTGCACCTGGCATCCAAGCAGACCAAGGCCTATGCACTGCTGGCCGCTCACTTCTGACATGAACCTCAACAATCTCAGATCACAGAATCATAGAACTGAAGGATTGGAAGAGACCTGTAAGATCATCAAGTCTGGTCCCTTTGCCATGGGCAGGAAGTTATTGGGCTCAGACAAGCTCAACAAGGTGTTTGTCCAGCCTCATCTTCAACACCTCCAAGGATGGCTACTGCACCACCTCTGTGTTCCAGATTCTGGTGACCCTTACAAAGAAAAAGTTTTTTCTTATGTCCAATCTGAATTTACCCTCTATTAGCTTATGCCTATTGGTCCTTGTTGTCCCTTGAGGTGCCTTCCTGAAGAGTTGCTCCCTTAGATCTTGATGCTCACCTCTGATGTACTTGCAGGTGGCTCTGAAGTCACCTCTCAGTCTTCTCTTACTCAGACTGAACAGGCTCAGTTCCTAGAGTCTTTCCTCATAGATCCTATCCTCCATGCCCTTAATCATATGGGTGGCCCTTCTTTGTACCCTCTCAAGCTTATCCATATCCTTCTTGAAGTGCAGTGTCCAGAGATGTATACAGTACTCCAGCTGTGGCCTCACCAATGGCGAACAGAGTGGGAGGAATACCTCCCTGTATCTATTGGCCACATGTCGGCTGATGCATGCCAGAGTTCTATTTGCCCTTCTGGCAACCTCATTTCACTGTTTGCTCATGTTCATCTTCCAGTCAATTGTGACCCCCAGGTCTCACTCAGATGCTGTGCCAGCCAGTGGACCACCACCCATTGTGTAGTTATGGTGAAGGTTCTTCCTATCCAGATGAAGAACCCTGCACTTTTCCCTATTAAATCTCATCTGATTCCATTCTGCCCATAAATCCAGTCTGTGAAGGTCATCCTGGATCTTTACTCTATACTTTGATGTGCCTGCATTTCCCCACAGCTTGGTATCATCAGAAAACTTAATCATTGAGCTTTCCACCCCCTCATCCAAGTCATCAATAAATGTTAAAGAGCACAGGTCCAAGCACCAATCTCTGGGAGACCTACTGGAGATGGCCCTCCAGGATGAGGTTATCCCATCAATTACATCTCTCTAGGATTGGCCTTTAAGCCAGTTGTCCACCCACCCCACTGTAGACTGGTCCAGCCCAATACCCTTCAGTTTGGTTGAAAGAATCCCATGGGAAACAGAATCAAAGGCTTTAATGAAGTCTAAGTAAATGACTTTAACCTCGTGCCCCTTATTCAGATGGTTAGTTACCTGGTTGTAGAAGGACATCAGGTTTGTCAGGCATGATCTACCCTCGACAAAGCCATGCTGATTGCTTCTTAACACTCCATCAGTTACCAACTTTTAATTGATGGCCTCCTTAACAAATTTGTCAAAATTTTACCCAGGACCAAAGTCAGACTGAGCAGTCTGTAGTTTGCAGGGTCATACCTTTTCTCTTTCTTAAAGATGGGCACCACATTCGCCCTCTTCCAGTCATCCAGGGCCACTCCCGAGTTCCACAACACTTCAAACAACTTTGAAACAACAGGATTAATAAGGGGTACTGCCCCCCACTCCAGGAGCTGTGCACTCACTTAATAGGTCTTGAGGTGACCTGTCCAAGGAAAGTTCAGCACCCTCCACCCCCAACCCTGTAGTGCTTGTGCAAAGTTTGAAGATCAGACATGCTGCACAACTGTTGCAATTTTTTACACCAGACCAAGGTGTTCACATGGATCATTTTGGGGCCAGGCTGGGTCAAGATGCAATGGGAGGGGTTGGGGGTCTCTGTCTGAGCCCAAAGTCTCTCTACATAAAAGGGCATGCTGGTTACAGAAGACATAGCACATGCTATTCATAAACCATACAGAAGACATAGCACATGCTATTCATAGCACATGCTATTCATCAACCTCCTCCGCTTTTAGGTCTGTGAGTGGGTTCATAGAATCCCGCTTTCAGGTGTTACATAAAAGTGCCCAGACATTAATGGCATTGTGGGTGGGGGCTGGGGCAGTCAAGCCTCATATGACAAAAAAGGTGTTGGGGTGACCTGCCTAAGGGATGTTCATGAGCAGCCATGAGCCTATAGTACCTGTGTCCATAACCATAATATGTCTTCATAGGCCCCATTATCACAGCTACAACTAAACATAGTTTCATAGTTGGTAGGGTCAGAAGGGACCTGAGCAGATCATCAAGTCTGACCCCCTGCCA
>NW_005842176.1:1680738-1684276 GCF_000455745.1 Alligator sinensis
TGATTCCAGATCCTAGCCACCCTGACAGTGAAGTAGCACCTCCTGATGTCTAGTCTGAATCTACCCTCTGCCAGCTTGTGACCATTATTTCTAGTCACTCCTGGTAGTGCTTGGGGGAACAGGGACTCCCCCAATACCTGCTGGTCCCCTCTGACTAGTTTGTAACAGGCCACCAGATCCCCCCTCAGCCTTCTCTTGTGGAGGCTGAACAGGTTCAGGTCCCATAGCCTTCCCTTGTAGGGCCTGCCCTGCTGCCCCCTGATCATGCGGGTGGCCCTCCTCTGGACCCTTTCAATGATGTCCACATCCCTCCTGAAGTGTGACACCCAGAACTGGACGCAGTACTCCAACTGCGGCCTGACCAATGCTGCATAGAGGGGGAGGATCACCTCCTTGGACCTGCTCGAGATGCATCTGTGGATGCATGGCAAGGTGTGGTTGGCCTTCCTAACCATGTCCCCACACTGTCGGCCCATGTTCATTTTGGCATCAGTCATGATTCCAAGATCCTTTTCTGCCTCTGCACTGACAAGAAGGGAGTTCCCAAGCCTGTAGGTATGCTGCTGGTTCTTCCTCCCCAGGTGCAGCACCTTGCACTTGCCAGTGTTGAAACCCATTCTGTTCTCATCTGCCCACCCCTGTAACCTGTCTAGGTCCAATTGGATCCCCCCCACCATGGTCTCCTCCCCGCTCCTCCAGCCCCCTGACCCCTTACTCACTGGCACTGGAGCCCTGGTGCTGAACACATGGCCTGGCCAGCCACATATTTCAGCACCAGGGCAAGGGGCCAACCACAGAGATGCTCTGGCAGCCAGAGCATCTCCATGGAGGACCCAGCCTCCAGTTGTCTCAGGGCAAAGTCCAGGACCGTGCCCTGCCCTGTTTTTTTTAACTTAATTTTTTAGACCCCTGGATATCCAAGGGTCTAATTTTCTCCCCGTGCTGTAAACTTGCAGTGTGGGGAACATTTTTTTGTTCCTGCACGTGCCTCTTGCCCTGCCTCAAAGGGGTTTGAGATGGGGCAAGAAGCACGTGCCCACTCATCTGGATGCGCCCAATGGGATAATTTGCCACATGTCATATTAAACTATATTTGGATGTAGTCTAGTTTGCCACACTGTGGAACAATTTGAGACACCCAAACCTTGCACGTGTGTATATGGTGATGCCATTAAGCTACACAAATGGTGATTTTCATCATGTGTACATGGGAAAATTGTCATGTGTACAAGCACCCTTAGTGAGAGCTAAATCAAAGTGACCTAGCATGGAAGGGAAGATATTCAGACACAAAACAACAAGCCACCTGAACTAATCCTCACACTCCAACAGATAACCACCGAAATTCACAGAACCAAATGTACACTACAGCAATCACCTCTCACACGCACAATCCACCACACCAACCAAACCATCCAAGCTATCAAACCACACACACTTACTGAACCAAGATGTGGGATTTTATGAGCCACAATCACTCCACTTTCAACAGCCAGTCCTCTGAGGTAAAGGTCTGTCATCCAATGTCAATCAAACAGCATCCAATCATCTCACTCAGATAATGTTCTCAAAAGATGCACTCAACTATCAATGAAATCCAGTTGCTCACATTTACCTCAGAAACAGTCACACTTTTCCCACCACTCACACTGGCTCAACCATGCATGGCCAAGTTGCTTAAATGGGTCAGCCAGTGAAAAATTCAATCTCTTCCAGAGGTTTGGAACAGCAGCTGTAACAGTGCATGCTCCACAGCTTGCATGCTTGCATTACAACATCTTTAACTGAGTAAAGGCTTTTAACTGTACAACTGCTGGTACAAATTTCTCCTCCAACAGGGAAGAGGCAGGGAACAATAGTGTCCAATCTACAGGAGGGGCAGGGGCAGCTCCTTTGATGCCTTCTGCAGACCAAAGTAACTTTGGTCTTTGCAAGATCTCTCCAGCTCTACTTCTTCTAGTTCCCAGGAGGAGCTCAGCTAGGAGAAAGTGTACAGCAATTCACTCTCCCAGGAGAAACTATTCAAAGACTGGCTTCTCTTTGGTTGGAGTAGCTTATTTTTCTCCTGGAACTGCCATTTTTGATGTGGGAGAAAGAGCATAAATGTTTGTACACTTTTGGTTTCTATTGGGAGAAAGGGATTTTCCTGGTAGAAACTGAATGTCTGTATATGCCCAAAAGTTACACTTCTTCTATTTGACAGTTCCATCACACAGAGGCTTCTACTATGTGGTGCAGAGAATGCTTCCTAATGAAGATGGTGTGACAACTGCAGAGATCCAGGCATTTGGTTTATGTGCACGAAACTGGGCCCAGAAAGACTGTGTTGTCTTTAGTGGGCACATCTACATGTGCATGAATGTGCCATTGCTATTGTGCATTAAGTTTAGAACCTCTAATATGAGGTACTACATAAATGCACAATAGCTGGTGCTTATGCACCGTAGCAACAGCGCATGGTCTTTTTGTGACACTTAATATGCAGTGGACTAATTCTACTGTGCATTAGTGCATTCGCATGATTTTGGCTGTGACACGCTAATGTGCAGTAGAATTAGTCTACTGCGCATTAAGTGTCTCGCGTAGATGCACGCAGTAAGAGGAAGACAGGCGCACAGCATGAAGTCATCACAGAAAGGGCAGCAGCAATAACAGATTACACAATGCAGCATGAATATTCCCATCTGCCCTCAATGCAAACAAGATGGGTTTTTTTTAATTGCTTCCCCAGGGACATCCACCAAAGGCCCAGCTCAGGGACAGCCTTTGGAGAGTAGTTCAACTTCACTCAAAAAACTCCAGTATAAATCATACATACCCCTCATCCAAACAGGAACACTGGATTGAGGCAGGAAATGTACCTTCACTTCCACAAGTAAGTCTTGTTGCTCATGCTACAATAGAGATGTTTGTGCTGTGGCATCAAATTTACCCTCAAACTCAGGGCTGGATGGAGTGGGGCCCTGCTTAACCCCTGCTTCCTACCCCGCAGTTCCCATGCTGGATTATCATTGCTAATACTCCAAGGGTCATATGGATTTAATCCATTCCCTTCTCCACTGAGGCTGTGCCTCTGAAGGAAAGACATTCAAGAATCCTTGTCATATTTTAGGGGCGTTGGTTATAACTGTGTTGGTTTAAGGACATAGGCAGACAAGGTTCATTGAGTAAATGTGATATCTTTTATTACACCAATTAAAAAGCTGGAAAAATTGTTTTTTGCAAGCTTTTGGTCACAAACACCCTTCTTCAGGGTACATGTGCCTGAAAGCTTGCAAAGAACAATTTTTCCAACTATTTAATTGGTCTAATAAAAGATATCATATTTATCCAAAGAACCTTGTGTGCCATATTTCACACATGTGGTTGGAGCCACCAGGGGGATCCCAACATATTTAACCTGGAATCAGAAAATATAGTGGTAAAAGAGACTTTGAGAGCCCATCTGATCCATGTACCCCCCTGCCCCCCACCCCCCTTCCGAATCAGGACCAACTAAGAACAAAGTATCCCCAACATATTTATCTATCTGCTTTCC
>NW_005842176.1:1684360-1688372 GCF_000455745.1 Alligator sinensis
TACCTCCACTGGTGGAGATGCTACAAACTCCCTGTGTAATGTAGTTCAGTCCTTAGATATCCTTATAATCAGAAAGACTTTCTTGAGGCAAGGATATCTTAGGGTGACATATTTTATTTGATTAACTATGTAGTTGGGAAAAAGTTAAGACAAGCTTTCAAATGTAAGACATTCTTCCTCAGGTCTCTGATTTCCAGACCATCCTGGCTACAACATCAGTCTTACACTATTGTAATGTGAAAGATTTTCTTGACATCCAAAACTTTATCTCCCTTGTTGCAATTTAAACACATTACTCCTGACCCTGTCCTCAGTGAACTTGGAGAACACTTCATTATCTATTTATGATTACCTTTCATGTATTTGAAGACTATTTTTATTAGTCAGTCTTCTCTGCCTTTGTGCAGAGAAGTGAAAATTCACACCTAGCTTTGGATGTTACAAGTTTTTACTAGTGAAAGTAACTGGGAGGTATGCCTTATTACCACAGTTATGTTAAAAATGCCCTGGAATCTCCAAACTGGATTATCAGATGATGAACAAGGTGCAAAAGAGAGCACAATTCTCTTCTCATATACTTCAGTTAATGGCACAAAGATTTTCCCACAAACCCCACATAGTGCTTTGCTAAAATCAGTCTTTGGTACCTGCCAGGAGAGAGCACAAGGGGACTTAGGTTAATGTCTTCTCCACAGGCTGTCCCTTCTGGGGATAAAGAACCTGATTACAGGCCCTAAACTTAATGGCATCCTTTCTTTTCCAGGTGGATAAGGATCACATTTTAAATGATGTTTTTGTTACCTCTCTTACAGCTTTGTTGTGTACATATTGCTTACTACATAACTGTTATATAGCTTACTTCAGTGAACTTTCATTACCAGGTAGTATTTCCTACTTCAGAAGTTTTTCATGTGTATTCCAATTACTTTAGAAAAATATAAAGTATCATAGCATCTACTGGGAAAAATAAGTGATCATAACATCATGGACTATTGTAATCTTCACAAAGGAGTTGAATTAGGCTGTGACATTAAAGCTGACTGTGGATTAAACATGCTGAAAAATTGCAATTATTTTTTAAAATCATTTACATTTTCCATGAAAGAATTTACAGGTTGAAAAACTAAATGCCTGAATGTATTTTATCAAAAACTGTAAGCTGTTTTTACTTTTAAAAACACCATAGAATTTTTCCCCCTCAAAAAGGAAACTTTATGTGAGAACTGGTTCATCACTGAAATCCCAATATTCCTTCAGAAACTACGTATAATGGAATTTTTTGACTATATTAAGCATACAGATTTACTTCCACATTATATGGCTCTGATTTCAAACCTTATCACTTTAGATATCTTTTAACTCGGTACATTTTGATGATCAACTTTAAAGAGATATTAAGATAAAAAGATGCAAATAATAAAAAGGATGATCACTTCTCAGGACATTAAAATTCATCAAAAAATATCTTGGTAAACCTTGTACTAATTTTGTAATCTGGAGCCTTGTGTTGTTGCCCTGTAAGGTCAGGCTAACTCTCAGGATCTCAATATCGTGCTGTTAGACAGGAGGGTGTGACACAATTACCCATATACAAACACACACATCAATTAGGTGCATACACACACACACACTACCAGCTCAGGCACATACACATCCAAACCAGCCTAGGCACATGAATACCTATCACCAATTCAATCACATACACACTAAAAATTAGACAACAATCAGTTGTCAATACCCACACACTCAGATCACTATTTCGTGTATCATGCACACGATGACATATACATATTCACCAGTTTACACACATACCACCCACCTATACATACACACAGGTGAGTTTCTAACTTGGATGGCACAGTATGTATGTGTGTGTTTGGGGTACTTGGGATACCTGAGGGAAGGTTAAGGTGAGAGAGAAAGTGTAAGGAGTGAAAGTTGCTGGAACAGGGATTAGAACCAGTAGACTAGAGAGAAGTTGGTTGAAGAACTGAGGCTTGGGATTACTTAAGGTCAAGTGGCCCCGGGGTTACTTGGGGTCACCTGGTGCAAGGGTGGAAGCAAGGGAAAAAACCCAGCGGTAAGAAGGAAACAGCCAGGAGACAGAGGTAGAAAGCTGAAAGATCAGGGGAAAAGGCAGTGAGGACAAGGCAATAACAGTGGCAGAGATCAGGTGAAAAGGCAGTGGGGATGAGACAGTGGCAAAGAAACAGGGGTTTGCAGGCAGAGAGGAGCTCAGGATGGCTGGAGCCACAGGAGCATGGGACAGGTGTTGGAGGTGGTAGTGAGCCAGAAGCAAAAGAGGAAGAAATGAGACAGAGATTAAAGGGGCGAGGAGCCTGAACCATAGTAAAGCAAAACCCAACTCAGGAGTCCAAATAACACTTTTATTAAATGAACACTGTATTGTACAGCTTGGTTCCTACACATACTCACACAAGCACTCCCACACACACAAGCACTCACAGTGGCAGCAGGAGAAAGAGACTCAGAGGAACGGTTGGAGTCCAGGTAGGGAAGAGAAGCAGAGTCCAAGTCCTTGGTTTTTAAAGGGGGGTGGGGGGGGATGATAGCTACCTATCCAGGCTGGAAAGGGGTCTTTGTCCAGCAGGTGCTGTCCAGACATGGGTTGCTGGCAGGACCTCTGGGTGGATAGGTGATGTGGCATGGTGCTGGTCCAGTTGGAGAGGGCGTCCCAAGGAGTCAGTCTTCACTACCCCTTTTTATG
This sequence comes from Alligator sinensis, assembly GCF_000455745.1. NCBI lineage: Eukaryota > Metazoa > Chordata > Crocodylia > Alligatoridae > Alligator > Alligator sinensis. The sequence continues at coordinate 1,687,089 of NW_005842176.1, forward strand.
GAGCAGACTACCTCTGATCGTCTATGGGGAGGGCCTGTCCAGGCAAGGTCAGTCCTGTCCCAGAGGGCTCCAGGTGTTCTTACTGAGCATGTGCAGCTTGGCACAATGATGGGTTGCCTCATCGTTTGTTTCTTGAATGCTGAGGGTGGCTCCAATGGCTGGGTCACTGGTCTAGGTATTGGTTTTGATGGTTCGGTCATTCAGAAGGAGCTATTTTTAGACCTACTACCATTGTCTCTCAAGCACCCTCATTCATCCCCATTCATTCAGGAACCAAGTTACATAGGAGGGGTAGGTATGAGTCATAGGTTATACAACAGGGACAAGATGGGGACTTGACAAACAAAATGGAAACTTGACTTGACTTATGCTAACTTACATATGTAGGCCTAAATCATATAGTATCAGTAAAACAATAATATAGAACAGTAAAATTCAATATAAACATAATAATTATACAATATAAAGAAGAAGAAAAAAACAAAACAAATACAACTTGCTACCAAAATAAAATGCTGAAGCTTATCCTATGTCTTAGCTCACTTATACGTATCTATAGGGAATAGAGAGGGAGAGAAAATGTCAGAAATGTTTGGGGAAGGGGAGGGAATGCATTTTTAAATTTTAAAAAAATCAACAAAAACTGGGGGGTTTGCTACAGTGTAAAACAGAATGCTTATATGCCAAGCAAGCCTAAATCAGTCAAATTCAAATTAATGTACATCAAGATGCTTAAAATCTCTTCTCCCCAGTAAGCACTACTTCCACAGCAAACTGTAACTTCCTATATCTCAGACTGTGGACTTCCAAAGAAAAGGGTACAGTATATATAGGTGTGGGAATAGATTAATAATACAAAAAATACTTTTTCAATCCACATGATGAAAAATGAGAGAATTGGTTTTGCCTTTTTTTGGTGAAGACCAGGTAATGGAAAAGAAGGCCTTGAGATGAAAGGACAGCCCTGCTAAAGGCTAATCTACCTAAGAAATGACTAAAGGTCAAATCTTGTCATTTTTAGTGACTTTGAAAACAACTTTATTTTACAAATAGTTACAAGATTCCATATGGTCCTATTTTGTACCTTAGTGCTTGAAACCATTTTATGCAGGAGTTATAAGCACCTCCTGTGTTCCTATACATTGTTCTGAGAGGAAAGGAACTGTTTAAAGGAGGTAGAATTAGTAGGGAGGATTGAAAATAATCTACATTGACTGCATTGTATTGGAAAATTGAATCCTAACATATTGTATTTGTATGACTGTCCACATACCTAGTTCAGCA
>NW_005842176.1:1688403-1691260 GCF_000455745.1 Alligator sinensis
ATTATGGAAGAATTTTGGCCTCTAGGGGTCAGTGAAAGTAAAGCATCATTTAATTTTACAAACATTGTGCAACTGCATTATCCCACTATAGCTCCTTATTTCCCTGTAGTTGCCTAACCTGTTCCTTTGGTCTGGCTCTTGCTTGCACAGAAGAAAATGTATTTAGGAAATTTGAATATTTTACTGCACATGGTCAGTCTATGCTCATATGTTTACACATCCACAGGACAGGGGCAATAGAATTGCACCTTGTACCTAAGCACCCAAAATTCCACTTATTATGTGTCTATAAAACTTACCATTAAATGCACAATGGGAAAGAGAAATCTGTCGCTAGATTTTAAGGTCAGGACAGACCATTAGATCATCTAGGTTGACCCACTGTATCACAGGCCATAACATTTTATCCAGTTACTCTGGGGTTGAGCCAAATAACTTGTGTTGTGCTAAAGTGTGGTTCTGGAGTGGCATTTAGCATTAACTGAACAGAGATCAGAAAAAGAGCAAACAAACTTCAGTTATAGACCTCAGAATTACTCCAGCTGATGATCGGGCCCTGCAGCTCTGAACGGTCTGATACTTATGAAACTCTGTGCCAACCCCACAGCCCCAGAAACTGGCACAAGAAGCAAGAGGGAGTTCCCACCGTTATATAGAAAAGCATAGGAGTTAGGATCACAAGTCAATGGGCCAAAGGGACAGAACAGTTTAAAGTTAAAGAAACATCAACACTGTGGTAACATACTCAGCACCTTAATTTGTCCCCCACACCTCTAGAGGTGTCCCCAAACAAGCCTTTAGTCCCTAGAGTGCTCAGACAGCAGCCTGCAGCTGCCTCCAAGGCTGAGTTCAGTTTCTTCAGTCCACAGTCCTGGCTGACAAAAGCCAGTGAGATCTCCAGCTCCACTCTGCACTCCTCTGTGTGGGGCTGACCAGGTTCCATGTGCATGATGCTCTCTCTTCCCCGTACTCCAGGGTCAAGCTTCCACTCCTTTTCCCCTTGGGATTTGTAGTACAAGTGCGTGTGTAGATGAAACGGGGGTTTACTTTGCCCTAAATTGAAGCGGTGGGTTTTTAAAAATACCGTTGCAATTTAGGGTGAAGTAAACCCCTGTGTTGTGTACACCCGTGTCTTACCTGCCTCTCCAGCAGTGGGGATGGGAGGGTGAGCTGCTGGCGGGTGGAGTGGTCCCCGGGCTGCAGGGGGGGAGGGGGGGCTGGTGCTTCCCTCCATGACAGTGGTGCCCCGCCCCCCCCTCTCCCCGTGGTACCTGCCCACAGGCACCCATCTCAGGTAGTCCTGGGGAGCACCACAGACATGAAGGGAAGGACCGGGTCCCCGTGCAGCTCATGCAGGCAGGCAAGCTCCAGGAGAAGAAAAAAAAAAAGAACAGGGTCACTGCTTTTTTTTTTTTTTTCCCTTTGGTGGAGCCTGCCTTCCTGGGATGCTGCCAGGCTGCATGCACAGGCTGCGTGCACAGCCACCCTGAGCCACACAAGCCCAGTGCTTCACTCGCGGCTGTCGGGCAGCAAACTAAAACTCCTTGGAGGTGTTTTAGTTTGCTGAGCTCCAAAGTCATTACGCCACTGAATGTGCTACAGTGGCTAGAATTAATGTGCAATACACCGCCAATGCGTACAAACACCAATGCCATTAAAGCGGTGCAAAAACATTTAACCCACTTTAAAGTGTTGTGCACACATGCAGCCCTCATTAAAAGACATTATAGCTCTAAAGACTGCTCCCTGGTTCCTCCTGCTGTTACACACATTACTACATCATTATTATTTTTTTTACTTTTTTATAAATACTGTACCCTTCTCCATGTTTCCAGCTCAGGTGGAAATGTGGGTATCATAACTGACTGACATCTGGAGAGGTGTTAACATACTTCTGCCTTCCTGTGTTAGCAGAGAATGCCTATGGAGACCACAAATGCAAGAATAAATGACTCCCTTGTGACAGAGTTTGTCCTAGTGGGCTTCACAACAGAGCCACACCTGCAAGCTTTCCTCTTCTTCGCCTTTCTCCTCTCCTACATCCTGACACTGATGGGGAACCTGGGTCTGATCATTTTGATTTTTCTTAATTCATGCTTGCACACACCCATGTACTTCTTTGTGGGCAGCCTCTCCTTTTTAGACATGTGGTACTCCACTGTCTATACCCCCCGCATCCTGGCTGACTGCATGGTCAAGAGCAAGATCATATCTTATGCTGCCTGTGCTACCCAGTTCTTTTTCTCTGTTTTCCTGGCCCAGAGTGAGTGCTTCCTGCTGGCTGTCATGGCCTATGACCGCTATGTGGCCATTTGCAACCCTCTGCTCTATTCTTCTATCATGACCAGGAGTTTCTGTTTCCAGCTTGTGGCAGCCTCCTATGCAGCTGGTTTCACCAATGCTATTGTGCACACAAGTAACACCTTCCACCTGCATTTCTGTGGGGACAACATCATAGACCACTACTTCTGTGATGCCCTACCTCTGATGAAGATGGCCTGTGATGACACCCATGTCTACAATCTCATCTTGGCCATCACCCTTGGATGCAACATGGTGGCTATTACTGCTCTTATCCTGGGCTCCTATACAGCCATTTTGGCAGCCATCTTCTGCATCCACTCACACAGCGGGCGGCACAAGGCCTTCACCACCTGCTCTGCCCATTTGATCTCCATCTCCCTCTTTTACGGCTCCATCTTCATCATGTACTTGCAGCCCAGCTCCCAGCACATCCCAGACTGGGACAAAGTGGGTGCCCTTTTCTACACAGTGGTCAATCCCCTGGTCAATCCCATCATCTACAGCCTACGCAACAAAGATGTGAAAAAAGCCCTCAAGACAGTAGCAGGGATGA
>NW_005842176.1:1691291-1739545 GCF_000455745.1 Alligator sinensis
GATTATGAGGAAAAGAGAGAACTAAACAATAAGTTCTCTGCAGCATTTTAGGTTACAATTAGAAGAGGTAACCTCACCTGACTCACAGAAATCAAGTCAGTTTTACACTAGTGTTCTGCAACATGGGGTTTTACCATCCTGTGTGCTTATGGAAACAAAACAAAGATCCACCCATAAGCACCTCCTTGCACAACCAGATTCCATATCAGGAGCGACATTGATGAACAGGACCAACAAGATGAACATAAACAAACTTTGGCTATGGATGACTGAATTATTTATAATGCTCTGAGTGCCTTTTAAGTTCTAAAATATGAGAGTACAGATGATACACAATGATGGAGCACTACAGCTTGGCCAACCATAGATACATTAATGTGTGGAGAAGAAGAAAAACAGCCCATTATAATTACCTTTGCCCAGCAGACAGGGAACATTCCAGCCATGCTCCATTTCTCCCTTCATGTCCAGGCCTGCTCCCCACAGTCAGAATGCTATGCACCACTGGCCTAAGGGCATCAACACCCACCCCAATCACAGGCCTATGGAGAGCACCTATAACCCGATTCTTGGCCCCTGGCTTCTCACCATATCCCCTGGAATCCCACTTGGGTACAAACCTTCAAGCCACTAGCAGCTCCTCCTGCTCCTGCCTTATAGTCAGAACCCTCACTTTTCCCATGCTCAAACCTTCCCACTGCCATGGCAGACATACTGAAAGCAGTCCCCAAGCCAAGGTGTTCAGTCACTGTCCCTTCCCCACCATGGCTCCCTTTCAGGCCAACCTACCCAACTCCCCAAGGGTCCCACCATTCCCTGAGACAACAAAACCTCTTCTCTAGCATGGGAGGAACCTTGGCATAATGTTCTTCCCATAGGACACAGGTATGTAGGGTTAGAAGCAGCACTCTTCAGTCTCATAAGCACTTCACATTGGGGAAAAACAGCACAGTGTGGGACTGCATCCTGTCAATCCCCTCTATACAATGGGGTGGCATACCCTATCACTTAGCCTCCAAGGACCCATCCTCCTCCTCCGGGACTTAGTAAGTCCATGACAGCAGGGATAGGCTGCTTGTGGGCTATTTTGGGGGCACATTTCAAACCCCTTTTTCCTTGCCTCCTGTCCAGCACCTCAAACATTGAACATTTTAAATGTTTATCTGAACGTTCATTTGTTGTCAAAACAAGTAAAATAGCTGTCTTCTGCATTTGTCTGGACTGTGCACACTATTGCCTTTCTCTTACTCTCAAGCCCCCAGCCCCCAGGTCCAGTACTACTGGAAGTACTTCATCAGAGCCTCCCTCACAAGAATGCCTGTAGTCCTTCAGAGGCCCTGGGGCTAAGTGCCAGTCTGGCCTCTACTTCCCAGGTCTCTGGAAAGGTTTTCCCCTGGCCTTGTAGATGTTGCATGAGATATATGAGGGCTCATTGTTCCAGGTCTGAAGGACTGGCTGCTTCCCCCAGGCACTATTCATGTGCCTGTCCCAGAAGCAGCAGTACACAGACTGGAGACAGTTCTCTATGGTCCTGTTACATCTTCATCCTCTGGCATATAGCTCCCAAACACAAAGAGCACATAACACAACTTGAGAAGGCATCTTATCAGTGCCAGGGTCATGCCATAGCAAACTAGCTGGCAGATGAGATGGAAAAAGATAGTAAATATGGTCACCTCACCCAAGAAGCTCTGCTGTGAGGAGGATGGTGGTGCTCTATGAGAGCCTGGGGGACAAGGAGATTTGATGGTCCATTCTTCCCTTTAAGGTGACATGAAAATGACCACCCCTCCTGACATAAAACTGACAAGCCTGGCAATGTCAAAAAAGCCTAATCAGAATCCTAAGTAGAACCTTGAGTAATACCCATAAGGCTATTGCTGCTTGACTGTCCTTAGAAGCCTCCATGGGACTGTGGCTGAGAGGCATACTGGCATGCCTGCTTACCAGTGTAGCAGACTTACCTTTTGGACATTTGGGTTGAGTCCCAGGCTTGAGATTCTGCTGTTTTGATTGGTGGAGTCCATCCACCAATCAGGAGGCAGCAAGAGGAGTGAAGTCACATTCCTTTCCTGAGGGAAGGGGGGAAGGAGCTCCCCCAGACCTGATTGGAGACTGCAACACTGTCAGGTCCAGAAGACTTCAGGGGTGGAGCCCTGAGGAGTATATAAAGAGCAGCATGCCCAGAACAAGGAGAGAGACGCACCAAGGGACAAGGAGAGAGATGCACCGGACCAGAGCCAGTAAGAGCTGGGAAGAGCTGCCCAGCGGGGTGGTTCCTGTCACCTCTGAAGAGCTCCAGAAGACTGCCCATGGCAGCAGGGGAGCAGAGGTCAGCTCCAGCTCCAGCACACGGTATGCAGAGCAGCAAATGGGGATTCAGTGCAAGCGGCACTGCACAGAGCCAGACCTTGGGAGCAAGGGGCTCAGGTCTGCAACCCCTGGTGTGTGGCCAGGGTGCGGTGCAGGTGCTGCTGTACAGAGCTGGATCCTGGGAGCTGTGAGAGGCAGCAAGGGTTTGCAACACCTGGCAAGTGGCTAGAACCTCAGTGCACAGGGATGGTGCACAGTGGAACCTAGACCCTGGGAGCCGATAGCAGCAGCTCGGGTCTCTAACCCCTGGCACAGGGCCAGGACACAGGACCGATCTCACCGTAGGAAGGGTCCCAGAGCGAACTGAGCCCCAGCATCACATGAGGCAGCCCGGGCCTCCAACTCCAGTGAGAGGGCAGTAGCCTCCAGAAGCATGAGGCTGCTCGGGGCCATTAGCAGGTGGCTGGGATGGAACCGGAGCCTGAGAGGTTTGGCAGCAAGGAGCAGTTTGGGTGGAAGAGCGCTGATCCCCCTTCATGGCCCTGGAATCGTGAGTTATCGGGCAAGGGTTTCCCACAGGGGAAGAGACCCCTTGGAAGTGGGTGGGGGGAGAAACTGTGAAAGGGCCTCCTGAAGAATGAGGGTCCTGGCCATGCCCCGGAGGGTGGGGAGATATTGGGAGCCAGCCTTTTTTCCCCTTGCGGGAGCTGGTCCCAGGTTCTTTTCCCCAAGAGGAGATTCTAGTAATCACAGTGATACTGATACTGTGGAGAGTGTGCGCCTTATATTTTGTATTCAGTGCCTCATATTTTGTCATTAATAACCATTTGCTGTTTATTTGTTATGTATCTGGATGAGTATATGTATATATCTTGTTGAACCCCCCACCCACATTGACACCTCCCTTTGATTGCCAGTATTTATCTGGGTGTGTCTATGTGTTTGTTGATTATCTGAATTCACCTTATATTTACCTGTTCCAGATTTCTTATTTATCTTTTTGGGTTCAAGGCCCTTCAGAGCAATCCTTTAGAAGTCCATTATAGATGTGTAGCAATTTATATATGTCTAAATAAAGCGTTGAATATAAGTATATATAGATCGTTATTAATTTTATTTTTTCTTTTTGTAAATTGTACTTATATTAATACATTTGTACATAGTTAAATTTTATAAGTGTCCTGGCCTGGATCTATGGGGACAGAGGGGAATTGTAAGTGGTCTGCAGTTTTGCCTAAAGCACACCTGTCAGCTATCAACCCCCACTTCAATCAGAGGAGGGAGTACTTATCTGAGTACACCCGGGCTACACAAGCTTCCTAGCTACGGAGTACTGTAATAGCATTGGCTCTAGCACATTAAGAAGTATTTTTGCTGGGAGGGGCCTGTGCATTTTTACACTATCTAGGTGCTATAAATTAGAGCAGGATTTGAAGAGCTATATGTCTATATCTGTTCATATCCTTTGGTGCGGTTTATTCCAAGTGCTTGGTTCTGTCCTTCCTACCCTTACAGCAAATACTGGAGAAAGGGAAAAAGGAAGACTGAATTTTTTTAGTACACTATTACAGTACAATTGGGGCCCATTCTTATCCCCTCACCCATTATTCTTTCAACACGCTGCCACTGATGAATATGACCTGTGATGATACTCAAGTCTACAAGTTCCTCCTTGCTGCCATTATCAGCTGAAACCTAATCAGAGAAAGTTCTTGTCCCAATAAGCTTTCAAACTAAATATAATAAATAGAAAACTGAAAGGTAATCAACCTCCTTTTACAAATGGGGACACTATGGCTCAGAGCTGACTTACTTCAGGGCCTTGTTACATCTTATACCAGGGATGGGCAAAATACAATCTGCGGGCAGGAGCTGGCCCATGGCAGGTCCCTCAGACCTGCCCAGCCCAGGGCCATGGGTGAGTGGAGAGCAGTATTTGAGAGTGAGATGGGCAGGTGAGGTCAGGGTCTTGGGGCAGTAACAGCATGGGGCTGGGACGGGGGCCATGGCTGGGGCTGAGGCAGAGCTGGAACCCATTGCCCACATGACCCTGTGACAGGCACAGGTTCTGCCATCAGGGGCATGCAGGGAGTAGATTGCAACTGTGCCCCAGCCCCCAGCCCCATGCTGTCATCACCCCAAAATCCCAGGCTTGGTCCTGGACACAGCTCCCTGCCTGCATGCCCTGGCTGCGTGGGTGCTAGATGATGTTTATAGAGAGCCCAGGATCACTGGGCCTGGTTCTGTGGCCAGCGCCACATGCTGCAGCCACTCAAAGCCCGCACGGGGCTACCTGTGCCAGCTCTCCATTGTCACTGCTGCCCCACAGGCGCTGGCCCTGCAGTGATGCAGAGGTGATGCAGTGGCTGCCCTGCAGGTGCTGGCCACAGGGAGGGGGAGCAGCCACTTTTTCCCGCACTGAACACCAGCTTCAATCTACCGCCACTGCTAGCCTGGGCCCTGTGCCGTCAGGCTCATCCATCGGGGCTGAGCCATGACAGCAGCAGCTGGGTGGAAGCTGCTGCTCGGCACGGAGGAAAGCAGCCCCCAGCTCGCTGCCACCAGGCAGTGTTTGGTGCAGCGTCCTGCCTGGAGCCCGTGCCATGCTAGGCTGCAGCACGGCTGCTTCACCGCTGTCTCTGTGCTACCCAGTGAGTGGCTGCAGAACAGGACCCTGGCCACGGGGAGGCGGGGTCGCTTTTCCCCCACACTGAGCATCAGCTCATTCCCTGCAGGCGAGCATGGGGCATGCGGGGCTGCGGCTGCGTGCTGCTCCCCACCTGTACCGTGGGGCTGGGGCGGGAGCACTGAGAATAAGCAGGTGAGCACAGGGTCATCCCGGCGCTGGGCGTGGGCTGTGCCCAGTGCTGGGCCCAGGTGGCAGCAGCAGCCTTCTGTCATCATCCAGCGCACAGATCAGGTGCTCGCTTGCACCCGTGCACTGGATGACAGGAGCCTGCCACTGCTCCCTCAGGCCAGCGGCAGCACCGATCTTCCTGGTGCTGGGTGCAGGCTATACTCAACGCCAGTCCCAGCCAGCAGCAGCAGCCTCCTGTCTTCCAGCACGCAGGTCCAGGGGCCCGCACCCCCAAGAGGAGCCCGGCACAGCCCTGCAGCCCTCCTGGGGGTGCGGGCCCCCAGATCTGGGCGCCAGATGACAAGAGGCTGCCGCTGCCATTAAGTGTCACGAGTTTTGCTTTGAACAGTTTGAGGTGCAGTTTCCCAGAAACCTCTGCACCTAGCTCCTTAAAACTTGGCAGACTTCGTGCCCTCAGAAGGGCATGTGAGTTTCATCTGAATCAGGGAAGGCATGACAAAGTTTTATGCATTTTCATGATTCCCCATTATAGTCTATGGGCAAAACGTTGAAACTGTGTCAAAACAGCGAAACAGTTTCAATGAAATGCAAAGAAACAGTGCTTTGAAATGAAACAAACTGACAAAACAAAACACTCTCCCTTTGAAATGGGAAAACAGAATTTGAAATGAAAAGGTGCTGTTTTGCACAGCCCTAATATCTCCTCGTTCAAGATGGGGTCTATATCCCATTTTTGCCAATGGGACTGAAAAGTAGCAAGATGGTTGCCATACACTTTTGGTTCATATGCATGTGTCACTGAGGCAGCCCTTGATAAAGACAGCTATCACCTCAAACTGTTTTAGGAGAAACTGAAATTGATGTCAAAAGACAAAATAGCTGCCACTGTACAGTTGTCAGAGGATGAAAGACACCTGTTAGGACAGAGACTTAGAGGATCATTAAAAACTGGAAAAGATGCACACAGAGACATCATGAGAAGTCCACCTGAACAGCCCATGAGAGGGGCATTTTTTTTCATGTGTAATTAAAGCTAGATTTTAACCCTAAAAAGCCCCCCCCAGGGGGCAAGCAGCTTTACCATCAAGCCAATCAGAAACACCAGAAAAATTGTTTTTTTGGAGTCTCATGATTTAGAGGAGCTTTCTTGTGAGTTTGAACACATGCGTCTGGCAGTACAGTCCTTTCATGAATATCCTTTCTGCGTGTTCATCCAGAGGTAATATTTCCATCAAATTTCCTGTTTACAAGCAAAGTTCTTCCCCTTTATCATAACAACAAGCTCCATAATAGTTCCTCCATAGCCCCATCGCAAGCCCTCCAAAGCCAACAGGCCAACCTGGGCTGAAGAACTGCCACCATTCTTCCCTACCTACCATTCCATTTCCATACAGGGGTGGGTTGATGCTTATCACCATCATCTAAAAGATGGAGAAGGACTCACCAGCCTGAAAGGCCTCGAAAACCAGCTGGCCTCCCCCAGGTGTGCACCACCCTAGGGCACCACCCTAGGCCACCACTGAAGGGCAACACTAAAGGGTGCCCTTTGGTAGTGACAAAGGTTGGGACAGAGGATCTTTTTTCTTTTTCCTTTTTGATGAAGTTCTTTGGTATTTGGTGTTGTGCTTGCTGGGGTGGGGGAAGAGTTAGGTGTGTTGTTTTCATTGGAGGCTTGGGGACAGCTGGAACCCCTCTGCAGGAAAAGAGTAGCATGGTGGGGGAGCACCCCCAGGGGTTGGGGCATGCTGATGGAAGTGGGTGGGTCAGGGATGGGAGGGGAAAAGTCTTTTAACCGAATGTGAGGGGCAGTTGGGAAGGAGGTGTGGTTGGGATTGGCAGGAGGGTTTGCTTGTGTGGGGGTTTGGACAGAGAGGCCATCAGGGAAAAGAGAGGGAAGATATAGTTTGGGATGTTGTTTGGGAATTTCTGTCTATGGATTGTTTACTGTAAGCTGCTCTGAACCTTTTGGATAAAGCGGGATAGAAATCTAATAAATACTAGGGCTGGGCGAAATTTCACCACCAGTTTTGTTTTGACACTGTTTTGACCTGTTTCAAGGTCAAAACAGCAAAAGTGAAACTGAACGGATATAGTCGAAAAAGCCTCGAAACAAAACAAGGAAAGTCTAAACGTTTCACTGTTTCAACACTGTTTCGACATTTTGCCCATAGGCTATTATGGGGAAGGTTGAAACAGCCTATAACTCTGTCATTTATGGCCTGATTTGGATGCAGCTGGCAGGAATTGTAGCCCCTTCTGAGCGGATGATACCTGCCAAGTTTCAAGGAGATAGGTGCAAGGGATTCAGAGAAACTGCACGCCAAGCTTTTGAAAGCAAAACTCATGTCACGTGTACGTGTTAAGCCACAGAGGGGTCAACACTGCAGGTATGCTAGCCCCTGCAGAGGCCACAAAGCCTGCCAAGTTTCAAGGAGATAGGTGCAGGGGTTTGGGGGAAACTGCACCTCAAGCTGCAGACAAGCAAAAATCTGTGTGTGTTAAGGCGCAGCAGGATGAAAGCTGCAGGCCTGCTAACCCCTGCTGCGGCCACAAAGCCTGCCAGCTTTCAAGGAGATCGGTGCAGGGGCTTCTGGGTTCTGGGGCCCTGCACCTCTGTCTGCTGACAGGCAAAACTCGTGTCATGGGTGTTTGTGCAACTGTGTCTGTCTTGGGGCAAGGGGGAAGGGAAACTACTGCCGGCCTGGCTGCTAGGCCCTGCTGTGGCCATGAAGCCTGCCAGCTGTCAAGGAGGTAGGTGCAGGGCCCTGCACCCCTGGCTGCTGACAGGCCAAACCCAGGACATGAGTGCTTGTGCAACTGACTGTCTCGTCTTGGGGCAGAAACAGTTCCCAGCTCTGTATTGATTCTTTCCTCTCCTTAGTTTGTGGTTTTGTAGGTGTTAATCGTTGCTCATTAACTTATTATTCTAGCTAGGTACTGTGTATTGAGCTGGTCCCTGAGTGAATCTTGACTGATTGCATAACACAGTAGCTAGCTAGGATAACGAAGGGAATTCCAATGCAGGACCAGGCCCCTCAAGCTCTGGGAGTGCCTGCCTGTCTCACAGAGATGTGCCCTAGGCACAATCGATTTTTTCATAAACTGGGAGGGTAGGTGTTTCCCTGCTTACAGAGATGCATCCTGGGATCTCTGGGGCACATCTCTGGAAATGGGGAAATCCTTTCCCCACTTACCAGAAATCCCTGGGGTGCATTTCTGTAAGTAGGAAAAGCCAAGCATGAGTTTCCAGGACTTGAAGGGCCCAATCCTTCACAGGAATTCCTGGGTTGTGCAGGATCAGGCCCCTACAAGGTCTCAGGGCACCTGTCAAAGACAGCTGGATAGTGCTGACAGCTCCAGGTTGCCTGCACTCTTCCACCACAAAGCACATAGACACCTGCCACAATAAAGCTGTACAAATTATTACCACCTTTGTCCCAGCCACACATTTTGGGCATTTGTGATGTGACAAGGGGCATGGAAGTCTGCTTGCTAGGCCTTTGTGATTCCATCAAACTGTTTATAGCAACAAAATGTAATGGTTGTTTCTTCCTTTAGAGCTTCTGGGCAGTTTGGCCAAATAGGCCATTAATCCTGGCTGGGCTGCCTGTTAGGCCCCTTGACAGCAGGGTGCTAGGGGTGTCCCAGATACAACTCATCTCTCTGGGATTAATATATAAAACAGAAATGGGTGACCATGCCTTATTGCCATAACAGTGAGAATGAGCTTTCTCCTGTCGTGGTATGGATACTCCCTTCCACTCCTATTTCCACCCGTGCAAATGTCAAAACAAGCTGTTTTGACCTTTCCATAATTTATCTCCACTTTTTACATGAAACTCTTGTGAATTCATCTACAACTTCTAAATCCCAAGAGACTGCATTTATGGCAGACCAGTTTACTACTATTTCATGAATACATTTTGTCTAGCTCTACTGATCGCCAAACCTTTCACATGCCTTCTCCCTTCTCATACTAATTCAGACTCTGAGATAGAAGTAGGAGATGTGGGAAATCAGACCCCTTTGTAATTTTATCTTCCACAGGTTTACAGCCAGGGCTAGAGAATGGGAGAGCCCAGTGCAGCTACTCATTCAGACAGCTTATTTGAGGGCAGAGACCAGCAGCCTCTTTATTAGAGCCCTCAATACAAGGGTACAACTAATACTGATACTGTTTTTTGTGGGTCACATCCAAGTAGTTCCAGGTTGTTTTCTGCAGAGGTATTTATTGGGGGACTTAGTTGGAGGCATTGGGAGAGATTCATTCATTCATACATCATTTCTACCTGCACAAGCAAGCCCAGAATTTCATTAAATAGCACACAGAAGGATCTGTAAAAGAGGGTTCTGCACAAATTGAGTCCAACTCAATTTTCTTGTCTATGTCTCTTTTAATTGTTCTTTTTTCTTTAAACTAAATCTTGTATTATGACATGATCCACACTTTCTAATTAGCCTATCCTTTTTCTAAAGGCATAATCAATCTGCAGACCCTTCCAAAATAGTAAACTATAAAACAAATCTTGCCAATATTTCCAAGACTGAATTGCAAATTCATCATTATTAGCATTCCCACTGGAAGACTGACTCTATGCTTTCTTTCCTTTCCTTCAGGTATCTTGGAATCAATCCCCAGTATATTATTAGATTATCTTTCTCAGTCTGTGACAATTCAGTAGTGCAGATCATTGTACCTTCCAGCATAGGCCAAAAAAAAAAAAGAATTTTATAATGACCACAGGTATAACTAGGAATTTTGGCAGCCTAGGGGGAGGTTGGCATGGGCTGCCCAATGGGGTTGAAAGTCTGGAGCCACCTGTAAATCAGTACCCAAAGCCCCACTCAACCACACCTGGTTCCACTACTAATGACCTCCTGGAAGAGAGTCCACAGGTCTAAAAGGAACATGGAATCCATCACATCTATTGATTGCTTATTCCAGTCATTAATCTCTCAAAGAAAATTGGGAAAAAAAAGTAATAGAGACATTTCTCTGAACCTGGATGTGAAGCAAGTCTCATTCATTTAATGAGACTCCAAAAGAACAAAGTGAGGAAGGTGAGTTGAGAAAGCTGGTGACCTGCTGAGCTCTCTTCAGGACAAACACTCATTACTCTGCTCACAGGAAGATGAGCCAAAATAAAACAAGGGCTCAGAATTGCAGCACGAAGAAGGGGACAATCCAGGGGTGGTGATTGTGGTACTGCTATTATGTCAATGCAGCAGATTGAGATGGACCTATGATTTCCATGCAGGATGGAAATTAGAGTGACTGTGTCCACTTCCCTTTTAGCATGCAAACTACTGAGAGCAGGTAGCTGCGGCAATAACAGATTGCATCAGTGTGTCATCAGTATTCCCACCTGCCCTTAGCAATAAAAAAGCATTGTTTTAATTGTTTCCCCGAGGACCTCCCTGAGACATCATGACAGCAGAGGTCTTTTGGGGTCTCTTCTGTTCATGAACCTCCAGCATAAATTGCCTCTCTCCAAATGGGGACCCCTTGGAGTCAGCCAGGAAAAACACTTTTTCTTCACCAGGTAAGTTTGGCTGCTGTGGGCTGCAGTAAGAATATGTCTTTGCCAAGGAGATCCCATTCACTCCTGACTTCAGGAGTTGATGGGGGCAGGGTATTGGCCATCCCCCTTCCTCGCTCCCTTCCCCAAACCTGATTCTCATCCCTAGGACTCCAAAAGCCTACTTAGATTGAATCCACTCCTTTCTTCACCCAGGCAGTAGCTGTGAAGGAAGAGCATTCAGGGATTCTTTCAGTGCTTCACAGGTCTGTCTACAGCCATAAGCCAGGTGCCAGGGGAGATTCCAGCTTCCCAAGTAGGCACCTTGTACACATGAAATGGCTATAGTTACAGCCAAATATCTAAATTATGGGTGTTTCACTCAGAGAAAGGTATTTGGTGGGACACTAGGGTTCTACCAGTTGTGTTCAAAGAGTGCCCTGGGGTCTCCCAACTGAATCACTAGATCATGAACAAGGGGCCAAAGGCATAACAGATCTCTTCTAATGAACAGTAGGTCATGACTCTCCGTGCAGCCTCCACATAGTGCTTTGTTACAGTCCAAGCTTTGGTTACCTGTCAGGAAAGGGAGATGGGATTAATGTTCCCTCCTCAAATCAAGTGATCTTTTATGAGTAAAGAATCTAATCAGTGGTCCTGAACTTCTTGGTGCACTTCATTCCTTAGTGAGACAATGTCATAGTTACATGACATTTCTGATCATCATTTACAGCTACTTCTGTGCCAAAAATACATAAGATACCAAAGAGACATCACTCATCTCTCAAAGAGTGATAGTGAATGCAAAGTGTATTAGCCCGGAGTCTT
The DNA here is from genome assembly GCF_000455745.1 of Alligator sinensis. Lineage (NCBI taxonomy): Eukaryota > Metazoa > Chordata > Crocodylia > Alligatoridae > Alligator > Alligator sinensis. Next base: position 1,702,770 of record NW_005842176.1, read on the forward strand.
ATTCAGGTTTCCTTTCTGGGTGTGAATCCAGTATTATGATTTGGTCTTTAAATTTCCTATGGCTATAGTACTGATTGCACCACAGATCCAAAGACCATTTTGGATATATCCAGGTATAACTTCTTGTAATACTTTTTAGTCCATCAAAGTTATATTTTTTTAAAGACTTGCAGTTTGTATTATAGGATTGATCCACTATGGGTTCTGTAGTCCATAAAGTCCAGTTTTAGAAACTGTTCTTTTCTCAGACAGACACCATTCAAAATGACCGAGCATTTCTACTTAGCCTTTCTGTAAAATTTACCACTTGGGGAAGATCAGTCTTGGAAAATATCAGCTCAGAAGCTAAAACTTTCAGCAAATTGTCAGCAACCAAAACAGGGGTATCTTGTGTGAAAACTGTTGTGCTATCTTATCCTTAGTCAGAGATGTTACACACACCAAAGGATAGCCCAACTAAACCGTAAGTAAAAGCTAGATTCCATCACTGTTACTGACCTTGAACAGGACCTTGTTCTTTAAGTAACTACGAAGAGTCAAACAGGACCATTCCCAAAGTAAAGCAGTATATACCATTAGGGTGGCAGAACTTGGCCTCAGGCAGAAGGACATGTCTCTCCTGGAAGGTGTATTTACCAGGTGAACAGGAAATGTTGAAAGCTATCAAAACAGGTAAGATTAGGAGGGATGGAGGATAATTGCCTACTTTCATTGTTCTTTTTATGAAAACCCAGTTCCCAGACTTGCATAATTTTATCATTTTATCATTCCCAGTCCAATAGGTAATTTGCATGATGATTCTACTGCAGAAGAATGGCTTCTGGCAGGATTTAAGGTAAGGCATGCAACTATGTGACTATCTTAAGCAGTGTAAGACATATAGCAATATTTTCCACTTAGTAGCTCATGTTTCCTGTCTTTTCTTTTTTTGGTGGGGCAGACAACAGTGCACTGAGAGGGGAATTTGCTTCTAGAATCTAGGAAGCTTCTAATGCAGTATTACCATATTGTCCCACATACCATGTGCTCCCAAATAAAACAAGTGCCTTGTTTTTTGGAAGGTATTTGTAGAAAAAAAAGGATTTTTTCCAGTCATGACTTAAAGCTGGACTTTCCATGGAGAGGCAGGATTGCAAGATGCCTGCCAGTTTCTTGCTGAGACAGCAAGCAGGAGGGAGGAAGTCTCAAGTGAGCTCAGTCTCACAAAGGTGTATGTACTGACTTAGGGTATAAAGGTGCATCTCTACCCCACCTTCAACCCTTTCAGGACTTCAACAGGGAGGAACAAAATCACATGGGTGCCTAAATCCATTTGGATGCCTAATAGGTGGAACAGAATCTGGTCCTAACAGCCTTTAGAAGACTGTGCTGCAGGAACTCATTAAACTTAGCATTCAGGGAAGGGAATGACTGTGTTAATAACCCCTTTTTACAGGGAGGAAAAATCAAGAACAGAGTAATCAATTCATAACTTTCCCAAATAATGCAGTGAATCCCTGGAAGAGCCATCAATAGAACACAGCTCTCTCAGCTCTGGGTCTCTTGCCATCCACTATAGTCAGCTATTATGTTAATTTACATTGACTGTGGATTTGGCTGCATAAATCTGAATTACCTGACACTTTTGGGAAACAGTCCTTAGTGTCTTCTTGGCCCTGAGTGTCTAATAAGATGTATTTCTTACACTGTTCTTTCCTAGCAATAGAAATGCAGGTATCATGACTGACTGACTTCTGGAGCAGCTTATTTCCTAATGTGTTCCTACTTTCCTGTTCCTTTAGGCAGTATTCATGAAGACCATGGGATTGGGGAGAAATCAGACCCTGGTAACAGAATTTGTCTTTGTGAGCTTCACAACAGAGCCACACCTGCAAGTCACCCTTTTTGTCATCTTCCTCTTTTCCTACATCCTGACACTGATGGGGAACCTAGGCCTCACAGCCTTGATCTGCCTGGACTTGCGCCTGCACACACCCATGTACTTCTTTGTGGGCAGCCTCTCTTTTCTGGACACATGGTACTCCTCTGTTTACACCCCCCGAATCCTGGCTGACTGCATTTCCAAGAGCAAAATAATGTCTTACACTGGCTGTGTCATCCAATACTTCTTCTCTGCTGCTGTGGTCCATACCGAGTGCTTCCTGCTGGCGGCCATGGCTTATGACCGCTATGTGGCCATCTGCAACCCGCTGCTTTACTCCTCTGCCATGACCAAGAAGCTCTGCATTCAGCTGGTGGCCAGCTCCTATGCTGTTGGCTTTGCCAATGCTATTGCACACACTGGCAACATGTTCCGGCTGCGCTTTTGTGGGGACAACACCATCAACCATTTCTTCTGTGATGCCCTGCCACTGATGAAACTGGCCTGTGATGATATCAGGGTCTATGAGATCATTCTGGCTGCTATTGTTGGCTGCAATGTGGGGACTGCAATTGTCCTGGTTCTCTGTTCCTACACAGCCATTGTGGCAGCCATCGTGCGCATCCACTCAGCTACTGGGAGACGCAAGGCCTTCTCCACTTGCTCTGCCCACCTGGTCTCTGTCACCTTCTTTTATGGCTCCCATCTCTTCATTTACTTGCGACCCAGCTCCCAGCACACCCCTGAGGGTGACAAGGTGGCTGCTTTGTTCTACACAGTGGTAAACCCTCTCTTGAACCCTGTTATTTACAGCCTGCGCAACAAAGATGTGAAAGAGGCCCTCAAAAAAGCCTTAAGCAGAACTGTAGACCCCAGGTAATTGGTGACAGAGGGCTGCCTAGCTGCAAAAGAAAAAAATGAGAGCCAAGTGACTCTCTGAAATATATTTAATTATAATTCAGAGGTGAGCACACTCAGGGACTGGGCTGGCTCTGCAAGGCTAGGTTAAGCCAGGGCTCCACCATCCTGTGTGTTCAAATCCATAAAAGAAAGACCCAGAAATAGACTAGTCCTAATTTCACACCTGACAAGGAGCAACAACTGTGATATGAAAAACATAATAGCAGCATAGCCACACAGACGTAAGATAATAATAAATCAGCTTTGACCTAAGTGTTCCACATGCTTCTCATTCTATGGTTAGTACTGGAGACAGAAGAAGTCAGATCTGTTTTTTTTTCACAAAACTTGAAGCTTGGATGGTGTCTTCAGGATCAGGGCCCAATTACAAAAGCTCTTATTAAGAACATATCAACATAAGAAGTGCCATACTGGGTCAGAACAATGATATATCTAATCCAGTATTCTGTCTCCAACAGTGGCGGAAATGGATGCTATAGAGAGAAAGCACTGAACTGGATATCTCTGGGGCAATCTATCCCTTATCTATTATCTTCTCTGGCATCTACAATTATTGGTTTAGAGATGCCAAAGGAAACATCCCCAGTCATTCTGTTTAATAGCCATTAATGTTTCATCCATTAATTTCTCCAGTCCCTTTTTGAACCTGGCTATGCTATCTTCCTCCACCAGCTCCTGTGGCAATGGATTCCACAAGTTTACTCTGCATTGCATAAAAAGTACTTTTCCTTGTTAGTTCTATACCTGTCACCTACTAATTTCAGCAGATGTTCTGAATTCTGAGTGCTGTATTCTGGGACTTGGTAAACGACAATTCCCTGTTGGTCAGAATAGTGTTATATATTGTATATATATGCACAGCAAGACATAGTATCTCCAAAAGAACTGAGGCTTAAAATGATCAAGGCAAACTGAGGAAGTGTTAATGACCTCTATAGCTGCTGAGGCCCAGATGGGAAGGGGCTGTGCCTTCCCAACCCCTCAAGTAGTTGCCTGGATCCTCCCCTTCCCTTGCCCATTCTGACCTGTCAGGGAGTTTCCCTTGTCATCTCACCTGCCATGTGTTGATGTTATAGTTGGGCCGGGCTGCATGAAGAGTGATCGTTCCTCAAGGACACAATCCTCAAAGCACAAAAGAAGTCCATTTCCATGCAGAGGAAAGGTAGTAGAAGGGCTGGTAAACCCTCTTGGCTTAATAGGAATATCATGGTTCTCTTGAAAAAGAAAAAAGAGGCATACAAACAATGGAAGCTTGGGACAGTCCCCAAGGAGACTATACAAAAATGGCCTGCACTTGTAGGGAGCAAATTAGAAAGACTAAGGCAGAGACTGAATTTAAGCTAGCTGCAGAAATCAAGGACAACAAGAAGTCCTTCTTTAGGTATGCAGGGGACAGGAGATAAACAAATGGAAGTGTGGGGCCACTGCTTAACAACTCAGGACAGCTGGTTACTGACACTCAGGAGAAAATTGAACTCCTGAATGACTACTTTTCTTCGGCATTTTACTGGACTAAGGGGAAAGTCACACTAGATAAGGTTCAGAATGGGCATGGTGGGAATGACCGCTTTCCTACTGTTCATGCTGAGCTGGTGCATGATCAGTTAGAAAAGTCAGACATAAGTCAGCAGGACCAGATGAACTTATAGTTTCATAGTTTCATAGTTTCAGGGTCGGAAGGGACCTAATAGATCTTCTAGCCCGACCCCCCGCCAGGGCGGGAGAACAACCCAAAAAAAACACAACAAACCCTAAAAACAAAAACGGGACTCAAATGAGTCCAGCCAGGTAGGTATCCAGCCTCTTCTTAAAGATCCCCAGGGTAGGGGCCAGCACCACCTCCCTTGGAAGTTGGTTCCAGCTCCTAGCCGCCCTAACTGTGAAGTAGTTTTTTCGGATGTCCAATCTGTACCTCCTCTCCATCAACTTGTGCCCATTACTCCTTGTTATGCCAGCGGGGGCTAGGGGAAACAGCGTCTCCCCCAAACCCTTCTGGTTCCCCCTAGTGAGTTTATAGACGGTCACCAGGTCCCCCCTCAGCCTTCTCTTGTGGAGGCTGAATAGGTTCAAGTCCCGCAGTCTCTCACTGTAGGGTCTGCCCTGTTGTCCCCGGATCATGCGGGTGGCCCTCCTCTGGACCCTCTCCATGTTGTCCACATCCCTCCTGAAATGGGGCGCACAGAACTGGACACAATACTCCAGCTGCGGCCTGACCAGCGTCGCATAGAGGGGGAGGATCACCTCCCTGGCTCTACTCGAGATGCACCTGTGGATGCACGACAAGGTCCGGTTAGCCCTGCCAACCATGACCTCGCATTGTCGGCCCATGTTCATCTTGGAGTCAATAATGACACCAAGATCCCTTTCCGCCTCCGTGCTCTCAAGTAGGGAGCTCCCCATCGTATAAGTGTGCTGCTGGTTCCTACTACCCAAGTGCAGCACCCTGCACTTGTCCGTATTGAAACACATCCTGTTCCTGTTTGCCCACCCCTGTAACCTATCCAGATCCTTCTGCAATCTCTCTCTCCCTGCTAGCGTGCTCACCTCCCCCCAAATTTTGGTGTCATCAGCGAATTTAAACAGGTTGCTTTCCACCCCAACATCAAGATCGCTGATGAAGAAATTGAACAGCGCAGGCCCCAGGACCGAGCCCTGGGGGACTCCACTACCCACCTCCCCCCAAGTCGAGTATGATCCATCCACCACCACCCTCTGAGTGCGACCCTTCAGCCAATCTGCAATCCATCTGACTGTGTAGGCATCTATGCCACAGTCGCCTAGTTTATTAATTAGGATGGGGTGAGAGACGGTGTCAAAGGCCTTGCTGAAGTCCAGAAAGACTACATCCACCGCGACACCTGCGTCCATGGCCTTTGTGACCTGATCATAAAAGGCAATCAGGTTGGTCTGACATGATCTCCCCCTAATAAATCCATGCTGATTGCCCCTGAGCATCATCTCGGATGCCGGCCCATCACAAATGTGCTCCTTGATGATCTTCTCAAAGAGCTTCCCCAGGATTGAGGTAAGACTGACGGGCCTATAATTGCCCGGGTCCTCCCTTTTCCCTTTTTTGAAGATGGGGACCACATTAGCTACCTTCCAATCGTCTGGCACCTGGCCCAAGCACCACGATCGCTCGTAGAGCCGTGCCAGGGGCCCTGCAATAACCCCAGCCAGCTCCCTCAGCACCCTGGGGTGGAGAGCATCCGGACCCGCTGACTTGAACGCGTCCAGCCCCTCCAGAAGCTCTCTAACCCGGTCCTCCCCAACCTGAGGTCTGAAGGCGATCCCCTCGCGTCCGGCTTCTATCACAGCAGGGAAGTCCCGGTCCCTGCACAAGAAAACGGAGGTGAAGAATTGGTTAAAGAGGTCCGCTTTATCCTCTGACGCAACCACCAGATTGCCCCGCATATCCTGCAGGGGCCCCACATTACCCGGCGCCTTCTTCATCCTCCCAATATATTTGAAAAAGGACTTTTTGTTATCCTTAATCCTGGACGCTAATCCGAGCTCTATCTCCGCCTTGGCCTTCCTAACAGCCCGCCTGCAGGCCCGAGCAGAGGAGGTATACTCCTCTTTGGAGATTACACCCCCCTTCCACCGGGCGTACGCCACCCTTTTGGCAAGCAGGCATTCCCGGACACCCTTGGTGAGCCAGGGGGGCTTTTGGACACTCCTGCCCGCCTTGCTTCTTGTCGGGATGGACACCCCTTGGGCCCCGAGTATCGTTTCCTTAAGGAACGACCACTCCTCTTGGACGCTGAGTTCCTCTGCCCTCAAGGACCCCAGTTCCTCTCCCACTAATCTCCTCATCTCACTGAAGTTGGCCCTCCTGAAGTCTAGGGCCACCACCTTGCTGCGGGCCCTTGACACTCTACGCTGGATGGTGAATTCCAGCACGCGATGATCACTATTGCCCAGGTGGTCAAGAACCTGGAGGCCTCTTACCAGGTCGTCGCCTGCGGCCAGGACCAGGTCCAGCAGAGCAAGTCAATGTGTGATACACTTGCAGAAGGTAAGATTCTGAATGACAGCCAGCATGGCTTCATTGCAGGCAGGTCTTGTCTTACCAATCTCATCTTCTTCTATGACCAGGTAACTCACCACCTGGATAAGAGAGAGGAAATTGACATTGTATACCTAGACTGCCAAAAGGCCTTTGATCTGGTGTTCCATGATGTTTCCATGGGAAAACTGGAGGATTGCGGGCCTAACTGCTCAACAGTTAGGTGCGTAGCAAGCTGGCTGCAGGGTAGGACCCAGAGAGTTCTAATGAATGGATCTGTGTCATCCTGGCAAGAAGTGGCCAGTGGTGTCCCTCAGGGGTCCATGCTTGATCCAGTGCTTTTTGATGTCTTTATCAATGATTTGGATGTGGGGGTGAAGAGCTCACTAGCCAAGTTAACAGATGACATCAAGTTATGGGGAAGCGTGGTCATACTTGAAGACAGGCTGAAGATACAGGCGGACCTAGACAGGCTTGCAAGTTGGGCGGACCAGAACCAGATGAAGTTCAACATTGAGAAGTGTAAAGTGCTCCATCTGGGGACAAACAATGCCCAACATACTTTCAAGCTCAGTGGCGCCAAACTGCCTAGCACCATGACTGAAAGGGACCTAGGGGTAATAATAGACCATAGTATGAACATGAGCTGTCAGTGTGATGCTGTAGCCAGCAGGGCAAACAACACTCCCCACCCCCCCCCGCACATCCTTATCTCAGTGACTGGTGCCTCCTGGGTTTGGGGGTTGCATCCGGGGTCCCCCTGCGACTGATCGCCGAGCTGGGGGGATGTGAGGACCACACCCTGCATGCTCCCTGGCAGACCTGGAAGTGGACCAGAAGCACTTCCAGTCCACTTCTGGGTTCGCTGCCAAGCATGTGGAGGGCCCCCCCACACTCCTGTGGGATGCTCCTGCTACCTCAAGGTATGTAGAAAAAACCTTTAAAGCTGTGTCTATGTCCGAATTGCTGATTCTCCAAATCAGCATCAAATCTTCAGATTCAGATTTGGAGAAATTGAATCAGGGACAGTGATCTGAATCAACAAATTGAACCACTGTCCCTGATTCAGGCCAAACCTGAATCGAATAGGGCCTGTTTACAAACCCCTACTGAGGGGCCCCACTGGCTACCTGCCACCAGGTCAACATAGATCCATCTATTACTACTCTCTGGGTCCAACCCCACAGCCAGTTTCCCACACATCTGACTGTTGAATTGTTGAGTCCATAGTCCCCTAGTTTTATCTTGAGAGCCTCAAGGGACACCAAGTCAAAGGCCTTCATAAAGTCCAAGTAAATGATGTCGACCTCATCTCCCTTATCCAGGTGGTGAGTAACCTGGTCATAGAAGGAGATGAGGTTAGTCAGACACACATCACCTACCCATGACAAAACTATGCTGGCTGTCATTAAGAACTTTGCCTTCTACTAGCTTATCATATATGGACTCCTTGATAAATTTTTTGATGATATTTCATGGGATTGAGGTCAGGCTTATCGGCCTGTAGTTCCCTGGGTCCTTTCTCCTCTCCTTCCTTAAGATGGGCACAACACTGTGCCTCTTCCAGTCTTCTGGCACCTCCTGAGTGCCACGAATTCTCAAAGAGGTTTGCCAGTGGTCCTGCTGACTTATAAATATCCAGCCTCTCTAGCTGTTCTTTCATCAGCTCTATATTGACTGTTGGTAGGTGATCATCCGTACTGTGACTATTCTGCATCATATTTCATTCAGCAGGCTATCACTCTTAAACTGATGGAATACAGATGCAAAATACTTTATTAAAGGACATTATAAAAAGGAATTTACTGAAACTGAATGCTATCCTTGAGACAGGCAATTCATGCTAGCTATTAAGTGCGAGCATGCTGCACCCAGCCACAGTTGCTGCAGACATTCTCTGTCTCTGTGGGGTGAACACTTTTCCATACGCTGAGATGGCATGTTTAGCATCCACTAAGTTTGTTAGAAAGGTGAGGCAGTGTCTTGCCAATGTGCAAAGATTTGAAAACTGGTCACAGAGTCCCAGCATATAGGTACAGGCACAGGCATCTGACACTCTTTGATGAAGTTCATGTAAGCAGCACATTCATTATCATGCTTTTTCTGCCATCCAAAGGTTGTTTTCAGTAGCTGAAGGTCACAACTCACTTTGGTTGGGGCCCAAAATGTGAGCAGCACTAAAGAAGGGGCTAGCCGGTTGTCTTAACCATGGTGGCAGTGAGAGGTTGTACCTGTAGTAATGGTTCAGCTTCAAAGCTATTGCCTGGAACAGGTCTCTTCTCCACTGGTTTTCATGAGGACAGCTTGACAGTTCTTGAAATTCTGTCTTTGACCCAGCTTATCATATCCATCAACTTGCTGTGTGCATGGTAGATCACAGCCTGTTGGCCTTTAAACCACATTAGGAGCTCCATGAACTGGGTGGTATTGTCAGCCACAAATGTCACTTGATCTTGAATGTCACTTCACCCTAAGAGTTTGTGAAGCTTAAGCATGCACTGTGCTGGGTGTGATTTTCAGTTCCTTACTCACAAATTGGTGGTAGTACTGTATATACTTAGTGTGGTAATGGACTGCATTGCACCGCAAATTCCACTGTGTGAGCACAGGCTCTGTTGGCAGCAGTGCAGTGCCATGTGAGTCCCCACTCTGACTGGCAATGTACTCCCTGTACCAGACCTAATGGTTTGGACAGTGCTTGAAGGCTTTTCTGAAAGAAGGTACCAGGCTATGCATATTGGGGAACTGCATATACCACATGTGTGCATTGCAGGTAACATGAACTGCATTGGGCAGCATTCCTTGGAGCACATCGGAGAAAGCCTTTCACATGTACATGGCATTGCCAGACAGGAATTCTGAGATCTTGTTAAAGTCTGAGACATAACTGACAATTACCTTCAGGACGGCTTGAGGCACGGTAGAAAAATTGACAGATGTGAAGTGGACCGGCTCATGTCTCAGTCTGCCCAGATCTCCAGTACAAATAAAATGTGCAGCACATAGTTATCTTGAGGGTCAGTGGCTTCATCAGCCATAATGCCGAAGGATTCACATGCTGCTAAGGCAGCCTTTGTGGACTGTACATGTGAAGTGATTACTTCAGGGAGATAGTCCTGATGAAGCTTGTTGGCACCCAGAAAACTGCTAGCATTTGGCACATTTTGGTTCAGGTAGTCCCTTAACTTCGAGTAATCAAGTTTCTCCAGCAAAATGTTGGCCACCATGAAAGCCTTCACGAGGGAAAATGTCACCTCTTGCCTTGCCAAGCTGCTTTCTGTGGCCCATACTTTGCCATACTGGTGGCACATGGGAAGATTTCCCAACTACATTGCCATAGCGGTGTGCTATTAGCACTGCTACGGCAACATAGCCAGTGTTCACATATAGACCCACATGATCACTATGTCACTGTAGCATACTGTATGGTGACGTAGCATGTAGATGTGCCCAGTGTTAAGTTTAATTACCAGTAGCCTATGTTTCATAGTACTTCAATACCAACACTTAATGGTAGGTGATTGTGGTTTTATTATAGCCAATTTACAGCACTGTTCAGTTATTTTATGTAATAACTAGCCTGAATTTTCCTTACTTCATTGTAATATTGTATTCCCTCATGGTCCACTAAGCAAGTGTTTGCTTTACACTAAACAAATGTTTTAAAACCCACAGCCAGTCCTCAGGGACTCTCAGCACTCACAGACCCCATGAAAGCCAGCCAGAAATGAAGGCATTTAAAGCCTTTGAAAATGGAGGGCACCGACGATGAAATCCTGCATCTATTGAAGTCAATGAGATTTTTTTTTCATTGATTTCAATGGGCTGGGCTTTTATTAGTCATTTACATACTGTCATGAACCCTACTGAAGCAGACCTTCCATTTAAATATATGGGAGTCTTTCTGCTTTCCTCAGTGGAGACTGGAAAGAGGGTTTTATCATTCCTAGGTCACTCTGTAAGTATTCAACTCTTGCCCCCTCCCTTCCTCTTCAGTCAGGACTTTCATCCCCTCCCAGTATGCTTTGGAAGCTGGTAGTGACACAATGTCCTTAATCACTGGTTCCTCTGCAACTTGACTGCCTAACCTGAGCATGTCCAGACAATCCCAGATGTTTGTTTCCCTGGGGACAAGTACTTTTCCCCAGGGAACACCTGTGCCACGCACGCTCTGGCATGTGGCAGGCTACCCTGGGTGGGGTAGGGGAGGCTGGGGCCAACAATTGTGCTGGCCCCCGCAGTCTTACCTGGAGTCCTGAGGGCTTCCCAGGGTTGCAGCCATGGCAGAAAACCTGGCTGGCAGTCGGAGAATAGCTCCAACTGGCCAGGCTCTGTTTTTTTTGACCCTGGGATCTCAGACTTAGTGGGTGACCCAAGCTGACACTGCAGCAAGGCACTGTGTATGGAGGCTATGAGGAAAGTGCATGGTCATGAGAGTCTGTATCTCAGAGGGGACCCATGCTCTTTTCTGCTCCTTGTCTACACCTTGTTCTTGACACTATGTCCTTTCTGAATACAACTGTGGTAACCACAGAGCCTCTCTCAGCAAACCTCTCAGTAAAACCAATTGTAATGTCAAAGCTGGATGTGAGTAGTCACTGCAACCCTTTTGCACACAAGGTGCCAAATGTAGATTCTGGAATCACCCCTAGGTCTAACCAGTGGCTCTGGTCAAATGTGTGTGGCGTACTGCATGGATATCTGAACATCTCCCCTCCTGGGTGGAAAGGGGTATTGATTATTTCCAGTTAAGCCCTTGGAAGCTTAAGATTGAAAACTGGACATGGAGTAAGCAGGGAAGGAGCTTCACAATACTTTCATCCCAGGAAATCCTGAGGGGGTAAATGACATCCTACTGAATAGACACCTCTCTTCTGTAACCCAGAGCAGCCAGACTTACCTGAAGAAGGGAAAGTACATTACTGAATCAACTCCAGAGGGTTCCCATTTGGATGAAGGGCATGGATGATTTATACTGGATTTTCCTGAGTAGAGCAATTCTACTCCCCACAGGGCCTCTGGAGTCAGGATGCTTTAGGGAAGTCCCTGGGGAAGCTATTAGAATGACTCCTTGTTAGTGCTGAGAGCAGTTGGGAATATTTTCAGGACACTGATGCTTCTAGTAATGTCTAAGAGATGTGTGGGATTCAGTCCCTCAGGGTTCAGTGTCCTGCCTGGGGACCAGATGCTGCTATTTCTTCTTTTTGCCTGAGGCTGGCATCCAAGGGCCACTCTATGTCCCATACTATAGTCCCCTAGAGAGATGCATTATATAATTTCTAATAGTGTGGTCAAGGGGTGCCTTCCAACCTTCTCCTGGCCACCCCCCCGTCTCTGCCCCCCCACTCCCCAACCTCCCTGCAGGCACATTGCCTTCCTGGTCCTTCTTGATCCCCCCTGTTAAAATGACCTCCATTCGTTTCCCAGAGATTCCACCATCTCCTCTCATCCTTTTTGAGCCCTCATTCTTCTGTGACACTTGGCTGATGGAGCTCACTGTGATTTGATCCCTGGGGCTCTCTCTCCATGAATGGAGCAATGAATGGGATGACCCTTAGTAGAACTCAGGAAGCCACCACACTCCTCATCCAACCTTCCCCAGCATATCTCTACCATTCATTCATTGATGCATCTACCTGCTAACTGGGGTTTCACTGGGATTTCATCTTTGCAAGGAAGTAATGCAACTAGTAGGTAGCTGCACAGACACAGGGTGCAACACACCAGTATTTACCAAGTTCAAATTCTGAACTTGCTTTCACAAGGAGAAGCTTAGTAACTTCCATGGAGCTTGCCCTATATGGCAAGCCTATGCTAGAGCTGATCAGGAAATGGACTGTTTGGTTTTATGGGAAAGGTTTCAGTTTGGAACAAAACAGAACAAAATAAAAAATAATTTTGAAATTTCTTACAAGATGAAAACCTCCTGCTACCCCCACCCACCAGATGGCTCTGGGTCAATCAAAATGTTTTGTTCTGATTCATTTTGTAAAAATGTGATTATAATAGAATATAAAAGAAAATTGAGATGAAAAGCGATTTGGAAATAAGGATTTGAAATGCTGTGGGATTACTGGGTCAAACCTTGGGCAGTATCTTGTTCATTAAAAAAATAAAATAAACTCTTTGAATTGATGGTACCCAACAGACAAATACAAAGAAAATAACTACTTTTCTAGAAACCAACACCTTTCTTCAGTAGCAGTACTTGCCCCATGTAGCAAGGGCTGCTACAGACAGATACTACATATAGTTGTCTCACTATGAGTTGTTTGTTTTAGTAAAATAAGCCACACTGATATCCATGCTGCTACAGCTAGACTGTTTGGTAATGCTGCCAATGCAGCCTAGAAGTACTTTATGTTTGGAGCTATTCCCCACTATCTCAATAGGCTTCTCCCAGTACCCAGCACTGGTTGTGAGCCAGTTGGAAGAGAGGAATTACAGCAAGGGCTTCTGTTCATGGCCCCTGCCCCCTAGGTATATCCCAGTCCATCAGTTAGATCGGGACGTGCAAGATGTGTGGAAGCCGCTAGGAAGCCCTTTGCAAACCAAGTAGTTCTGGTTATAGTGACAATTTTAATGCAAGGGGACACCTTTCTTCACAACATAGATGTGTTGAGAGTTATATATGGGTTTACACACACCGTGTACACTTATGCTACATGAAAATATGGTGCATACATACTGGCATACGTGCCATGCACATTCATAGGCACACAAGCAAACCACATGCACCTCTGAACCAGTGCATTACAGTAAATAAGTCAGGATCCTTTTTCAATCTCTTTATTGAAGAAGTCAGTAAAGGAAATGACCAGGAGAGAAGCCTGTTTCTCGATGGAGTAGCTCTATCAACTCCCCATGTCATTTCATGCAGTGTAGAATCAGTAAATGATAAAGAAAGAGAAGAATATAGTCCCTTGGTAATCAGTGAAGCCCTGGGTGCTGGAAGTGCATTCATGAAATGGAATAAAAGTGGATCATGCAGGGCAGGGATTTACTCCTTAGAGCATCTGCTGCTGGTGCAGGTGCAATAAGAAGTTAATTTAGCTCCCCCAACTCAGTCTCAGCTCAGGGATTGGCAGCTGCATTGATATAAACTTGAGTTGAGGATGCTGCTGCAGATGGAGCTCCAACATCTGTGTTGACATGATATGGCACAAAAAACACAGACTGCAAAACAAAAAGATGACTTTCCTCATCCCTCTGGTCACTCCTGTTATTGTCAATGCCCTTCTAATGCTTACCACTGTCAGCAGGTGCTTGAGATGTGCCAGTGTCATTTACCTTGGTTACTCATTTACCTTACCAGCTTACAACCCCTCTGGAGGTTTAAGGTAAAATGTGCCGTAAAATGCTGCTCTGTCTGGTAAACTTTGCTTACAGAATCAAGAAGCTCTTTGGGGTCCTGATTGTGATTTGTTTGCTGTTGGGCTCTGAAAGAGCTGATATGGTAGGGGGTGTGTAGATGAAACAGGGGCCCTAAATTGAAGTGGTAAGTTTTAAAAAACACCTCTTCAATTTAGGGCTGATGAAACCCCCATGTCATCCACACACCCCGCTGACTTAGCTGCCTCTCTGGCACGGAGGGGAGGACCAGCTGCAGGTGGGCAAAACGGTCCCTGGAGTGTGGGGGCTGGTGCTTCCCTCTGCAGCAGTGGTGGCCACCCCACAGGTGGCACCTGCCCACAGGCACCCGGCTTGGGTGGTCCCGGGGGGCACTGGGCCCCTACACAGCTCAGGCAGACTCCAGGGGTTGGGGGGAAGATCAGGCTTGCAGCTTTTTTTGGGCAGAGCCTGCTTTCCTAGTCTGCTACCAGGCTGCCTGCAGGGCTTCCTGCAGAGCCCCTGAGCTGCATGGAGCCCAGTGCTTCGCTCCATGGCTATAGGGGCAGCAAACTAAAACTCCTCGAAGGAGTTTTAGTTTACTGCCCCCCAAGTCATTTAAGGCGCATTACGTCACTGAATTTCCTACAGTAGCTGGAATTAATGCGCAATATGCTGCCAAGGCGTGCAAACACCAACACAATTAAAGTGGTGCAAAAGCATTTAGCCTGCTTGAAAGTGTTGTGCCTCTCATTTCATCTACACATGGCTGTACATCCCACTGTACTAGGAAGAGGGGTTGAGTCTGTGTCACTTATGGGTTCCCATAAAAAAACAAATATCAGCCTCCATTTTAGATTTGTGCTCCCTGCCAAGGCTAGTGGAAAATTTGTCAAAATTGTTTTGGGGCTAAATGAAGCTTCTCAGGAACAGAGTCTGCTCCCAGTGGAAGAATTCATTTTTTCATAGAAAATGTGAAAGCTGGGAACTTCAGCCTGGTGATGGCCACCAGAGAGCATTTCTGCCAGCACAGTGCCAGACACTTGCTCCCAGCATGGGAGACAAGTAGGCTACCTCATATGAGGACTCCACATCAAAGGAATATTCACACGGACAGGCCCATTGGTTTTCTAGCTGAAGATATGGATTAGTTAGCATTTCCTATTTCCCACCCCCAACTTAGGATGCAATGAAATGCAGCCTGGTAGGTATTAGAAGACTGAAAAATGAAAGTCAATTCTGTGGCATTTTTATCCTCAGATTAAAATGTATTAAGCTAGACCATCTTGCCAGCAGCTTGGTTAGAAGTCATGCAAGAACTGGTAGGGTACTCCCTGCCCCTGCCAAAAGTCTCAACAAAAATGAAGATCAAAATTTGTCAACCCCAAAAGAAGCTGATTCAAACTAATGACATAATGCTTCAGTGGAGGTATAGTTTAGGTGCTTTACACATCCCTTTCTCTTATGTGAAATTATTTTGCTGAACAATATATATATATCCTCTTGGTAAGGGGTGGAGATGCGCATTCATAGTGGATCATTATGAAAGATCTACTGTCAGAGGGCCCTGCCTGAAAAGGGCAACAAGAACTTAAAAGTAAATGAGCTACAATACCCATGAAACCCTATGGTGCCATCTAGACTCCAAATATTTTGGAGTTTGAGTGTTCTGCATTTTAACAAAATATTATCATAGGGGGGAGGGAGGCAACTTCCATTTGTCAAAGATTCAATTTCCCACTGAAAAACACTTGGCAGATGCATTTCAGCTATCCCTAACTCAAGAGTTGTCTTTCTCTGTTTCCCTCTCTCACCCCAGACATAAATTACATTCCCAGGTGTTCCCCTCTTAAAAGGAAAGGTGCTCAGCAGAAGAACATCTCTTGCTATCTTCAAAACATGTTCAGACTCAGGTCCCACTGAGAGAGCTAAAATACTTACAGCATTTTGCAGTCCACAGCAGGTTGCCTGACATCCGACATGTGAGACTGAGACTGCGATGGAGAACTCCGTTGCAGCAAAAAGGAACAGCATAATTGCTATACCCGTCCAGGCGGCCTGTGGAAGACAGAGCCATGTGGGATGCCAGTTACTCTTGAGATAATGCATGATAACACATTGATAACACAATGAACAGGGCTGCAGTGAGATCCATAACTATCTCCACTTCACTTAGACAAAAATGACATCACAAAAGTGCAAAGTAGAGTAAGATGAGACCCAAAAGCAGTAAGTATCCTGGGTTCTCAAAGAGACTGCTTGACAGATTTGCCAGACTTCTAGGTGGGGCTAATCACAAGATCTTGATCTGAATTGAGTTTTCAATGGAAAGTTGGGTTTCTGACTTCTTTTGTTTGCACAAGCATCAGTTGCCAATAAAAATCAAATCCTTATTTGACACCTTATTTGACATCCTGACACCTAAGACCTGAATCATTTTCTGTTTTCAGTTTGAAACCAAAATATCTCTTTAAAAAAATGGAATGTTTCATTTCCAAATATCTTACCCCAGAGCCTCATAGGACTGCTAGTCCATGTGCACTCTGCTCCATTTCTCCTGTAAGGGCCAGGCTTCCCACTTGGATTTATTGTCCCATGGAGCACCAGGGCTAAATGATGATAATGACACCTTACTTCTATTCGTAGAAACAAAAGTGTTTCATGGGAGATGTAGTCTAATCAGAGCATCCAGCTTTGAGAAGAGATTGATAGCATGGGTGACTGGTGCCTCTTGAGTCGTGGGGGGGGTACATCCCCCCCCCCCACTAGTCAGCAACCAGGGGGTGTTCCCCCGCAGCTGATCTCACTGACTGGGTGGGGGGGAAATCTCACCAACCAGGAAGAGGCCACAGCGCTCCCAAAAGCAGCCACGGTGCTCCCGAAAGCACGGCATTTCCACCCCCCACTCCCCGGCCGGCGCTCCCCTGCCCTCCCTACCAGTCATCTAAACAGGGAGCACAGCGTGTCAGGGGGTGCACCAGTGCTCCCAGGGGGTGCATGTGCACCCCCATGCACCCCCTATGATTTGGCACTGGCATCAACCCTGCAATTCCCTCCCATAAGGAATTAGAGCAAGTTCAGAATCAAACCAAGAAATGTTTCAATTCTTTTTTTTTTTGCTTTTTTCTTTTCTTTTTTCTTTCTTTCTTTCTTTTCTTTCTTTTTTTTTCAGCTGAATATTCTGTATTTTCCGTGAAAAACATAAATTGAAAATATTTTTGTTGTCTTTTTTTTTTTTTTTTTTTTTGAGTTTTTGTGCAAAAAGACCACTTTTTCTGAGTGACTTTAGTGCTTAGTACCCAGCCATTTTGGTTGCACTGAACATTTCAGCTACCCTTGGGTGCTGAGACCTTCACTTTGGTTCTATCTGGGGAGAGGGGTTGTGTTGCCAATATGGCCTTGTAGATGCAATTTTACTGTATTTGCTGTTTGCTTTAAATCAGAAATGTAGGTCATCTAGATCTGTGTGTAACATGAAGTATTCCAAGAGCCTGTTTTTGAAATACCCAGCATAATGGCCCATTACACAATATAGTCATTTATTGACAGAAGTACCTTTTGTACAGGATTGGTGGCGAATAAACTAGAACTCAGCTCTACTAAGAAAAGAATGATCCCAATCAATGAGAAGATGGAACTGACAATGTTCATTCCCAGGCTGCTGTTCACCTGAAAAAGACATACAAAGGTTAGGTTATTTCTAGGTAGCAGGCTTTGCTAAACTAATAACCAGTCCCTGAAAATTTACCCTCAAACATAACCCTGCTTTTCCTCACAGAGGGGAAGCCAGGAGTGGGGAGGGGGGTGGGAGGAGGAGGGGACGAGGCAGGAGGCTGCTGCGAGTCTGACTCTAGTCCCAACCCAGGCTCAGGGAAAGAATCAGTGCTCAGAAGCCTCCTGCTCCCCCCTCCATTTCATATGTAATTATAAGACAAGGGACATTTCCCCCCATGCTGAAGAGGTTGGAGGGGCCTGCTTTATATTCAAGTAAATACAGTAGCTAGCCTAGCTATATAGACAGCTAGATAGATATTTTTTAAAGATATCATAACTTGCAATACAATCTCATGAGTTTTGAACATGTGACGTTGATGATAGTGGGCATGTTGGGGGATTGGTAGATGATTAAGTTTACACTGTCTTAACATTGACTTCACTGGGAGAAGGTGAGATCTTTTCTCATGCCAGTGGCTAATCCACGTTGGATAAACATATGCATGAGACAGCCAGCTAAGGTACCAAAGTGTTTTTTCCTCATATGATAGAGACTTTTGTCTCTATTGGGGAAAGTCAGTCATTTTAGTTGTTCACACAAAGACAGTTATACATGATGAGCCAGATTCTACTTCACCTAGTAGGCATTTAAGCGGACATAGGGTGTGTCAACACATGGTCACTTAATGCGATTAGAATCCAATTTAAGTCACATTAGGGGCACATGTCTGCACATGTGCACCTATAATGTGACTTAAAACTGGTGATTTTAGGCTAGGTGAGCCTAAATTTAATACCTGCCCAAACCAAGTATCAAATTTAAGCCAGATTAGTTCATTCAGATTAATTCACGTGTAGATGCATGACTCCACATTAACACAGGAAATTTAATCCTGGGTCTACCCAACCACCAGAGGCTGGCCAGAGCCTAGCCCCAGGGCTCCTGGATGGGCACCCCTGCTCTCCCAGGGTTGGCCTTCTCTCTATATAATTTCCCACTTGTAAGCAAAGTTTTAATTGTTGGTGGAGGGGCACTGTTTGTTGAAGGAGGAGGAGAGAGGGATGGGGGTGGGTGTTGTGAGGGTAATAATGTTTTATTTGTTTCAACCATGTTCGTGTCCTCAGAGTGGTGCTGGAGGTGGGCATGGGGTAGGGGGGTGTGGGCATGGGGTAGGGGGGTGTGGGCAGCAGGGTAGGTGGGCTGGAGTGGGGCGTGCAGGAGGAGGGAGGTTGGCCAGGGCCTCCCACAGCCAGTGCCCTAGCCCCTGCTGGTGGGTATGCAGCTTTCCTGGGGCCTGGGCAAGAAATGCCTGCTGGGGCCAGCAGGGCCAGCACCATGGCCAGCTGCAGCTCAGGACACTGGTTGTTGCTGGCAGGGGCATGGGCAGGGGCAGCCCTGTGCAGGGAGGCAGGGTGGGCAAGGAGAGAGCTGCCGCATGCTGCCCCTGTACTGGGCATGCGACTCCTGGGCAGAGAAGGGGCTGGCCAGGGATCAGAGGGTGGGGGGCAGGGGGATGTTTCCAAGATGGCTGCCAAATGCTGGCAGCTGGATCTAACTTCAGCATGGCTGCCAAGTGCTGATACCCACGTGTCCAGAGGCTACAACTCCCCTTGGTGGCCATAGGGGCACATGGCAGGCAGGGCTGAAGTGGCCTGGGACTAAAGTTAGTCCCAGATCCCACCACATGTAGACACCTGCCAAAACCCACTTAATCTGCATTAGCTTAATGTGCATTAAATTTAAGACCACTTAAATTCATGTGGAGACATGCCCATAGGTTCCTAAGCGCAATTCTGTTCTACCTTATTCAGGTCCTAAAATTCTGTTAATACATAAAAACATAAGAACTGCCATTTACTGGGTCAGACCATAAGTCCATCTTCCCTCATATTCTGTGTCACACAATGGCAGAAAGTGGAAGCTGAAAGGGAGCGTAAACAGAATATGACCAAGGTTCCCCCTGTTCCTATGTCAGTTGGATCACCCTGATCCACCTGCTTTTTGACACCCTCAAAGAACTCTAATAGGTTGGCGAGGCATGATTTCCATTTGACAAAACCATGCTGATGCCTCCCCATCAAATCATGTTCATTCATACGCCGAATGATTCTTTTTTTTCTTATCATTTCTACCAGTTTTCTAGGAACAGAAATCAGACTCATTGGCCTGTAGTTCCCTGGATCCCCTTTAGAGCCCTTTTAAAATATCGTAGTCATACTGGCAACCCTCCAAGCTTCTGGTAAGAAGGTTGTTTTTAGTGAGGCCCAAGTAATTCCCTGGCAGAACTTTGGCTTATAAGGTACTTAAATCATTTTTTACCTTTTATGTTTCTAGCAAGTTTCTCCCTAAATTCTGCCATTAAACCATGCTGGCTTTCTTTTGGTCTGCTTTCCATCTTTTTGATTTGCAGGCATCTATTTTGTAGCACAATATCGTTTTACATTTAAAACTGAATCACAAAAAAGAAGCATACTCTGTTTACACTCCCCACTTTTTATATTAACAGTATTTCAGGGGCTCAAGCAAAGTAGTATAGAATTGCATTTAGGTGCTCACATCCACCTAACAGGTGGATTAGAATTTGGCTGGATGTGCATATTCTAGGGTAAATCAGGAGCTTGATCTTTTTTTCCATCTAGAAAAACACAGAAGATCTAAACTGATTTAGAAATGTTCAACCAACTTTTAGTGGACCCAACAATTCTTGGAATTCAGAAAAAGCCTGAACTTCAGAACTTCATACAAATAAAACAATGCCCTTTAGTGACAACAGCTACACAGCATAGTGCTGAGCTATGAGTCACCTGAGAAATATGCAACTGCCATCTAAATGTTATTGCATTTTTGGTATGACACATTTATTGGAGTATAGCTCATGACAGGAAGAGTTTGCTCAGTGTCTTGCCACTGTAAAAACCTGTTTCTCTAATTAATAGAAAGGGAAGTAGCAGTTTATGGGAAGAACAGGTAAAATGTTAAATTTCAGTATTTCAGGTAAATCATGAATAAGGAGAAGGAGAAAGCCTCTGTATCATTTTTTCATCAGCTCCAGATCCTTATTCAGGGCAGACCTTAAAATTGTATTTAACTTTTACCATGCCCTAAAGTCCCACAGGCGCTATCTGCTTCTCTAAATAAAAGTCTAAGTGAAAAGCTCTCTTCTCTTTCATCTTCTAAATGCTCTTTATATTTTTTTCTAATTCTCTAGAGTATCTGGACCCAATAGTTTTTTGTTACCTGAGAGTCAGGCTGCCATTTCAGCAGTATTTTTTGATAAGTGGGGCTCCTACATTGAGGTGGGGTTTTTTTGGTTGCTTTTTTACAAATACAAAGCTTGAGGCAGGAGCTGCTTCTAGAAAGGAATATACAAACAGATTGCTGGGAAAGAATGCAGGGGATGGTTTAAAGCAGGGATGCATAGCACAGAGCCCATGGGCCGCACATGGCCCACCAGGGCAATTCCACTGGCTGACTCCAATTCTTTATTAAACCACTTTATTTCACAAGGAAGTATTTGAAATGCAATACAGTGCATCCTGTGCCCTTGTGTGGTGATCCTTTAGTTTGTACATGGGGTTGAACATGCAGTTCAGTATCCTATTTAGAAACATGCTGAGGGTTTGCTCTCAATCTGAGTGGATCTCGCTAGTGATGTCCCTCCATTGGGAAGTGCACCTTGTAAGTAACCATCAACAATGTTGGAATTGTGCACCATTGGTTGACTGTATCCTTATTTTCCCTGAAGACTCTATCTGCCTTTTCTATTTTTCCCTCCAACATCCCATGTGTTCCATCAACAGTCATTGCTTTCCCTGCCATCTACGATCTACTTAGATAGAGCTCCTGAAGATGGAAAGTAAGTGTCCTTCCCCTGATCCCCATTATAGAAGAGGAGGAAATCTTAGAGAGGAACTTACCAGCTGGAGGTTGCGATTCTTCTCAGCTTCGATTGAAAGGGATCCAGAAACGATGAACTATTCAGGGAAGAGAAAGTGATGCTTTGTATTAGGTTAGGATTCATTTCACCCTTATAAGGTACTTCTCTCTTGATGGGAAAGAGGTTAAAGAATACTATATTTACTTGAATGTAAGATGATTTTCCCCACCAAAATCCTTTACCTTATATTCGCATACGAAGCAGAGGGGGAGCAGGTACTGCTGCGGCTTTGGCTGTGGCCCTGAGTCAGACCCACACCAGCCTCCTGCCCTCCCCAACTCCCGCTTCCCTCTGCAGCTTCCCACCCCTTCCCTCACCCCTGTCAGGTGCAGCTCAGCCCTGGTTCAAGCTGGGGTCCCTGGAGAACATGGAAATGCTTTTCCATGCCAAGCCAATCCACATGACTGACACTGCTGCATGGCCAGACAATGGCTGAGCATCCAGGTAGTGTGGTCTTGGACAGAACAGTCTGAGCAGCATCTGACAGTAAGGGGGGTGGGGGGCAGGGAACAGGCAGAGACTGGGGGGAGATGGGGGAAGAGGTAGAGATTGGGGAGCAGGGAAGATGAGGCAGAATGAGGGGAGTTTGGGGGAAGAGGCACAGATTGGGGGTGGGAGGGAGGGCAGAGACGGGAGGAGCTGGGGGTGCGGGAGTGCAGATCGTGGAGGGTAGGATGGCTGCAGGGGGAAGAAGTGGGAAGGGCAGAGGGCAAGGGGACCACCTGGCTCCCCTCCAGCCACTGCTCTCCCTGCTGTAACAGTTGGGCAGGGGATTCAAGACAACTCTCCAATACAGATTCGATACCTGGAAAATTAACAAATGTATTTATTTCCCATATATAGTATCTAATTATTGGGGGGGGGTCATTTTGTATTTAGGGTTGTCTTGTATTTGAGTAAACATGGTATAATGTTTGACTGGAATACAATGTTCAAGCAGGGGAGGTGACCTGTGTCATTTTCCAGTGCAGAGCTAAATATTTTTTTCCTAACCAATTTGTCCCTGTGGGGATGCTGACATCTTTACCCACCTTGATCCACTGTTTAAAGGGACAAGCCATGTACCATAAGCCTCTCTGGTACTCCCCCTCCTACCCTGTAGGTTCCTCCCCTCTTCGTGCTTCCTTCGTATTTCCTTTTACCTGTTGTACAAGGCCCCTGTGATTCTTGCATCATTCCACTGCTTCCTGTGACCAATTGCCCTGACAAATGAACAGTTCTTGATTGGAAACCTGATCATCCTGGGTTTCATTTTCCTTTCTCTTGCATGGAAGCTAGGTGCTAACAAAGCCTAAGATCAAACATGTCAAAGAAACAAGCAACAAAGACCCCATTTGTGACACACTTAATCAACCTGAGGTATTTGGACTCTGGCCTCATGAACGCCTGAGCCTTGACTCGAGCACAGCAAGCTCCTAAAATTGTTTCAGAAATGCTTCTGTTTACTCACTGTGATTCCTCCCCAGAATGGGTACCCTGATAAAACAGCAGGAGAGGGGCTGAATGGATTGCTGTGAATAAAAACTGCAAGGACACCTCCAAAACCAATGTGAATCACCCCAATCAGGATCTGGATGACCTGTGGGCAAAGAAAGATACAGCACAGAAGATAATTCCCCACTCCTGTGAGAAGAAGTAGGAACATGCTTCCCTGAACAAAATCTGGTGGGATATTCTGTTACTATTATATTTGGTTTACTCCCAAATCAGGGCAAAAAAAATCACAAGAAGTTTACCTATATGTTAACACATCAATATTTTAACTGCAAAATGACAGTTCAGAAACATGCAATTCAGTTTGATTACTTGCCCCTTGAAGCATTTGTTTTTACTTGGCTTGATCCTGAACAGTGTCAATGCGAACAGCGCAGTGCCTCATGGTGTCGCAGTTCAAGTAACTCTTATCCCCTTTCTCTTCTATAAACCAAGCTATTGTTCTGCCATGATATTTTTGTAGCATACTGTGAAACTGTGATGGATATTTGGTGATTCAGGCTGAGCTAGGGGGCCAGTTTCATCAGAGAGACTGAGGGCATCCTCACCTGCATGACAGTTTCCATGAGCTATTGCAGGACCTCAGGGGCTTCAGATGAACATTGAGATGGCATAAAGTGCAACATTTCTATTCAGTTTGATTTGGGAAGACCCAGCCCAAATGATGCACTTTATTGTTTGTTTATGGTGGGAAAATAGCAGCAGATTTTGATATTACAGAAAAGGCATTTTCTATTGTAAAACAGTGACAAAAAATTCACAGCTAGCTCTAGCCGTAGGTTGTGGTTCCTCACTTGGTAGTGTCTGGAAACAAGCAAAAACCTAACAGGATGATCAGAAACATTTGGGGACTCTATTGCTGATCAGTGCCAGATTGGAAAGTGGGCATTTACCTGATAAGAACATTCCTTAAATCAGTTATAGCCCAAGGACCCAAGCATCAGATAACTCTTTTGAAAATGTTAGCAATAATTGGTCAAGTTCTTGGTGTGTTCATGCATGTAATGGGGAAAACGTTACATACAGCAAGCTGGATGATAGGACTGAAACTACACCAAAATCAGTGGAGTTGTACCTATTTTGCACCAATCAAAAATGGGTAAAGGGTTAGAAAACATGCCTAATTGTAAACAACTTGGAGAGTTCATTTGGTTTAGCTTAAATCAGGGGTGCCAAACTTATTTGGATTGGGACTGCAGTGCTCCTCACAGGCCAGACCAGAACCACAGAGCTTTTGTCTCAGTGCCAGCAACCAGGGAGTTAATGCCTCAGCTGTTCAGCCGCGGCTGCCACTGATTTCAGTTGTCAGTGGTGATCAAAAATATTAATTTTTGCAGCAGGATTCACCCCCGGATACTGGCCATGCTGACACTATAGCTCTGGAAACTGAGGTAATGGGGTTGAGTGATGTTGGCAATAACGCCTTGGCTGTTGGCAGTCACAGCAAAAAGCTCTGTGGATCTGGCCATATGCTTGACCCCACTGGTTTAAAATAAACTAAGAGAAGGCTGAGGAGTGACTTGACACAGTCTATCAGTATTTACACATCAAATGAAATATTTATTATGGTCTATTTGATCAAACAGACAAAATGTGTAAGATCTGTGGGCTGAATGAATTTAGAGTAGAACTGAAGAACACATGATTGACAATAATAGCAATTACTCTTTGGAACAATTTTATAATGGCTTCAGTGGACGCTGATCACAGGTAGTTTCACAATGGCTGGACATTTTCTAAAAGATCTGCTTACACGCCAAGAGGCATTAATTTGGGAAAGTTCCATGGCCTGCATTACCCAGCAGGACAGACTAATCGATTCCAAAAGGGATGTCTATACTGCCCCATGACCCACTTCGGGCACTTAACCTTTAGAACGATGATTTTTTTCCTGGGCAGTTATTTTAATCCAGCTAATTCCAAAGTCTGCAATGAGACTGCTCAACCTGGCACCTCCTCATCAGCCTGCGGGTCTTAACTGATTTGCAGAAAACATGATTATATATAATGCCACCAGGATATTGACTTACCCCTTTCACCCACCACCTCCCTCACCCCTTTGACAGCTCCCTGACAGCTGGAGAAGAGTCAGAAGCTCGACATTTTCACTATCTGTGAAAGCCTGACCCTGATCAGCTTTGTACTGCAGTTACCAGGAGAGGGGTCCTGAGCTTGACCTGCTCGTGCTCACAGAAGCTGGGTGAATCTAGTGCTGAATATTAGGGCTGTGCGAAATGGAAGCGTTCTGTTTTGACCAGCATTTCAACATTTCAACAAAGCAGTGTTTCATTCTGACTTTTGTTTCGAGTCGAAACAGCTGTTCCGTTTCGTTCCGTCGAAACGTTTTGCTGTTTCGACCCAGTTACGACGTTTTACCCATAGGATATAATGGGGAAGGTCAAAACAGGCTATAACTTTGCCATTTCTAGCCAAATTTGGATGAAACTTGCCAGAATGGTAGCCCCTTCTGAGGGCATGATGTATGCCAAGCTTCAAGATAATGGGTGCAGGGGGTTTGGAGAAATTGCACCCCAAAGTCTTGAAAGGGAAACTCATATGTTCCGTGTATGTGTTAAGCCACAGTGGGGTCAAAACTGCAGGCATGCTAGCACCTGCTGAGGCAACGATGCCTGCCAAGTTTCAAGGAGATAGGTGCTGGGATTTGGGGAAACTGCACCTCAAGCTGCAGACAAGCAAAACTCGTGACATGGGTGACACTGTGTGTGTTAAGGCACAGCAGGGTGAAAGTTGCAGGCCTGATAGCCCCTGCTGAGGCCACGAAGCCTGCCGGCTGTCAATGAGATAGGTGCAGGGACTTTTGGGTTCTGAGGCCCTGCACCTCTGGCCACAGGCAGGCAAAATTCATGTCATGGGTGCTTGTGCAGGAGTAATGGTCACAAACTCCTGGAAGATTGTTTCAGGTTCAACATTAGGAAAAACTACTTCACAACTAGGGTATCCAGACTGTGACCATTACTCCTAGTTTTCCCTAAGGATGCCCTGGTGAACAGTTGCTCACTGAGCTCTAGATGTACGCTTCTGATGTAGTGGTAAGCTGCTACCAAGTCCCCTTTCAGCCTTCTCTTTTTCAGGCTGAAGAGTCCCAGGTCCCTCAGCCTTTTGTCATACAGCTTGCCATGCAAGTCTCTGATCATATGGTTAGCCCTTCTCTGGACTCTCCCAAGCTTTACCATGTCCTTGTTAAGGTGTGGAGCCCAGAACTGACACAGTACTCCAGCTGCCATCTCACCAGTGCTGAGAAGAGCCGAGTAGGGCAGGAGAATCACTTCTTTGCAATGGTTTTGCTGGAGATGCATCAATTGATGCATGCTAGTGTATTGTTGGCCCTACTGGTTACAGCATCGCACTGCTGGGTCATGTCCATACTGTGGTCAATTATTACCCCCAGGTCTGTGGTGGCAAGTGATGGGGGATCTTCAGTCCTGCTGCCTGATGAGAGGCATCAGTTGCACAAGCACCCATGTCACGAGTTTTGCCTGTCAGTAGCTAGGAGTGCAGGGCCCCATAACCCCCCTGCACCGATCTCCTTGACAGCTAGCAGGCTTCGTGGTCGCAGCAGGGGCGAGCAGGCCTGCAGCTTTCACCCTGCTGCACCTTAACACACACAGTGTCATCTATGTCACGAGTTTTGCTTGTCCACAGCTTGAGGTGCAGTTTCCCCCAAAACCACTACACCTATCTCCTTGAAACTTAGTAGGCTTTGTGGCCTCCACAGGAGCTAGCAAGTCTGCAGTTTTGACCCTGCTGTGGCTTACATACACGTGACATAAGCTTTGCTTTCAGGATTTTGGGGGGCAGTTTCTCTGAACCCCCTGCACCTATCTCCTTGAAACATGGCAGGCTTTGTGGCCTCTGCAGGGGCTAGCATGCCTGCAGTTTTGACCCCGCTGTGGCTTAACACGTATATATGACACAAGTTTGGCTCTCAAGACTTTGGGGTGCAGTTTCTCTGAACCCCCTGCACCTGTTTTCTTGAAACTTGGCACACATATGCCCTCAGAAGGCGCTACCATTTCTGCAAGTTTTATCCAAATCTGGCCAGAAATGACAAAGTTATAGGCTGTTTCAACCTTCCCCATTATAGACTATGGGTGAAACTTCAAAACAGCATTGAAACGGTGAAACATTTTGACTCGCCTCATTTTGTTTCAAGGCTGTTTCGACCGTATCTGTTTTGTTTTGATTTTGCTGTTTTGACCTCAGAACAGGTTAAAACAGTGGCAAAATTTCACAGAGCCCTACTGAATATCTGCACTTTCCTCCCTAAGAGTATCATTGGCAGTGTCATTCCTTTGCTTCTTTAAAGAATTTTCTGTTCTCCATTCAATGATGATAACTAATGGATAGGAGGGGCAAGGGTCACAGACTAGAAGGATGGTCACCAGGCCTGCGGTGTCATTGGTTTACTAACTAATGGATCTCAAGTGATGAATTAGTGATGCCAAAGTGCAGGGCCTCCAATTCCCCTGATAGCAGCAACACAATTGGTGTTGCCCTGCCACTTGTCTACCACGTTGCCAGAATAGGTACAAAGTTCTCAGGTCTTGAAAGTGAAAAACTGCTGTGGAAAGCACAGAGTACTGGCTATCTGAGTGGAAGGGGACTGATTTCTATTCATTTTCCCTTCATTAAGCCTCATTCTTCACAATTTGGGCAGCACGGAGTCATTGCTGCCCTTTGTACCTAGGGCGTCTTCCCCTGCAGGTACAAAGCAGTTACTCTAAAAGCAGATCTAAGTGGATCTGATGCTTGAGCTAAACTGATGGTATGGATTTTTTTGCTTTCTCCCCCAGTGTAAAAAAGCAAAGAGTCAGATGTGCTCTTCCTCTCATCACCACTGCACCAATGGAACCCCTTCTTTACTGTACCAGTTTGCATCCCCATGGAAAGAGTCAAGAGTAATGAACACACTTACTGCCAGCGTCTTGATCTCCGCTTTCAGGAATCTCTCTGCCTTCCCTGGGTTCTCCTGCTTCAAGACAGGTTGAGGTCGATTTGTAGGATTCATGGATCCAACCTGCTGATCCCCATATTGCAAGATGCTGGGAGGCTGGAGCACAGTGCCAGGGGTCCCCTGGGGCTGAACGATGCCAGTATTGTTTGGAGGAACAACCACAAACACCCCATTGGATGCACTTGCTGGTGCTGCCATGGTAACAAAGATATTTGCAAATATAAGTGGTTGGCCCAGATAAAATCCTATGCAAGGGGGGAAAAAAGCTGAAGGACAGTAAGAGTAGATAGAAGAGCCCCCTTCCACTTAGAGATCCAGTGCTTTCTCTTCCCCACAGCACCCTTTCAGTTTCAGGGGCTGAGAACTTTGTCCCTATTCTGGGAATGGGAATGAGGTGTGGCTGGTAGGCATCCGGTGAGCAATCAAGTTGCTGTGATTAAAGGAGCTGTGGGGATTGTCTTTTGGCACCTCTGATTAACCATCCAAAACCTATCCGCTAGGACATAGTTTCTCAACCTGTGGTATGTGTACCCCTGTGGGTACATGACATACAGGCAGGGGGTAGGCAGGTACCTCAACACGCTCTCTCTCTCACCCTCTTTTCCTCTCTCTCTCTCTTGCCCTCTTTTCCTCTCTCTCTTGCCCCTTCCTTCTCTCAAAGCAATGGTAAAAAATTTGGTGCATTGCACACTGCGCAGCGCTTTAAATTCTCCAGTAATAATTTGGTGTGCCATGCTTTGCGTGGCACTGGGTTCAGCCCTCCTAGCTTTGGCCAACATCATCTCTAGCCCAGGTACATACTTGAGTTGTGCACCCCTGGTGTAAAAGGTGGCAACCCTACCCACACCAGATCAGGCATCTGTCATATCACGGCCTTATATATACAGCGCTTCTTCCAACATATGACACACATTAGTCTGTAAATATAAAATCCCCTGGAAAATTGAGCGTTGGGGTACTTATTAAAATTTTCAGAAGTTAGGGGGTACTTGCTACTTAGAAGATTGAGAAACACTGCCCTAGAAAACCAAGGACAGCTCTAGCATGGGCATCAGTTCCTCAACAATCAAGTTGCTGTGATCAAAGGAGTTGCAGGCATTGTCCTTTGGCACCTCTAATTAACCATCCAAAACCCATCCACTAGGAAACCAAGGACAGCTCTAGCGTGGGCATCAGTTCCTGTTCCAGAAGCTTGGCTGCTGTGGCCCACAGATTCTTCATCTGTTCCTATCCCAGGAGCCGAGCTGCTTTGACCCATAGATTCTTCTTCCCTTCTTATTTCTCTCCTTCTTTCTTAAGGCTTGGCAGTTTCTTGGATCCACTGATTTTCCAACACTGAGCTTATTTTAACTCAAATCAAGAGGCAGCTCCTGGAACCTCAGGGCTAAATCAAGATGTTCTCCTTCAACACAGCCCAATCCTCTTTTCAAGAGTCAATTTAGCAAAGTGTTTTTTGGGATGTGTTTACTTTGATCTCTACTGAGGTGGGGCTCTTCTCCTGCTTCCAGCCACACATCTTATCTGCCTCACCTGGACAATCTCAGTCAGAGGATGGGTGTTCTGAAACTGTCTATCAATAGGAGTCCTTTTCTTGTTTTATCTTTCAACTCCCTCAGGTGCCTGAAACCTCCACCAGACTTGTCACTTATATTAGACTTATGCCAAACCATTCAGACTTTTGAATGCCCTGTTGATCATAGGCTCATAGGAAAGTAGAGCTGGAGGTACCTCGCAAAGCCATCCAATCCAGCTCCCTGCTCAAGGCAGGATCATCCCTTCCTAAAACATGCCAGCCACGTGTCTGTCTAACCTGCTGTTGAAAACTTCCAAGGATGGAGATTTCACAACTTTTCTAGGCAGCTTGTTCCAATACTTGATGATCCTGGTAGTCAAAAAGTTCTTCCTAATCTCCAGCCTGAATTTCCCCTGCTACAGCTTGAAGCCATTACTCCTAGTCTCATCCTGTATGGCCACAGAGAAAAACCTATCTCCGTGCAGGTTAATAATAGCATAATAATATAATAATATAATAATCACCATGAAGGTTTATGAAGACTGTTGTTAAACCCCACAGTCTTTTCTCCAAACTAAATAAGCCTAGCTCTTTCAGCCTTTCCTCATAGGTCTTATCTTCCAGGCCCCTAATCATTTTTGTTGCTCTGCCCACACTCTTCTTAAAGGGAGGGACCCAAAACTGGACACAGTACTCCAGGTCAGGCTGAATAAACTGGAAGAATCACTTCCCTTGATTTGGAAATGACACTGCTGTTAATACAGTTGTAACAGGTGTGATGCCTGGGGGTTAGTGTGACACTCTCTAGTGGTTGCTTTGGTCCTGCCTGGTTCTTGCCCTTGCCTCCCAGGGTCTAACACTAGCTCCTCACCTGCCACATCTTGTTGTTATAAGTAATGAAGGAAGGATGCCCTTGGAGGCTGGGGAGCCTGCGGAGCCTGGGGTGTTCTCTTCCTTGCTTTGTGTGTTTGTTTCTTTTAGGTCCTACTTGCCTTAAGGGCTAAATTCATGGTCTTCTGCCCCTACAACCATGCCTATGCCTCACAGATGTTACTCTACATTGTTCTGTCTTTTGTAGAGGCCTCAGCCCTCTTGGCTTTGGCCTTCCTTTCTTCTGGCTGCAGGCCTCCAGCCCGGGCAACTGTTTCAGGCCCAGCTCTCTCAGCCTCAGCCCTGTCTATGTCTCTGGGCCTCTCGGCCATTATCTTTCGCCTGTTCCCAGCCCCTCCTGGTGTCCCTAACCTAGGACAAGACTGTTTTTGCTTCAGCCAAGCCACCCCGTCATGTCTGACCCAGAGCAAAGCTGTTCTTGCCTCAGCCAGATCCCCTGGCATCCCTGATCCAGGGCAAGGCAGCTCTCAACTCTGCTCAGCCCCCCCTGGCCCAGGGAGAGGCTGCTTCCACTATATACTTGCCTCTGGCCTTTTAACTGGGCTCATCTTTGTGCCTCTCAAGTGCTTGTGCTTCTGCCCCATATGTTATGCCCAGCCCCTAGCAGGGCTCTAACTTTGGTGTGCTCTGCAGGCATGCCCTGTGGTCTCTGCTCTCACTCCTACAATCATGCCTGGTCCACCAGTATAAAGCTTAAATTACAATATAAATACAAGACAATGTTTCCCAACTAAAAATCTACCCAGCTCTGGGTTTTTGTCTCATTCAGTTCCCCTTAGTTCCCTCTGGGCAGCTCCAGGGAAGTTCAGGTCCTGCTAGTCCGTCTGCTGCAGGCATCTCCCTCCGGAGCTCCTCTCCCTTCAAGATGCAGGGCTTGACTGCCTGCTCTGGCTCAGGCCCTGGGTTTATATGCCTCCTTCCTGTCATGTTCCTTCCCCAGCTGGGCACAGGGTTTTCCCTGATAAGCAAGGGGCAGCCTGCCCTCCTGAATCTGTGGCCCCACACAGCCAACTGAGCTTGCTGTATCATCTTAAAGGGGCCTTTTGGCTCCTTATTCCAATCACCTCTCCTCATCTTCCATTAAACCCAAGTAAAAGGGTACAGGTCCCTTGTTCCAACAACCCAGGAAGCTGTTGACTTACTTTGCAACAAGAGCACACCGTTGGCTCCTGTTCAGATTGTGGACCACTGTGGCAGGCTTGCCTATCTATGCCCGGTTCCTTGGGCTTAGAGAGAGAGAGACTCCTGTAGAGGAGGTGGGTATTTGGGATTACCAAACATTTTGCAGTGTTTATTAATTGCTTGCTGTGTCTCATACCTTGGAGTGTTTCTTAACTGTTTATTGTGCTTTATATTTTCGGGTGCTTACACATTGATTGTTGGGACATACTTACCCTTTGGGGATCTGTGGGTGAGGTTTCTGTCGTGGGTCTTGGGTGAATACTATACTTACCTGTTCTGTTATTTGCTGATTTTAAAATACTATATGTAAATATTTATTTTATCACATATCCCATTCATTTCATCCCCTCCCCTTTTATTCTGCACCTGAATAAACCATGTATATAGTTAAGATATTGTATCCTGGTCTTCCTTTAATAGAGACACAGGAGAAGGGGAAACTGCGAGCAAGCTGCAGTTTTCATCTCCAGCACGCACGCCCTGCTGACCCTTCCCTTCTATTGAAGAGGGGAGTATACACTGTGGTACACCCGTTTTACACCACTATAACCCCCAGTCCTTCTCTGCAGTACTGCCAACTAGCCACTCATTCCCCAGTCTGTGTTTGTGCATGTGGTTGTTCCATCCCAAATTCAGTACTTTGCATTTGTCCTTATTGAATTTCATCTGATTGATTGCAGACCCTTTCTCCAGTCTATCCCAGTCATTCTACTGCTACCCTCCAGTGTCCACAATTTCCCCAAACTTGGTGTCATCTGAAAATCTGCTAAGCATGCACTCAATCTCATAATTCAAATAATTAATACAGATATTAGACAATATCAGATGCAGGACAGAGCCCTGGGGAACTCCATTTGATACCTCCTCCCAACTTGTCATAGAGCCATTGAGGAATATTTGCTGTGTACAAGTTGTTTAGCTACCCTACAGTACTTCCATCTAGTCTGTATTTCTTTAGCTTGTTAATATGTCATGGGAGTGTAAAAGAACTCCCTCCCAGCCTTATCTCTCAGGTGTCTATCAACCCAGTTGCTAGGCGACCAACTTGCTGCCTATGTGACTTGCCTCAGGTAAAAGCAGGGGTGGATATAACCTCTCCATTGTTCTGAGTTCTGACCTTATGGCATGGGGCTAGGCTTAAGCCAATGTCCCTCAGATAGGTATGCTTTTTAAATTGGTTGGTCGGCATCAAATAATACCTGTCCCTGACTGGGTCAAGGTGGTAAGGTCAGGAGGGCTATTTCAGAGGGTCCCTTGAGAGGGGATCATGGTGGGGTCCCTTAATCAACAGCTCTACCCCACCATCTTGTGAAGGAGCACCACCCCCACCCTTACCCCCACCCCTGTCCCAAGGGGTCGCAGAGCTCTCCCAATCCCAACCAGAGTCTGGGGTCTTAGCGGACTGAGGGTTTCAGATGGTGCCTAAGGAGTCCGCTAAGCCCCAGGACCAGGAGAAAGATGCCTGAGAACCAGCAGGCTCTATGGAGCCTGCAGACCTCTCAGTCCCGGTGGTCTCCAGAGGTGAGCTACTTGCATTTCTTGACTGTGACTACACCCACCAGTCCGCCAGCAAGGTACAGCTCGCCTTAGACTGCTGGGGAGATTTTGACAGCATCCTTTACACTGTGAGGGTGCTGGCAGGGGAAGGTAAGGGGCCCAAAAACTGCAATGCCCGGATCTATAGGTGGGCCTGCAGTTTCATACACACCCTCTATATGTATGGGAGGGCGCTATGTGGGCCAGTGGGCCCCGCACCAGGCATTGAGATGCGTGAGGCCCCTGCTGATCTGTCTGCTCCACACCCCCAACCATGCAGTCTTTTAAGATTGTGACCCTCAACATCCACAGATGCAGGAAGGATCTCCAGAGGTGTCGGGTGCTCGCCTTCCTTCAGGAGGAAGAGTACCCTGTGGTATTCTTGCATGACCCCCTGATGTCTCCAGCCGACAAGCCTAATTGGCAGCTGGAGTGGGAAGGCAGGGTCTTTTTTAGTCACCTCTTGGCCACCTCCTGTGGGGTGGCCACCCTGTTCTCCCCAGGCCTGCAGCCAGAGGTTCTCCAGGACGCTGAGGTGGTGCCAGACCACCTGCTGCACCTCTAGGTCCAGGTGCAGGGGCTGGTCCTGAACCTTATGAATGTGTACGCCCC
This sequence comes from Alligator sinensis, assembly GCF_000455745.1. NCBI lineage: Eukaryota > Metazoa > Chordata > Crocodylia > Alligatoridae > Alligator > Alligator sinensis. The sequence continues at coordinate 1,736,745 of NW_005842176.1, forward strand.
TGCGAGGGACCCAGAGTTGGCAGATTTTTTCTGCCAGGTGGCCACATACATTGGCACCCTCAACCCTCGCAAGTGCCTGGTCCTTGGCAGGGACTTTAATGTCACCCTAGACATGTGAGATCAGTCGGGCAGGGAGTGGAACCAGGCCACCATGGGCATCCTCGGGGAGATCCTGACGGACTACACCCTGGTGGACATCTGACGTAACTGTGACCCTACCGACTCCCCTGCCTTCACCTATGTGAGGGTGAGGGAGGAGTAGGCATGCCACTCCTGGTTGGACTGGGTTTATATCTTTTTGCCGCACTTTGCCTGGGTCCAGTCCTGTGGCATCTGGCCAACCCCTTTGAGCGATCACCACCCTGTCTGGGCCCAGGTCACACTGGGGCATGGACGTCCAGGGTCGGCCTACTGGAATTTCAATGCCAGTCTGCTGGAGGATGTGGGCTTCAGGGAGGCCTTTTGAGAGTTCTGCCTGGCTTGGCAGGAGCAATGGGCAGCTTTCCCCTCAGCTAGGAGATGGTGTAATGTGGGGAAGGTGCACTTCCAGCTTTTTTGCTGCAGCTACACTCAGGGGCACACCTGGCAGAGGGAGGCTGTCCAGGAGCAGCTTGAGTGGAAAGTGCTAGAGCTGGAGAGGCACCTGGCCACTGACCCAACCAACCTGTCCCTCTGTGGAGAGTGTTGGGAGAGATGGGAAGAGCTTCTTGCTCTGGATGACCACCGTGCCCATGGTGCATTTGTCCACTCGTGTGTCCAGCTCCTTCAGGAGATGGACCACTATTCCTGCTTCTTCTATCTCCTGGAGAGGAGGTGGGGGGCCAAGAGGTACATCACTTGCCTTCTGGCAGGTGATGGCACCCTCTCACGGATCCAGGCGAGATGCACCAGTGCACGCAGGCCTTCTATGACCCCAGCATCTGTGTTGCAGCATCTCAAAGGAGTTTGAGATGCTACAAGATGCACATGCATGTTCATCTGGATGTGCCCTAGATAGACAACAGCTGATTTCTGGGGACAACTAAAGACATAACAGGGACAAGAGTGAGGTCAGAAGTTTAAAACAGGTGCACCAAGGGGGGACACTGAGAAGAACACACCAGACAGTTCCCCCTGGCCCTTGTTGGGGCTCCTTGGAAAGTGTTGGGGCATCCACGAACCACCCCAGATACATGCCTTTGGTGTAGGCTGTATGGAGGAGCCTCCAGCTGAAGTCCCTTTGGCTTGTGGCATCAGGGTGGAGTACACTCTCATCCTTGCCAAGCATGTCCTGCCACTTGGTGTCTGGACAGAGAGACACATGAAAAAGAAGCAGAGAAGACCAGGTTTGTCAGCAAAATGGTTTGTCAGAGAGACGCCGGAATGCAGAAAAGTAGCAGCAGAGTTAGAGCTGTGAGCAGCAGCTGTGGGCTCAGGCATGGCCTGGGCAGACAACAACTAAGCATTTTTGGGACCAGAAACTGTTTGGAGCCCATCTGGAGTTGGAGGGTGGGGGGAAGAGAAGGGAAGCATTGGGTTTAAAGTTTCTCAAGTATATATACCACAGCACTGGCATTACCTACTTGTTACCTGCTATCTGTGCTTGGGTGATTTCACCAAAGTGTCACTGTTATTACCTGTCATCTGAATCTTAAGTGTATGTACTGTAACATTAATGTTTATCTACTTGTTATCTGTTAATTTCACCCTAGCCCTTTGGCTTGTGACCCTAATCTCCAGCATTTTCTATATAACATCGGAAACCTTTCTTTTGGTTTGTGTGCCAGTTACTAGGGTTGCAGGGTCTGTTACACAAGTAACAACCTTAACTCAGGGGAAATAATATTATCTCAGGTGAACATTAACTCGGGTGTGCAAATGATTGGTAGTGAAGTGTTGGATGCACTGTCAAGATGCTCAAGAAGGCTAGATTTTGCTTTACGGATCTGAATAAGAAATGTCCATTTAACTATCATGTCTATTTAACTACAAGAGTAATATAAAAGTATCTTTGGACTATTTTTGCCTAGCTTGTGCTTTTAAACTTAATATATAAACTAGAAAATTAGTTCAACTTCCAATAAGGAAGTTTCCTTGGCAGCCAGGAAAGCCAAGGCTGCAACTAAACTCCAACTAGCTTCGAGCATCAAGGACAATAATAAGTCCTTTTTCAGATATGTGGGGAGCCGGAGGAAAAGCAGGGGCAACGTTGGACCCTTGCTGAACCAGATGGGGCAACTGACAACTGACGCCCAGGAAAAAGCCAACCTATTAAATGGGTAATTTGCGTCGGTCTTTCATCAGTCCCATGGGACGCCAATGCCCGCTACGGGACAGGGAAGTCTGGGTGAGGGTGATCCCCTGCCCTCCATTAATGCTGACCTCGTGAAGGAACATCTTGAGAAGCTGGATACCTTTAAGTCAGCTGGCACTGACAATCTATACCCCAGGGTACTCAAGGAGCTGGCGAGCATCATAGTCCAGCCTCTAGCACGGATCTTTGAAAACTCTTGGTGCTCTGGTGTAGTGCCCGAAGACTGGAAGAAGGCCAATGTGGTGCCTATCTTCAAGAAAGGGAGGAAAGTGGATCCAGCTAACTATAGGCCCATCAGCCTGACTTCTATCCCGGGGAAGATCTTAGAAAAGTTTATTAAAGAGGCCATCCTTAATGGACTGGCCGACGCCAACATCTTAAGGGATAGCCAGCACGGGTTTGTTGTGGGTAGGTCTTGCTTGACCAATCTCATTTCCTTCTACGACCAGGTGACCTATCACCTGGACAAGGGAGAAGAGATTGATGTCATATATCCTGACTTCAAAAA